>NC_053441.1:10517280-10852134 GCF_007990345.1 Gossypium hirsutum | reverse complement strand
GGTGAACTCTAGCTAAAATTAATTCGATTTCAGATGTGGGTTTGAGTTGGCAGATGCTGATATACATTGCCTGTGGAATTTAGAATCATATACTTATATGTCGAGTTCTATCTGATACTTTATGTGTTCAGATGTTGGATAGAAGCTTGCAAATGTCGCTGAATTGCCCATCTTACTTATTAGTTAGGCAGAGAACTCTTTGTTATAAAAGGTTGAATCCAGTTCGTGCTATGCCCCCATCTTCAGTGATCTTACACATTGATGAAAGTGGGAAATTTCCTGAATCTAGGAAAACTTGTAATTCATTAATAGCTTCTTTAAGCATCTATGATGGGCCCTTGCTCAGTGCTCCTAATACTGTGGGAATACTTGGGGGGTTATCTGTTGATTCTACTCTAAATTTCTTGAGAAAATTAGTACATTTGAGCAAAGAGAACGAAGCAAAATGTATGCCTTTTGTTGTTTGCTCTGATCCAGTTTTGAATAGGGAGCTTTCATCACTGGAGAGGAGTTCGTCTTCCCTCTGCAGTAGAAATGAACCTTCACAATCCGATCATACCCGCATTGTCGAAAATCTACGGAGTAAAAGGGTTTTCCTTGAGAAATCAGGAGCTCACTGCATTGTAATGCCTTGCCATATTTCTCACTCATGGCATGATGAAGTGTTTAAGGGGTGTTCTGTTCATTCACTTCACATGGCTGAGTGTGTTGCTAGGGAGCTTAAGGAAGCTGGGTTGAAGCCACTGGAAGCCGGGAGCCCTTTGCGTATCGGGGTTCTCGCCACTGATGCAACTCTAAAAGCAGGGTTTTACCAAGAGAAACTGCAAATTGAGGTAATTGTTTTTGCCCTGTGAAATAAGCTCAATGCATCCCTTTAGGAAAAATATGTAGTTTGCAAAAATTCATGTAAGTAATAAACTATTAAACAGATAATAATTATTTGAAAGAAAGAAAAAGAAAAAATATTTTAGCTAGGTAAGAAGATCATTCATGGTTGACCGTATCTGGTTTGAATGCTTTTGAAGGTTCTAACTGAAACTTTCACAATTTTGAAGAAAAGCAGATAAGATTGGAACACCTGAAAGGTTTAAACTAAAGACTAGCTTCATCTATTTTTTATGTTCATGACAGAGGTGAGTTGCCTGCCTACCATTTGCCAAAAGATTTCGGAGGTGAAGAATATACAACATATATAATGTTTCACGGCTTCTATATTACCTCTGGGATCTCAACTTGTTTAGATTATATGTTTGGTTCGGTAGGTGATGCCACGCAGTATATTCGAGTGTAACTCATCTTTCGGAAAGTTCCAAAAGTCTGTTTTTTAAACCTAACTTGCTGTCTTCAACTGCCGTGGAGATATTCAATGCTGTTAATTTGGCTGTAAATTCATTTTCTTAGTTGTTCATTTTGTTACTCTACGCAAGTTGGAAGAAATGCAGACAAAGTTCACCAAATTTAATTGTACCAATATTACTGATCTCTATGTTTATGACCTCATTGTAATGTTATTTCGATTCGGCATGTTCATGTCCCATATAATACTAGTTTAGGCAGTTCGTGGTACCGATTTGACTATTGAGACAACTTAATAGTTACTTCAATATGTGCATGTAGGGGTTTGAGGTTGTGATGCCAGATAAAGCAACCATGGAACACGCTGTAATCCCTGCTATCGATGCTTTAAACAGAAAAGACATGGAAGGAGCACGGAATCTGCTGAGAATTGCTCTCCAGGTTCTTCTGGTTAGGGCGGTTAACACAGTTATCATTGCATCTGATGATATGCGTGATGTTTTGCCTCGGGATGATCCACTTCTTAAAAAATGTATTGACCCTATGGACGCATTGGCCAGGTCAACTATAAAGTGGGCACAGCAAGCTGCGGAGGAAGGTACATAAAAGCTGCTAAATTAATATTTTCTAAATGCATTCTTATTGTGTGTATTTTTTGGGGGGTCTCCTTTTCAATTACAAGTTTTTTTTTTCCATTCTTGGGGATTAAGTTGTGAAAATGATCTGGATATTGTTGTGCACTATTTGTGTCAATTAAGAAAGGATATAAGAAGAGAAACTAGAGAGGAAATTAGACATAAGAAGTGCCTCTTTGTTAAGATTGTTGCAGAAATCAGATATGTTGGTCGAATTTTCTACCATATTTTATGTGGTCTACTGGTTGCATTTCATCAGATCACTGTGCAAAAATGGCACCTTGTGATTTTAATATTCATTAATCTAACCTTTTCTGTCTGCTAGCACCAAAAGCTCTGAGCTTTACACGCATCACCCAAAGAAAAAGAAAAGGTATTGGCGTGAATCAATAAGAAACAGATCCTATTCCTTTTTCATGGGATAATTTAATATTGAAAGGGGTAAGCAACAGATTTGGGCCGAAACTTCAATAAAACATATAAAATGAGGCCAACATAAACAAAGACAAGGTTTGGAGTGGGTCGGGTTTAGCTCTATTCTTTTTTATTTTTTTAATAATATAGTGTTAGAAGTAAATCTGTTTGTGGGCCAAGCTAGGCCACAACTCTTTTCTTTTTCTTTTTGTTCTTTCAATTCTCTTAACCAAGCCTGGCATCTAATGATTCGATGAAAATTTGTATATTAATTTCATAATTAAATTAAAAAATAAATGTTACCGTTAAATGATAATTTGGGTCGTACTCGTACCATGCCAGTTTAAATTTACAAAAATACAATATCCTGATTTTGACATGCTAATATGATTAGCCCGAGTATGTCTAGTTGGAAGACATGTTAATGAATGGATTGTTGCCTTTTTCTTTTCTTTTTTAAATTCAGTGCATGTAAACTTTTTAAGATACAATAGGTCAATAAAGGGAATCCTATGTTTTGAATATACTTGGATTTTTTATTGCCACCTTTCAATTCTAAGTTTTTTTTGTTTACGTAGACGACAAGAGGTTTTTTAAAAAAATAACGTAACGACTAAAATGATGGCATTTTTTATGTTATTTTTGTTTGGATTAGAAAGTGGAGTCGATAAATCTTTTGAAATTCGTGTTTTGAGATGTTGTCTATACTTAAATTAATATTTTGATAGGGAGAAAACAGGATTAAGAATAATAATAGAGTAAAAATATCTTTAGAAGAGATCATACCTGCATGTTTGTACCATATTTACAAGTTGCCCAAGTGCCACTCGAATTTGAATTCGGCACATTGACTTACTGATGTATCTCGTGGCTCTATTTATGTTAGTCAAATAAGCTATTGATCTCTGGATCTTATATGGATCTAAGTCCATTTTATTTCATTTGCATAATTTTCATAAGTTACTTCACATCAAGAACTTATCTGTGTATAAGTCTATTTCAAAATTCTATAACTTATTGTAGAGTTATGCCTCGTATTTTTTAGTTTTTTTTTCACAGTTAAACTCTGTTTTTAGTTTACCACTTAAACTCTAATTAGTATAGGTTATTTTAATATTATTTTACTTATAAATTTAGCCTATAAATATGTCATTTTTTCACCCTAGAAAAATAACCCTTTATGCATTTAGTTATTAGGTTTTTTTCCACTCTAATTAGTGAGGGTTCTTATTTCAATTTTTTCATTATTTTACTTATTCGTTGCTTAACCGGGTTTATCCCCAACAAATTGGTGTAAGAGTTAGTTCGATTTTCGCAATCAACCTATTCAGAGATGAAAACAACAAGATTTGATATTGATAAGTTCGATGACATCACAAATTTCAACCCGTGACAAGTTCAGATGATGACAATTTTGATTCAGGGAGATATTGAAAAAGTCCTTACAGAAAAGAAACCTACAGATATGGATAAATTTGAATGGAGTAAGTTAGATAAAAAGACTGTATCCACGATTCAATTATGTCTAATAAATAATGTGTTGCAAGAGGTTTTGATGGAAAAAAACAACATTCACCTTATGGAAAAAGTTAGAAACCCTCTATGTGACAAAGTATCTAACTAACCAATTAGTGTTGAAACAACAGTTGTACACGTTCCGCGTGAACAAAGGTGAGCACCTTAGAGATCACATTAGTTAATTTATTACTCTTTTTAATGATTTGAAAAATGTTGAGGTTTAGATTAACGATGAAGATCAAACTATGCTATTATTGTGCTCTTTACCCCTTTATATAAGTCTTTCAAGGAAACCCTGATTTATGGCAAAGATAATATCTCATTTGAGGATGTGAAGGGTCATTTGTTAAGAAAAGACAAACTCAAAAATAAGTTTGGTTCGAATAGCAAGTCAGATAGGCAAGCCTCAGTTTTGGTAGCATCAAGGAAGCAAGACAAGAGATGTTGCTATTGTAAGAAGTTAGGTCACGTCAAGGTAGGTTATTACAAATTGCGAAATAAAAGGGTTGCTGAGAGCAGCGAGAAAGATTGAGCTAGTGCTAATTTGGCCCATGGCAAGGATGATGATTTCTTGTTGGTGTGAACAAGTTAAAACTCGAAGCTTACATTTGAGTGGATTTTGGATTCAGGGTGTTCTTTTCATATGTGTCCCAACAGGGTCTGGTTCTCTACATATAGTTCAGTTGAATGTGGATTTGTGCACATGTGGAATGATTCACCTAGTAAAGTAACCGGTGTTGGTACTATTCAGATCAGGATGCATGACAGGACAATCAGGACACTGTTAGATGTCAGGCATATGCCTGACTTAAAGAAAAATCTCATCTCCATCAGAATTTTGAACTCGAAGGGTTGTAGAATTAACATCGAGTCAAGAAACATTAAGGTATCCCGTGGGAATCTCGTTTTAATGAAAGGTAAAAAGATTGACAGTCTTTATGTTCTGGAAGGATCAACGGTGATTGGTTAAGCAAGACGTCCCTCGTTTGTTAAGGAGTCGAAGAAGACTCATTTGAAGCGAAGACAACTTGGTCATAGGAGGGAAAAAGGTATGACTGATTTGTATACGAGATGTTTTCTTTTGAATACATGTTTTGAAAAGATAAGGCATTGTATTCACGGAAATTAGACTCGAGTCAGTTTTGATTTAACAGTGCACAAGTCGAAGACTAGAAGTCTTCCAGCTTCTAAACACAATTTCGACTCAGTTAATATCCTGCATAGTTCGAGATAAGCCCGTGGTAGGCTTTGGCAAAGAAGGAGTTGTGAAAATACGAGTCAATGTGGAGATTTGTGGAGTTATGCATTGTATCTTTTGGCTTTTCTTCTCTCAATCAAACTTTTTTTTAAGTTTACTACTTAAACTTTGATTAGTGTAGGTTATTTTAATATTATTTAACCTACAATTTAGCTTATAAATAGACCTTTTTTCCACTAAAATAACTCATTACACATTTTGGTATTAGCTTTTACAAGCTTTTAGAGAATTTTGTGTTTACGTTTTGGGAGTTCTTGTTTTAGGTTTCGGGGTTTAGTTTTATCTCCATATTTTATACTTTTTGTTTTTACCGTTTTAGTGAAATTATCTTTGCTCGTGGTTTTTTAGCCTCTTAAGAGGGTTTTTCCACGTAAAATATTTGTGTTTAATCTTTTCAATTTCTTTATTATTTTACTTGTTCGTTGCTTAACCGGGTTTATCCCCAACACTTATATACTATTTGTATTTAGAATTTTTTAAAAAAGAGAAATTACAGTGAAACCAATATACATTAGATTATGGCATACTCACACTGCGATGTCTTGAGTTCAAATCTAAATATATGTATGTATTTTTTTACATTTTATATAAAATAAAATAAAAACACCCTAAAAATATATTTATTACTTTGTAAAACATTGATCTTTGATAGTTTTATAATTGAACCGAAACACAATTAATAAATAATATCAAACTCAATAATCTTTTAAAAAATAATATAAGTTAACCTCAACGCAAAATTTGATTATAAAAAAAATCCTCAAATTGTGAAGTCTTGACTCAATTCGAAAACCACCGGTAGGTGAATCTTCAAGTCCCAAAATTTGTTTAAAGCACTTTTTAAAACTTGTTTTTGTTTTATTTTTAGCTCGAAAGCAGCCTTGCATCCTCAGTTTTGTCATAGGCGTTCAGATAATTACATCATCTATGTTATTTAGATTTTTTTTGAAATATTCATATTTAATAATGATGATATATATTCAAATATGATAGATAAAATTAAAAGTGATATTTTGAAAGGTAAATTATTATTTTACTAAAGTTAATGCACATAATAATTTCTAGTAATGGAAAAAAGAGAAGAGAATCATCTTCTTTTAAGAAAGCCAAGCACCATGCATTACAAATATAAATTAGTAAACTCTCTCTGATAATAATAAAAATAGAAAAAAAAAGTACAACAGAAAGCATCAACATCACAAAAATTAC
The DNA here is from genome assembly GCF_007990345.1 of Gossypium hirsutum. Classification (NCBI taxonomy): domain Eukaryota; kingdom Viridiplantae; phylum Streptophyta; class Magnoliopsida; order Malvales; family Malvaceae; genus Gossypium; species Gossypium hirsutum. The sequence continues at coordinate 10,845,804 of NC_053441.1, read as the reverse complement.
TGGACTGTCGTAATTTTTATGGGGGAAAACATGAGAAAATGCTAAATAATTAATTAATTTAATTAAGGGACAAATGGGTTGTAGTGATGATCAAACAAAGGGGTTTTACACCCTGTTTTCTTCACCCTTGTAGCACACCCCCAAAGCAATATATTAAACAGGAAAAACAAAAGCAGTAATATTCTTCTCTCATTTGAGTCTCTCTTGGTTTGCAACACCTACAAAGCCAAGTCAAGAGCCACATATATTAATTAGACTTATAATCAATTTGCATGAAAAAACTAAAAGTTAAAAAAATATACCCAAAACTGGATAGCTTGTATTTAGTATGAAGTTCTAGCGGTGAAGTCTCTTGGGGCACTGCATCTGAAACATTCCATTCGGCTAGCAAAGTTATGCTCATTGCATCCCGACCTGCATTCATCCATCGGTCGAAACTTTTTTAAAGATAATTGTATGAATAAGTTCAAATATATACATTAAAGTTCTTTGAAAAGCAGTCAAAAGAAAACTGTAGTACGGAAAGGAAAGATATACAGTAGCAACTAAAGCTGTTGAAGAACAGAACAGCTTCTCTCAGTTCATTATAATTGAAATATTATGTATTTACACCTTTAAAGAAAAAGGACAACAAGAATTCACCTGGTACATATCCAGTCGCCGGATTTCCAGCCGGATCGATTACCGCCGCCAAATCCTCTAGAACGCGGAACGTCGCTGTCGAAACCTCCGGCAGGGTCGTCCTTGAATGCACCACATTTGAAGCAGCTGGAACGACTGGCGAAATTGTGGGTACCGCAGTTTCCCGCAGTGCAGTACCAATCACCAGGTCGGACGTCGGAGCCGGTGGCGAATCCAAAGGAGGAGCCACCCCTGCCACCACCGTAGCTACCGAAGTGATCACCCGACCGGAATTCCCCGCAGCGTTGGCAGGAGTCCCTCCTTTGGAAGTTTAGGTGTTGGCACGACCTGCAGTTCCAATCTCCTGGCCTGCTCATCTTTTCTTTTCTACTCTCCAAAAAAAAAAACACATTTAATTCAACAGCTAATACAAAATCTGAAAAAGAAAGCATTAAGATTTGAAGTACTAACCTTAATTAGAAAAATGGAAAAGGTGGTGAGTTTGAGTTAAATAAGAGAATGGAGTAGGAAGGAATTCTTGAAGAAACGACTCGAGGAAGGCCTCTTTATATATAATGCTTAGACCATAAATGGAGGGCTAGCTGTGTGTCTACTTTTACGTGTTCTTCACATTTAACCTTGATAAATGAAATATAAATACTTTTTATATTTAGTAAAGGAGGAAAAGAGATAAAGAAAAATTCTGGGTATGATTCCAAAGGCAGAAATTTTTTGAAATTTTCAATAAATGCTTTGGCTTGGCATTCTTTTTATTAGGGTTTTGGTAGTGCATGGACATATACATATGATGCATCGGTTTTCGGGTGAATAGAAACGATTGAGCTCTTTTTTATTTTATTATTTTATATATGTTTTTGCAACCCAATGCAAATATCCTTTGCGACATTAAAGTGAGGGATTATAGTACAATATTATTACTTCTCCACTACTAAATGTCTTGTGAACTGTGATCAATATTTCGAATCCATTTTATGGTTTTGTCTTTTGAATAACATAAGTAACGCAACCAATAAATTAGTGCCTCCGAGATAATGAACCTTTTAATTGCCAACAGCTCTCCAAAAATGGTTAAAGCATTTAAATATCATATCATGTGGTTTTTTTCTTTTGTAATTTTAGAGTTGTTAAATTATAAACTTCATGCTCTCTCACTAAATTACATCTTATTCCTTGTACGAAACAAGTCATTAGAACTATAATATAGTAAATATAAATCAAATATGCACAGGTAGACACGTATAAGTCTAATTTACAAATTTAACAAGCTAAATAATGGAATTTTCAATTTATATGAATTTGAGTTATTTCATTCTCAATTTATTGAATTCTTATAATTTTATTTTAATTTGTATAGAGCAATGATTAAAAGTTTTGTCAAATATTTACGTGACATCAATTTAAATTATGTTACTCTCATCTCTACTCCTAATATAGAATAGGATTAAATTACAATCATAATTTTCAAAGAATTGAGAAATATAAATACCTAGGTTATAAGACGAATTTAGTCACGTTGGAATAAAATATAACGGCGTTCTTGATAGTGTGGTCAAACAGGGCTGAGGGTGGGGATAGCGACGGCTTGATATTGGGGGGAGGCAGTGGGATGCAAGTAGGGCAGGGGAAGGCAGCAGCCCAACAAAATGAGGATCCACATCAAAAGCCAACAGGGATATCCGTATCCCCCCTTCCTTCCTGTTACCCTATAACCACAACACACCTAATCTTAATTCAATTATGCATGAACCTTAGTAAAAGGTGTTTTTGACCATTCCCATGTGGGCCCTTTTTCTAAATCTGTACCATTTGAATTTAAATATAAGTTAAAATTAGAAAACAAACTGATAAAAAATCAGAAATTTTTTATCTTATTATTGTACACTTTGTAAAAATAAATAGCCGTAGAGTTTACAGGGTTGGTGTATGAGATAATTTATTTAAAAAATATTAAATGAAATTTAATCTCTCTATTTTTATTTTTGATAATTTAATTTAATTTTTTATATTTTAAAATTCAAATCTAATTGATAACACGATTAAAATTATTCTATTAAATTCACTTGTATAATATTTTAAAATAAAAAAATAACAATTCATTTGATTATCATGTAAAGTTATAATCAATTTGAATTTAATCAGAAGAGTTTTAATACTATTAACAAATAAATTTGTATTTTTAAATATGAAAAATAAAGAAATTAAATTATTAAAAATAAAAGTAAAAGGAGTGAATACCATATATAAAAAAAATACAAGTACTTGAGATATATTTTAACCTTTTAAAAATTAATCCATATATTTAATATTTAGTTAATATTAAAATCAGTTATCACGTATCAAAAATAAAATTGAGTTGACAGTCAAAGAGCAGTAACAAGCGTTGCTTGGCGTTTAAGGAATATTCTAGACAATGAAATCTAGGCAGTGGCACGGGCCAGGCCACCTCTTAGATCTCAATTATTTAGGTCATGTCTCTTTCAATCATACTTTGGAGAATCGACAGTCAAATAAATATGAGTAAAATTGTTGCTCCTTTACATATAAATATATTTGAGTATTCTCCTTTTTGTACTTAAAGCGAATTTTCCTATAATTTATCACCAGCCCAACTTTTATTTTCTAACATACATTTAATTTGTAGGATCTTTACAAAAGAGATTTCATTTAAAAAAAACAAAAAATAAACATTACAGATTTTGAAATTCAAAATTTAGACAACTACAAATGAATTTATTTATTTTTATATACAAGAGATGTTTTGCTTAAAAAAGAGAGAGAAAAAAATTATAGCTATTGCAATTTAAGTTTTGCTAATGAAGGGTCTCCTCTCTGCTTTTCCATTGTTTCAATGTTTTGGTTGAAAGAGGTTAAAGAGCAACTAGCTTTAGTCTTTTGGGTTTGGTTTTTTTTTTTTTTGTGTTGGTTCATAAAGAGGGTTGCTTTATTTATATCATGAATCATTGAATTGTGTTTATCCTTTCTAAATTTGGGTTTTAGTCCCTGATTTGTTCCATGAAAGTACCCTACTTTATATTTATATATATTAAAATAAATTACTTGTGATTAAAATTTAGAACAGGTATCAGATTTAGTGGACTTGGTATTCATAGAATACAAAATAACATCAAATGACGTGATTAGGGTTTTCCAAAGGGTCTCTCATTCATGCCACATTTATTTTTTACTTTGATTGATGAGTCACATACAGTATCAAAGAGGAGAAAAATAAAGATTAGAAAAGGAGGCAACTAAATGGAATCATGCATGCACAATTTTCATTATAACTTTGATATTTTTAGAGGCAAAATTTTGAAAAAAAAAAAGAAAAAGAAAAGGCAAATGAAAAAGAGAGAAAAAAGAAGAACAAAGGGAGAGTTTCAATAAAGATAGGGGTTTGAAGCTGATGATGGAATATAACAAGTCCTTCGAGGTTTTCATTTTGACCATCTTTTCTTTTTCTTTTTCTCTCTCTTTTCTGCGCCTGCTTTGCTTATTCACTATTCCTTTCTCTTTTTTTTTCTCTCTTTTATCTCCCAAAACCACAACCTTTTTTTTATCGTTTATTGTGATATTTAACATGTTTTTTTTCTCATGTTTATTATGAATTACGAATATAATAATTAAACACTATGTTTATAATTACAGTAAAATATAACATAAAATCCCCATAACTATTTTTCTTTTTTTTTCCCTCAATTCATTCTCTCTCCAAAACCAATATTAAAAAAAATGAATGAATGAATGAAGTGAAGGGAGGAAATGGAAAAAAAAGAAAAAAAGAACTGTCGTCCATTCTCTTGAAGAAGGGAAAAGGAAGAAGAGAGCAAACTGTAAAGCGAAGTGGTGGGAAGGGACTCGCCTTGGGAATCTCCATGCATCCTTTCCATCATATGTTTAATTTATTTTCCCCTTCTTTCTTTTGCCGTGCTTTTTGTGTGCTCTGCTCTGCTGTGCGTGTGTTTTTATTAGCTTAACCTTACATTTCCTTCTACTTTATTTCCTTTTAAGTTCAATTACAAAATTATTATTATTATTAAGAGAAATTATTAATAATGTAATTATCCCTGAAATTATATAGACTTCTCAAGTAAAGTTCATACAAATGAAGAATAAATGAATCGTTCAAATATGCTTTTATATTTTGATCCACTTGTGATTAATAGTCAATATATAAAAGATTTTTTTTGGTACAAAAAAATAGCTATTATTTATACATTTATTGTCCGGTTATGAAATTAAACATACTTACAGTTGAATGCCAATATAATTGACCTGTTAATTAAGATAATGCATGCGAGAGTAACCATATTATATAAATATAAAATCTAAAAAAGGAGATTTAAAATTCCCTGCTACTTTAGAGGTTTAGGAAAGGGGCCGAGATATAAGACTAGCATCTTGGCATACCAGTTTCAAAAAGAGTGAACCCTCTCAAGTATGATTCAAGCAAACAAAAAGCTAACGCTCTTCTGTTGCTTAATGTTTTTTTAGCATATACATATAGTAACATATTTTGATGATGTGGTATCATCAAGTTTACTCATGACACATGCTTAAAAAAAAAGGTTTATTCATGGCACATAGAATTATATTTCACTATAATAAAAAAATTACAAAGGTCACTTACCAAATATAATTGCATTAACCAATGCCACCTGCGATTTTTTTAACCTTACTTTGCATGCAATTTTATGTAATTAATTAACCATATCACATGTAGATCATTTGTAATTAGAAAAGAGAAAAAAGGAAATGTAGAACTTTATGCTGTCGGCTACGTCAAGCCCACTTAATTTGGGTCCTTAGTTCTAAACAGTTTCATAAGTGGGGGGAAGCCCTCGCTTTGAACCCATTTATTTCCATGCACTTTTCCAAGTGTAATACATACAGATAACGGTGGACTCATTTTTGTGCAATTGAAAGGAAGAAAAATTATATACCGACAAATTTATAACAAGTTGTTTTAAGGATATACGCATTTTTGGTTAAAATGGTATAATTGGGATAGTGAAATTAAAATGATTTAGGTTTAAATCTTATAATTTATGTGTTTTTTAGATTTTATTTAAAAAATAAAAAAATAAAAAAGTATTCATGAAATAATATTTGTTATTTTTTAAAAGTACCGTTTTTTAACCGGTTGAGTCTTAGTTTAATTGGTGTTTTTATTGTTGCTAGTGTAAAGAGGTTGTGAATTCGAATACGCTAAAACGTATTATTCTTTCACTTAAGGATTAGAAAAGGGTATAATAAAAACTTATAAAAAGCAGATATAATAAAAGACCTACTATTAAATTTGATCTGATTTGGAGAATTAAAACTTAGCTTTCCCTTATATGATTATTTGTGGAGGCTTAAGTGTTAAAATTAGAGGCCAATTGACACCTTTCAAAAACCAGCACCCCCCCCCCCATTCTCTTGTTTGGATCTTTCACCAGCAGCTTTCTTATCAAATCATGCGCCTTCCCCATCTCTACCTTTACTTGAACAAATCCTGGGAAATATTACGGGTTGCTGTAGGATGTTTGTCAAAGTTTTCCCCTCACTATCACCTCAGAAAGGACTCCCGATGCTCACCAAAGGCAAATCCAGCAATTTTTAGTAGTGACTAAAATTTAATAATAATTTTTTTATAGATCAAGTTTATTATGTATTAATTTATAATTTATATTTTTAAAAGATTAAATATAAATCTTTTCATATTTAGGAGGGAAAGTGAAATTTTACTATATATTAATTTATATATTTTTTATTTATAAGAAGATTGGATTAAAATTTTTTTATTATGACATCAAAGTGCAATTTCTATATATATTAATTTATAATTTATCTATTTATAGAAAGACTAGATTAGAAAAAAAATCATTTTTGAGACCAAGGTCCCTTCCTGTCTCTTTAAATTCGCCTCTGCACCAATTTACACCACTTCCATGGCCTAATCCTGGTATCACCTCCGGAGCCAAATACTCTCGCGTGCCGACAAATGAACTCAATCGAGCATTAGCCGGCTCGGCCCGTAATTCGACCTCAGGTTCCGGAATATCCACTACGAGCTTGTTTTTCTTCGTAGACAATGATAGATGAGAGTAGCAATTGTAGTCCTTGTCAGTTGTCCATGATACTGGCATTACATTTTAAAAGCTTGGGTGAAACGTCGCATTGAAGGGAGAGATCGAAGTCTGAGAGCATAATACGACCGTCTTCTTGAACAAGCACATTTTCTGGCTTCAAATCACGATAAATTACACCCATCATGTGAAGATATTCCAATGCTACAAGCACTTCAGCTGCATAGAATCTGCAACACCAGTGGTTCTTATACCATTACAAACACAAAATTACGATTACATGAACCAATTGGGTTATGTCTGGAGTTCCGAAAATTCAAGGAAATTTTTCAACAGACATAGGTTTAGCAATATGACGACTTACTTAGCTGATGGGACATTAAATCTCATATCAGACTGGCGTTGCAGAAGAGTGAGCAAGTCGCCACCAGGACAGTACTCCCTAACCAAACATGAGCAGTGGAAGAAATCAAACTCTGCATATAACGTTGGAAGGAAAGGATGATCAAGCATTCCCAGAATGTTCAGCTGTATGCAACTTTTCTTTAACTCTTAGTTAATCCCTATCTATTACTTTCATGGCATAAAGGCAGTGATGATGGTGGGAACCGGTGGCGGTGTTGTTAATCTTACAAACATATACATTTCCTATACCCCCACCGCCTACTCGATGCAAGAGCTTCAAGTGTTGGATTCCAAGTTGACCATGTTGGGATAAAAGTCGGTTAATGGTTGCCCAAGCAGGATTGTTTCCTTTGTGGGGTTTGTGAATGGTGGATCAAAACGAAGATGAGGATTGATTAGGAGTAGAATCAGATTTTGGCGTGGCCATTGTTTTGATAAGTGAGTTTCGTTTGTGTTCTTAGCTGCTGATTCTGAATCTATACACACTTGCACCCCGGATCCCAGCCCTAATAAAAATGAGCTTTTTCTTTTTCCTGTTGAAATATATATATATATACATTTAATGTGTAACTCAAGTCAATTAGTGGTTTAATTTATCTTTGGGAGAATTTAGGACGAAGCCTTTCACTGAATTACTTTGAATGCGGGTATTTTCAAGCTTATTAAAAATTTTAAACTTATTACAACCCAATTAATTATTTATCTTATTATTATAATAATTAAAATAGTAATTATTAAATTTAAAAATTCATTTAATAAAAAAACTTCCTAAATATCTGGTAATTGATTCAAAGCTTCTAGATTAATGAAATAAGAGTTAAATTTGTAATTCTGGATATCATGAAGTGGATGAAAATGAACTCTTGTACTTGATTTTTGATCAGGCACCTTAGTTCTTGTTATTGACTCATTTGGAATAGCCATATAATAATGTATGTAACCAAAGATTTAATTGTAGGGTTTATATTTGATATGATTATGATTTAAACAGTAAATTGAATAATTAAATCATTATGGACTGACATTCTATCCTTAAAAATCAAGTTGATAAAATCAATCAAAATTTAATTGCATTAATTCATTTAACGCACATTACCGACAACACTCTCTTAGGACATTTTACGACATGTCAAATAAAATAATTAAACTATTTATAGATGGCAAATGACTAGGATAAGCAAGGGAAAGCAGAGAAGCAGAGTGGAAACGCGGGTTTCAAGTCCTGGGAGGAGATGGGTTGCTTGGATGATCGGTGCTGGTGGGCTTATTCATACCCAGAGTGTTCTTTACTGCATCAGCTGCTCCTTGTGCAATGTTCCTCATTTGCTCTCCCGTCTGCACCAGAATGATTAATATCCCGGAAAAAAGAGGAAAAACATGTCATGAGTGATTGATTATTTTAACTAAGGATCCGAAATTTTTAAAAAAGGAGGGATGGATGCCTGCTGAAGTAAGTTGGTGGCTTGGGAAGTATAAGAAGAGGTCTGATCAGAAGCTTGAGAGGCCTGGTTCAACATCTCATCCCTCGCTAACTGTTGAAGGACATGCCATTCATTAATTTTCATACATGAAAACCACTCTTTAATGTTTAATTAACATCTTTAAGAAGAAGAAGAAGAAGAAGAAGAAGAATTAATAACCTGAGCTTGACTGGTTGTTTCAGCATTGTTTGCAAAAGTCTGAGATGTATTTTGTCCCGACATTTTTTTTTCTTAAGGAAAAGGAAATTTTAGTTTGAAATATGAATAAAGTGAAATGAATTTATAGGAGGTTGTTATGGGTAAACCTCAATCTAAGCATTCACCAGCACTTGGCAATGGCATGTTATGGCTTGAATTTTAATTGGTAGGTCAAGACTCAAGCCTCGGCCTACCGTTAACCACGTTTTGGCAGAAATTTATGTTTCATATATAAAAGTTACTGATTATTTGACAAAAAAGAAAAGTTGTCCGTAATTTTCGAAAATGAAGTGTCAATGCCTTTCTGGTTCAGACCAGACATTATAATTCAGATTTAAATAATTTATAATCATTTCCTAAATAATCGAGTCTAAAATGAAACCTTTTTTAAAATTCCATTAATTAATAAATTATTTATTTAAAATGCTCTGAACTACATGTCTTAATTTTTTCCCCAGAAGATTCTTTATATAGTACCATACTTTCATTCTCTAAAGAAGCAAAAGCCTAAAAAGACATTATACTTTCATTCTTTATGTAAAGTGTGCACCAAAAAGAATTTAACACTAATTGAAGCAAATCCAAGCTCTCAAAGCTCTTAAGATGTCACTTTTCTTATGCAAATGAAATCATGTTAAAGAACAATACATGCTCATAAATAGTACCAAAAAAAAGGGTTTAGAGAAAGTTTTACTATTACATTCCTGCAAATATGATGAAAATTGCAAATTCTGGAGAGATACTAAAATTGAAAAGGACAATGGGATTTTCGGTATTTGTTCGAGAAAGGAACAACTTCCATCAAAGAATCCCGGTTATAGCAACAGTACCTGAAAGTTGGCATCAAATCTTCCTCTCCTACGAGTACGTGTGCTTCCTGGTGTAAAACATGAATGAGCAAAATTTAAACTCCGAATTTGTTTGTGGGATGTCTCCCGTTTGCTTTTCCTTAAATCAGTATGCAGTGTATTTTCCGGTGAGAAACAAGGTTATGGTCTGTGAAACTCATTGCTTTTCTTCTTCTTTCAATGGTTATCAGATCACTTTATGAGCTTTCAACAGAATGAACACCAACCAATCGTTACTACTCAGTCACTCATATCATCAATCCCTTCAAAATCACTAACCCCATCAGATGCTTCATCAAGTGCTTCCCCATCTTCGTTCTCTTGATCATCAGTTTCCATTGCATCTTCCGGTTCCTCTTCATCACTTTCATCCGTGTCCTCAAATATTACTGGAATTGCAGCATTCTCAACAAACTCATCCTCAACAACCTGTCATCAAAATCGCAAACAACAAGAACATAAGTCCTAAAAAATTAACGCATAATTCCGATCACCACAAACCTTAACATAACACATACCCCTGCATAAAGGAAGTCTAAGCAACTTGATATTTGAAGAGCTGATTCAAAAGTTGAGACTCTAGATTCAATAAGCTGCATAAAAACAAGCATTCACATTATGAATATTAGTAATATGATTGAAGTAGGCCAATAAAAGATGTAAATATATATGTTTTTAAAAAGAACAATCCATAATTATAACCCCATCTGACCTGATACAAAGAGTTCAGAGCAAGAAGAGAGGATTCCTGGGACATAATTCCACTAGCGTGATGAAGAAGTAAACTTTTTATCCAAGGAAGCGCACATGCCAATACTGCACCCCTGTGTTGATTTAGAAATATTATGTATAAAATTTCAGCAGAAGTTATAAATGAAAATCAAGAGAACTATGCTATCTAACAATAAGCAGTGGGCCAGAAAAGGGAAAAAAAAAACTGAAAAGAAAAGCAATGAGCCACCAGAGAGTGAATAGACTTTGTTAACATCACTGTTTTGTCCAGGATCAGTAGTAAGTGAATCGACTTTACATACAATTACAACAGTAAGGAAAAAGGAAGAGTACAAATGTCTTCAAAGTAATTCATGGTTGGTCAAACATATAAAACATTACCTTGATTGAGTTATAGATACAAGAGATTGTAAAAGCTTGAGAACATCAGATGGATTTAATTGGGAGACTGAATTTGCAATAACCTGTGAAAGAACAAAGTTTTCATATTAGCGTTGCTGTTATACATAAACTTCCGTCAACAAAAGACTAGTCAGTATGAGCTGACCTTCTCATCTTGAGTGTATAAGCAATCTAACAGAAGTGCATGATCGTCAGCACGGAGTGCCTGCTTAAGCAGAACCATAACTGAATCCGCGATGGGAGGCTTACCATGAGTAGAGGGTTCTTTTCTTTCTTGGTTTTCATTGGTTTCATTTTTTCCATTTTCTATTAAATTTAAACTTGCAAGTTTCTCAGCCATGGTAGGCTCACTCGGATCATCATTGACGAGAACTCCATCAACATTCTCTCCGTGACCTATTCCAAAATCACAAGTAAAATAAATCTCAAGATAAAGAAAAAAGTGCTTGTTTTAACAACTATTATAGAGATATGATATGCATTAAATCAAGTATCATATTTACACCGATAATGCGGTATGTTATACTGTGTTCTTGGTATCGCCTCATTTGACATACACAAGATGCTTCCTCAGAAGACATGTTACTCTATCAATAGAATTAAGATACAATATGAATAGCAAAATCAAAACCATGTAGTACATGATACAAAGAGATAAGAAAGAATAGCAAACATCATATTTTAATATTTCATTCTTCCTAGCCAAGGGTTTTATTATAAACATTGATACATCAAGCATACGACATACATGCACAAAATTGAAATGCTAAGTTCTATAGAAATTATTGTTTGAAGGGAAGAAACATTTTGGAGTCATTAAGTCCTATGACAGAACAGGAGAAGGGGAGGCAGCGCATGAGGTTTGTATGATTTGATTCTTATCCAAAAACCATTAGGACAAAGAAACAGATACTTTGGAGAAAAAAGTAATAAAAAAAGAAAAAGCCATTCAATTTAAGAAAACAGATTCTTATCCAGAAATATGTATCAACCCTCACCAGTATCATTCGTGCTTCTTGTCGTAGCAAGGTCTGGATCAGGAGCAGCTCTTTTTTTATTTGGTTTTCCATTTGGATCAACTGCCATTCAAAATAATTGCATATAAAGTTTGACTATTCAAAATAAAAGATTGGGATTTTTTCTTTAAGAAATAAGCAAAGTTGCAGAACCATGGATTATTATAAAAGGCATTTTAGAAAACAAATTTCCCACCTTTTAACAAAGATGTCCCATTTTCTTGAATAGTTTCAGTCTGATCCACAGCATTTATAACAATATTCTCCCCTGCTTTGCTAACATTCACAAGACTAAACTGTGGAGAATCTAATGGACCATAAGCAATAAGGGCAACAACCTGTTGGTCCATGCCTGTAGCATGTAATCTAGCAGAGATAACAGGAATACGACTTTTCCTTGAGCCTGCACTCTTCTGCTGGTCTCCCTCTGCTTTATCAAGTTTGACAGTAATCTTCGTTGGTTCAACATCATCCTGGGAAACGGTGTCCAAATTCCAAACATAAGCAATACCAGACTCCGAAAGTGCCAAGATCACAGAACCATCTTCGTCACTACCACTATTCTTACATTCAAAAGCTAACGGAGGGCGAGGCATTGAAATAACAGAGCCACCACTCAGAGTTTTGGAACTCAAATCACAACTCCAGACTTGAAGATTTGTCTCCCCAAACCCTGATGTAACAATTGTCTTGGCATCATTGGATATACTTATATATTGCACAGGATCCTGTGATAACAAATTAATGAAAACCATCAATGCCTCAAGCATACAAGGAAAATCACTAAAGATGTCAGACAAGTAACTCACCAAATCATTAGGAGACTTTAGAAGCTCTTTCCCGTTTTCCAGGCTGGAGACACGAAGCTTACCATTGGCCAAAGCCAAATACTTCCCATCTGAAAAGCATATTGAAAAAATAATTAACAAGGAACAGAAAGTGAGTTAATAGAGCAGTAGACATTTCATAACTTACTGACCTTGTGAAAATGTCAAAGAAGTGATGGACCTTTTGGAAGCTTTGAACTCCCTTATCAAATCTCCATTTTCTGAGTTTATTTCAGATGCCTTTCCATTACTTCCAATGACATACAGACTATGACCTTTATTTCTGAATGAAAGACCTGCAATTCCACTGGACAAATAATGGCTCAATATCAGCTAAACTATCCACTAGAAAAAGATAACCATGAAGAAATTTCACATGCTTAGTGTGTTCACTCAAAATCATGTAAAAGAATAAAGAAGAAAAGGGACCAAATTTCACCATAAACAAAGATAGACACAAGGTGCAATCAGATGGAAATGATGAAACTCCAACCACTTTGGCAACAATAATTCTTAACAAATTTATCATCATACCTAGGATAATAACCAGTAGATGACCACTTCTTGTCACCAGCTAAGACATCAATAATCCAGATGTCCCCTTCATTTAATCCAATAGCAAGTAAGCAAGTTCCACGCCCCTTTTTATGCTAAATTATCGATACAGAAACAATAGAAGAATGATTAAAAAACTGAAAAGGCATGGAACATTAGAAAGCTCTCAAGAGAATCTGGGGCTACCTTCTTTGGGATAAAACTGCAAGCCATACAGGAATAACTATTAGGAAGGTTGCCATCTGACTGCTTCCACTCCGCCAATAAACTCCCAGTACTTGTGCTCCAAATCTGCAAAAGTTCAATGAATTTTCGCCAATATAAGAGGAAAATAATACTTATGTAATGCTTTCTATCAGGTGGCACTGGAAAAGATTTACACCCCCAGAGAGAGACTGAAACAATGCAGAATCTTCAGTATGAAACCAAAATGGCAAAGAAAACATTTAAGCAATAAGAATTGTAATCCCAAGTAAATTACATAGTACAACAATGATCAAGTTACAAGCAAACATGTTCACAATTTCCATTAACTACCCTACGGTGATGTTGCTATCAATTAAAAAAAAGCAACCAGCATCTTATCACACTTCATTTGACCTTTATTAACTGAGGCCATAACCCCTTGAGATAGCTTCTACATGAGAGAACTCAAATGGCTATTGTTGATAAGAAACAACCACCATTCCTCAGCAAATATCATAATCTAGATTAACCACTCATGATTCAGTGAATTGAAACAACAACCTTCATTTCACAGGTTTGAACATTTGCTTAATATCTCTTGCAACTAATCAAGACAAATGTACATATTCGCAGAGTAACATTTCAACGAGGGAAACTACTTTTCACCACGCAACACTTTTGAACAGATTTTAAAAGTAGTGCTTGATTCCTTGTGCATGTTTATTTGTCTCAGTACCTACCACTAATCACAACTGATCTTCACAACAACATTTCCAATATAGGATTAGCCCTTAAACCAACCACCTTATCATAAGCATTGAACAAACATAGGTAGCGGTACTTCTTTATACAAACTAAAAATTTATACTCTTGCATTTTGCATGAGGAAGGGAAAAAAAAAAGGAAATAAAATATCAATAAAAGAACTCCAAAAAAGAAAAAGAAAAAAACAAACACTATGAGATATCGACAACCTAAATAAGAAAAAGTTGATAGGGGGAAACAAGAGAATTACTTTAACAGTTCCATCCGGAGACAAAATGGCGAGATAATCACCTTCTTGAGTGAAACATGTAAGGAGGGGTTTCACTTTCTGCTTTCCCATTTACAGAACCAAACCCAAACTCCTTTATTCTTTCTTTGAGATTAAAACAAGAAGGAACTCTAAATTTCTGCAGTATTCGGTGCAGGCTGCAGCAGACGTGATGAGGAAGAAGTAAAACAACAACAAAAAAAAGCTACGGGAGAACGAGGGTTTTTGCGTTTTGGACTTCGGGTTTAGGGTACACACACTACACTATGGGCCGGTTGTACCCGATCCAACTCTATTCTTAAAAAGGGTTTTATATTTAAATTAGGATAAATTACACAATTAGTTACTAAATTATGAGTAAGATTTTATTTTGGTTTTCATTTATATCATTGGGCTATTAAAATTAATATTATATGTCTTTCTTTGTTCGAACTATCTACACCAATTGAAAACTAATTTTCCCCTTCTTTTTTATAATTCATTTTTTTAATAAAATAATTTTGGACATCATTAATTTGTAAACCAAAAATCAAATAATTTTTTTCTCTGATCTTTGACATTGATCGTCAAATTGACTTAAATCTAAAATATGTTCTTCTACTCGTCAATTGGTATTGATCCAACATACTGATCGTCGAATCCTCGCTTGGAGTGTACTAGCAAAACTTTAAAAGAAAATCTTAATAGCCAAATGACTTAAATAAAAAAGTTTTAAATAGTTTAATGATTAAATTGTAATTTTTTAATTAAATGATGAAAATTCAAAACTTAACTATAATTTACTAACTAATAATAATAAATTTATGTACGCACTACATATGGGCCGGTCTTACCCGACTCTTATTAAATAGGGTTTTTATTTAAATTTAAAAATAATAAATATTAAGAATTTAAGTTGAGATGATAAAAGGTTTTTTGCAACGTTAAGGAAAACTGCTAATTTAATCAAAGTTGAATTCGAAAACGTAATACCAAAAATGCCCACCAAACATTATCTTTGGGTTGGGACTTTTAAGTACTTTCAGTTGTCTCTCTCCAACAAGAAGGTGGCTACCTGTTGTTGCTTCTTAAAAGACCTCTCTCGCTCTCTCTCTCTCTCTCTCATCTCTCATACACTATTTTCCTTTAATTAATTTATTTTCCATCGAAACGCTGCCTTCAAATAAAATTCCAATCTCCTGTTTCCAGAAATCTCTGGTACGTTCGAACCTTAAGCAATCGTCTAATTTCATCTTAATTTTAACGATTAACCCTTTGGATTCCTTTAGATTTCATCCAAACTGCATCTGGGTTTATGATTAATTTACTTCTGTCTCTTTTTTTTTTGTTAACCTAAGGGAATAATTCTGTTCTTGATTAATCTTTTTGGTTTGATTTCTTTCTTTTCGGATAAAATTTAATTTATTTGTCTTATATGATCATAACTGAATCTGGATTTGTTTTAATGTGCTTGAATTTTTGTTTTTGACTTGTTATTTTCATGCTTAATTTATAATAAATGTCATACGAAATTTGGAAATGGTTGAAGCGATGCAATTGATGCATATTTTCATATTTGTAACTTATTCACACATGAATTTCAATCTCATAAATTGAATATTATTATCCTAGGGATTCAAAGAGTGCCGTATAGAGGTGTTGAAAAAAGGCAGATTTTTAAGATAATTGTTACTGGTAATTTTTTAAAGTTTCAGAAAAAAAATGCCAAAGGATAGAAGGGTTGGTTCCTTTTTTTTTGAACGCTCTAGGGTCTCTCCTTACCCATGTAGTTCCAGGGGCAGGGATGCCAAACAATGCCAACATGAGGATCCTTTGGAACTAGAATTTGGACTTGAGGATGTTAAAGAGTGGGAGGATGCAAGGTGTCCTATTTGCATGGAACACCCACATAATGCGGTACTTTTGCGGTGTTCTTCCTTTGAAAAGGGTTGTCACCCTTTTATGTGCAATACAAGCTACCGCCATTCAAATTGTCTTGATCAGTTTTGTAAGTCATCGGTGTCGTCTCCTTCCACTGCTATGTTGCAGGAAATTCCTTTGGGAAACTTGACCTCTACTTCTGATGGTTGGAGGAATCCACCGCCTTTTTTTGATCAGCAAACCGAGGCTGGTAGTGATAAGCAGCCAAAGCTTCTTTGCCCTCTTTGTCGAGGAGAGATTTATGGCTGGAGCGTGGTAGAAGCTGCACGTGAGTTTATGAACTCCAAACCCAGGAGTTGTTCTTCAGAGACATGCGATTTCACTGGGACTTACGGTGAACTCAGGAAGCATGCTAGGTCTGCTCATCCTTTGGTCCGGCCAACTGAAGTTGATCCAGAACGACAGCGTGATTGGTCTAGGTTGGAGCGTGAAAGGGATTATGAGGATATGCTGAGTTCAATCCAACCAGTTGCTAGGGAAGAAAGTAATGGAGAAAGCATTTCAGATCTTGAGGATTTTCGTTCGTGGTTGACAATAAATCTTGCATACTTGACACTTGCACTTGAGTTCATTAGTGATTCAAGAAATAACGAACATGATAGATTTAGGAGGAGACCAGGGAATAGGAGGTTCAGGTATGATCGAGAGTCTGATCATGGTACAAGGGAGAATAATAGTTCCACACCAGACAGAGCACTCTTTGGCCACCGCAACAATCCTACACCAGAAGAGAGAGTTCCAGGTAGACATCGTGGCTCACAGGGAATTCTCCATTGGAGGAATCGCAATTCGCCATCTGACAGAATTCCCCAAGGCAGGCGTCAGAGTTTGCAAGCTGACCGAACTCATCGTGGTCAAGGTGGATTGCGATGGCGAACACCTAGATGGTCCACGTTCAATGATGGGCAGTGATTGGAGCACATTGTCTAATGGTTCTTCCAGTCTCAGGTACAAAGGATTTTATGCTCCGGTTCAATGTTAACTGTTGTTTCTTAGCTTTCTCGTATGTCCTTGTTCATTTTCATGCCTTTTTTTCTTTTTGCAGGTGGAAATAAAAGCAGGAGGTCAGTGTCAGTGTTTAGGTCTATTAAATGTCAGACTTGGAAGTAGGAAGATAAGCCATTGTTATCCCTTTTCTTTTTTCTTTTTAATCACAGAAACAATGTTTAATGTTTGAAACATCAATTTCTTTTTTGAAATATCATGTGCTTTTGCAAAAACTTTATCCTCCATTATGATTTATAAGTTATGATTTTTTGCAGTGTGGGGATTGTTTATAATGTTGTTGGAAGCAATTTTCAGAAATGAATTTATTTTCTTCATTTTCTAGTGCTTTTGATGGATGATTTTGTGTAAAACATTTCTTTTTACTTAAGAAATTATTTTGAGTGAAACAAACATGGAAAAACTTAACAAAATTTAGCATTAACATAAATTTATTTTATTTTATCAAAATTCAATATTTGTTCCAGAAATGGATGTTATGAAACCATTTTATTGGTTTTATTTCTTTTTTTCAAAAAAAGATTTCTGATAGTATGTTTATCTGTATCAAATCTGTGATGACTCTTAATTGCTTTAGTTATCCTTTTACCTGTGATGTTGTATGGAATGGCATTTACTCGTAAAATGCAGCTGAAGCGTTAAGTATCATAGGTGCTGCAAGTTAGTTATTCTTTTTAAAGATTTTAGGGTGATGAATATTAATAAACCAACATTTCTTTCATTTGAATTTTTAGCACTTGGTTTACTTGAATAGAAAGATTTAAAAAAACTTTTGCAACTAGATTCACTTTTGTACTAGTATTTTTTTAAGTTCATTTTGATATTTGAACTTGACATCTATATTCATTTTGGTTATTGAATTTGGATTCCATCAAAGTTTAATATGTGATCATGATTGGATGGGTCAATTGAACTGATTGAATTTTCTAATCAATCTATATTCTGGTTTGAATAAAGGGTTGAATCGATTGAATCAGAAATTGGTAAAAATCAGGTAAAAATCAATGGTTGAACGAGTTGAATTGGTTTAATGTATTAAAAGAATTGTGAATTTTTAATTATTTATTTAATTATTATTGATCTAATGGTTGAACCGATAACTAGTGATCTAATTTGTTTAACCATAATCTAATTATTAAAATATTGTGACATTCTGATATTGTATTATGTTATTAAAATTTTAATTTTAATTTTAATTGATGATAGTCATAAATGTTGTTTTAATAAATTTTTATATTTTTTAAGTTCAGGAATTAAAATAAATATAACTGAATAAAAGAATTAAAATAAAAACTTATATTACTGTAAAAGTAAAGTATTCTATTATAATAGACTTGACTATCCACATTGGGTAAAACAATAGCAAGGATGTAGGCATTAATATTTCATTTCAATTAACGATAACATCATCTTGAGCGTGGAGTTGATCCATCTGTTTTACCTTATGCTAATTTACGTTTCTATCCTTGTATAGAACTCCATAAGCAATATCACTATGCAAATTCAAAAGCCCGACAAAATTTATTGAGATTTTCCTCAGCGTAGTGTGACTCTTTACCAACGTCTTTTTTCATCTTTTTTTATCTTAAACTCCTACTTTTCTCTCTCGTTTTGCACTCTTAAGGAAGACCTTTATCATTGGCGTTAGCCGTTTCTTCAGTCTAAGTTTAGCAACCAACAAGAGCTCTTTCACTCTTGTATTGCCTTTGTTAATCGTGTGGTCCGTAATCTTTCTTGGTTCCCTTAAATTCCAACTTTTTCTTTTGAGAAGGTCCCTTTAATTTTTCTTCGATATTTTCCATTCGGTCTCTCACACGCCAACGCTTTGTTGTTCCAACCAACCACTGCCTATTCTTCTGTACACTACCCACTTCGCAGTCTCTCCATTTAGGTCACCAGTTCGCTCCATTCTTCAATAGCAGAGCTTAAATGGCTATGTTTTGATTTATCAAGTCTTCAGTTTTTGGTTGTTGTGTGGCCAACTCTATGGCTGTTGAACAACTAGCTAGCCATCAGCTTGCTTACCGGCTCTAGTTTTGTTCCCATGCTCGATTTCGTCCAATTTTTTCTGTTAGGAAAGGACAAGCCATCAAAATAATTAGTTTTTTTTTACTAAGGTTTGGGTCATTGTGTCATGCAGTGTTTATCATAACGCTTAGGTCTCGTGGTGACTTGTTTTTTTCTAAATCTTGAGTGACTTATGGTTTATCAAGTCTACTCGTGAATTCAATTTTGTTTAGGTTTCGTTGCATCTATTATTTTAAGTCAAAGATGTTTTCACCATAGAGGAGCAATGAACTATATAGGAACTCATCACATTATGATTGAAAGTTAAGTTTGTGTTGTTGAGAAAATTGCTTGTTTCAAGTCTTTTTTATTTTCAATTTAGGTAAGGAGGCTTGTTTCAAGCGATAAAAGTTCTTTTTTTCGTCATAAAAATTTAATTTACTTGCCTTTCGAGGTTTTGTCTGGTATGAGACCGAGGTGCTCGATCACTTTCTTTAGTATTTATAATAGGGTTTGTGACTCTATTAACCTTTGCCTGTGTGAAAATTTTATTCGTGCTTTACTTATACTCTTTTTTTATGAAATGAAATGAAATGAACTTTCAAATAATAAAAAAACAACTTATTAAGTGTTTCTCATTCTTTGCTTTTGACAAATATCACTTCAAGAACATAAATACAATACTAATTATAACGTGAAAAATTATTTGGTACATTATATTATAGGGTATAGTAAAATATTAAAAATATATATATAAATTTTTTAAAGCTATTTTTGAAATAAAAAAATAGGCATGACATAATCAAAATCATATAATATAAAAATAATTGTGAATCTTTTTTGTTCCAAAGCCACCTTATCACATCATAAATTTTTTTTCTTAGCAAACAAGCACTAAGAAAACAAGAAAAAGAAACAAAGCAGAACCATTACGATGTGTTTGATTGCGTAAAAAAAGTTGAATAATAGGATGCAAAATAAAAGATCTTGCTTGATAGAGAAAAGAAAATAAGAAAGATGATGAATAAGGGAGTGAAAAAATAGGATTATAATTGGCAAAAACCAAAAGCAAGAGCAAAGAAAAAAAAATGAGATATTTAATGATAATGCATAAAAACAAAAATAAAATGAGAGAGTTGTATTTTAATTTGAAATTTACAATTTTTTTGTTCTCACATTGCTCAACTTTACGAAATAATAAATTTAACTTTTACATATTTCGTACTAAGCACATTAATGAAATATATATATATTCTAGTTTTGCTCCTTTTACTTTCTTTTTTCTTTTCAATTTTGTACCAAGGAAACTCTTATATTTGAAAGGAAAATAAAAAACACATACAATGACCAGAGCCTGAGGATACCGCCGTTGAACACAGAGAGACATCAGTGATGACATTTTCATACGAGCTGGAAAGAAATGGTGAAATGGTTTAAGGTTAGGAGTTTGTAAGACACTGTCTGAACACGACAAGTATTTTTCTTTGACTTGAAAAACATTATAGTTTGATGAAATTTATTTTACACAAACAAACAGTAAAAAGTTTGACAAGATTTTTTATTTTTTTATTTAATATTTCCACCGAAACAAGCACGACCATGATGTCCAATATCACGTACATGAAATAGGGAGAAGGAAATGTTCATTTTCTTTTGTTTTTAATTTTTTTATTTATTGAAGTGTATGGTGAGGTTTAGGGTGCCACCAAATTTCCCATATAACTGTCACATGGATTATAAAATCAGTGAATCCCCATTGAAACGCAAAGCTAAGAATTAAAGCTCAGCTTGTCTGATCTTCATTAAGAGCTGCATCAATGGCCTTCCAGAACAATGAAGGAAAAAAGGCAAAAAAGAAAAGTAACTTTTTAAGTACATTAGGAGAAACATTATTGGTAAATTTGGTAAAGCCCAAAGATAAAGAAGGCGACCATCAGTTGTCTTGTCTTACAATTTTGAGGGATTCACATGAAAGGAGAGGTCGATGTTTGATGCTTGCTGGCTAGTTGTTGTTCTGTTTCTTCTTTTCCTTTCCAAGTATTGGACTTGTTCTGTGAGATATAAGTGAAAGTCCCATAGTTTTGCTACAACAAACATGTATATATCATAATCGAGAGTTGAAGTTTCTGGATATGGAAATAGAAAATGGATGCCACTAATTTCACATTTCACATTATAACCCATACCAAATTGCTGTGAACGCATTCAAAACTTTATTTTCAGCACAGCAAAAAAAAAAAAAGAAACAAGAGACAAAAAAGGGATATAAAGAGGGCTATTTCAACAATACCATATACCCCAGCAACCAATTTTGTTAAACTACCTTATTTATACATATATAGTTTTATCTCTCTTTCTCCAACATTATTGTTTCCCTCTTCTGTTCTTCTTCCATTAGCTTCTACTATAAACCGGTGCCGTGCTACAGTTAACGAGATCCCTCAAGCCCCAGCCTTGCTGTTAGCCAATTGCAGACCTCATCCATCTCTATAGGGACTGTGTAATGCCCAATCCTGAACACCCAAATCAACCAATACTTCAGATCATGCATGGTTTGTCAATTAGCAATGAGCTGTAATTACTGTTATTGCAGAAACATATGCAGTTACCCTTCATAGGTTTTAAAAGTGAGGTTTCGGAATCCTGCTATACTCAATGATTGGGCACATTTTTCTCCATTCTTGTAAGGGACAACATCATCACCTTCAATAGATATTATAGGAGGATCAGATCATGTTAAACATAGTACGGAGAAAGTTAATGCTTGTCCGCAAAGCCTTTGAACTGTGAGATGAAGTAGGTTGCAATATTTGCTTAAACGAGACATAAGACACTTACAGGTTCCATGGCTAAGCAAAATTGGCAAGGATGCAGCACGCCTTGCGGCTTCACTGGATACTTCTATTTTGTTCCTTAAGCCCCTGCCAAGCAAATAGCTAACTCATGCTTGCATGTCAAAGAAGTAGAAAACATGACATGAAATAGTTTACAAGTGACTTCTTGAGAAAAGTAATCCTGAAAGATGCCATACCTTGAACCTGGAAGCCATCCACTTAGTCCAACAACTGCCCTTAGGCTGATGGGGTATGGGTTGCCATTTCCATACCTTCCAAGAGCACAAGCGGTTGCAGAGTAGAGGGCCATTGCAGCACCCATACTAAAGCCTCCGATACCGACCTTAACTGTCATAACAAAGTTGACATGATGGTAAGAATTTAAAACATCAATTTATATATCGGCTTAATATTCTATACAGTTAACGAAATGAAACATTAGACGATGAGACAAAGACCAAAAGACTACAATCTGGGGAGGAGGATAAATAGTGCAAAAGATAGCATATTCCATCAGTAGTAAATGTTTATTTCTAACTCAAGTCTAAACTTTATTCAAAAATTAAGAACTGAAAAAGGGGTAAAAATTAAACTGCTACTTCATTTGCAGGTATTGATTTGAAGTTCAATTTAAAGCATCTTGTTTAGTTTATTGTTGAAAGAAATTTGTGTTAGAATCTTGTAGGATACATCTTTTTGTTGATAACAAAAATAAAGCCTTCGAAATACCATCAGATGGCTCTGTTGACAAGAAGTTTGCAATATGTGCCGCTGAAGCATCTAAACCTTCCCAATCATCCGGACCATCTTCTGAAAGCTCACCAGCATCAAACCCTGATGCAAGCAATTAAAAAAAATTATTATATCAGTGGCAAGCATTACAAAATAGTGCTTATTTCAAAACCAGATTAAAAGAACCAAAAATAAACTTACATGCAGTGCAAGGAAATCCCCCTAGAATGGCCACAGGACGAGTAGGAGCGGTGGGGCAAATCCATTTTATCTGAAACAATAGAATCAAGAGAAATATATAAGAATTATTTCTCTTGAACTATTCATGTCTGACATAGATACGGTTACAGGTACAGAAATGACTCTGCGAGAACTTTCTAGATATATGCTTCAAATCCACAACATTCATAACTGAATCAAAGTAACAGAGAAGCAATATGTGTATCAGAAAGTATCATTTTTAATTTATGAAAGCATCCTTACATTTGGTAGAGGAAGGCTTTCCAAAATCTGGGACCAGCTGCAACGCAACAGGAAGAAAGATTAGGATAAAAATGCTAGTTTTCTAATTGACTTTCTGTGCTCTATTCTCAGCTACACATGAAAATGCAACAGGAGATAAAGCTTCTCTATTTTTTTTTTTTTTGAAAAAGAAAATAAGGAAATAAAAACTTTCTCAAATACTGGGATGAGATCATAATATGAGGGCAGTAAGCATCCCAAAGGCAAAATAGCTGCAAATTTGCCACTCTTGTCCATGCAAGGTGATAAAGAGTAAAAAGTTAGTGATAAAAACCTGTTTTACCTTGAATCTGGAATTTGTGCTTTATTGCTGTGGGATTAAGTAAAAAAGAGTTCTAGAAACACAAATAATAATAAACAAACATGAACATCCTTTGCCAAAAAGATAAATAACATTTTGTTAATTTGGCATGAGAAAATCAAGTTAAATTTGTGGTCCAGCATCTATGAACATGGAATATACTCATTTTCACATCTAGAGGCTTTCCCAAATTGAGCTTAACACTCAGATGAGACAAATAAAGAAGAATAATATAATGAATATTATTATTTCACAGCTGCACTGCTTTCTCCAATCTCCATCCAACTTATTCCATTTAATAGTACAATGAAAAGAAAGCATAACAACTCTACAGTGAAAAGCATAGCATGATATGGCCCCTTATAAATAAATCATGCTGACATTCTCAAACAACTTTTCTTCTTTAATGATTCAGAAAGTCCAATCTTCTGATACAGGATTTTTGCTTAAATTCAAAAGGATGGCACAAAACTGTATGTCTGTATATGGTTCTCATGTTTGGGATGGGATGGTCTCGATTCAATGAATGAATTTTATAGAAAAAGTGATTGACACCCTGGTTGTCCCATATGGATATGAACTTGATACTAAAGGACACATATCATGCTTCTTCAGCAGATTGTTTGTAGTAAACCAAGTGACAAATGCAGGAGTTTTGTAAATCCAAAGATGGGTTTATTTGATAATCAAAAAGGCAATACAGCAACTGAATAATGAGAGGATAAAAGAGAAGCAATAATACCTAGAACCATTGTCGCCAAGGCCATGAAGCCAGACTATAGTTGCCTGGTGTTTTCCTTTTGGTCGAACAACATGCGTCCTTCCAAAGTCAAATGTCTTTCTAGCAGTTCCACTACCTAAAAAAATCGCACCCATAAAAGGTTAAGTTCAAAGAAGATAAAACATTAATTTGAGAACTTATAAATGAATCCAATAATTAAAAGGCATCATCAATCCCTATATATATCTGACAGAAATTAATGCAATGAGAAAAAGGAGTAAACACAAAGAAAGCAGCAAACCGGAGCCGACGGTCTGATATGAATAACTCATGTTTTTGTTTTCCTAGTACTTGTGAGAATGCAGTAAAGAGCAGGCCAAAGTATGAGGTGACACAATGAAGAAAACCCAGAAGGGGTATTGCCTATTTATAAGCAGGAGGGGCAATGTGAAAATGGAATAAAACAGGTGAATATTGAGTGCAGCTGGCTACAAACTCAGCCTAAAAATTGCCTAGAAAACTCAAAAAGGAGCGAAGGGAAGGGCATCCTTGAAAAGGAAGGCAAGGACAAAAGCAAATGATCTTTTCAATAGTAGAGAGAATCCAAGCAGAACAGAGCGCCAGCACTCCATCATCCAACCCCTTAATAGAGATTTGCAATATAGAGAGAATCTATGCTTGTGGGCAGTGGCCATACAATAAAGCAAAATCCCCTGCAACAACTCAACAGAATATTACTGAAAACAATAAAAAGAATAATCAAAATTTGAAAAAAAAATAAAAAGATAAATCTTTTCTTTCAATCATTTGTTTATGAATTCTTTGATGATTTGATTGATAACCATTAAGAATAAAAACTTAGAAAGATTTCAACTTCCATACATCCGTTCAAATTCATGGTATAATGGGAAATATACTGAAAGGTTCCATGACTCATGACTAGATACATACACATGTATACATGCGTACAGAAATATGTATAAACTAATTACATTCTCTTTTTTTGAGGGGGATTTTTCGTATATATTTTGTAAAGTTTGCTTTTTTGTTCTCTCTTTCTCCCTCTCTCTCTCTCTCTATATATATTAGTATTGTAAAGTCTACCAACCTCAATTTGTTTGTGGAAGAGACAGCAAGAAAAGAAAAGCATGTGATCCTCTATCTTCCTTTTCTGCTTGCCACCTTGATTTTTGGTTTGCTCAGTTCCCACCATAAAAGTTTTGTTTTCCTTCATATTTATGCAAAGGTTAACATGAATATATTGACTTTTAAAACAAAAGGATTTGTTATTTATTTGCTACGCTGGAAGCAACATAGCTGCTAAAAAGCCTATTTACTATTACTAATACCATTGAAAATTGCAGAGTTGCAGACCCACTATTTAACTGGTCTCATATTCATTCATATCAATGTTGTCTCTGAACCCGTGTTGTTCCATCACTTTTGTACCTAACAAAATGCAACCTCCAAAGAAATTTAGGTTTGGTGGATTTCATCCAATCCAACTAATGTCACGACACACATGCAAACTCTATATTTAACTGGTTTGACTAAAGGGGAACATATTGCTGACATGGCAAGGGACAATTGGTTTATGGTGCTGAATGCTCACATCTCATTACCTTATAGGTCAACTTTTCAGTAATTTTTTCCCCATGTTGTCTAAAAAAATATGAGGCCCAACTTTTTCATTGTCAACTCCTTTACCCCTACTTGCTACCAAACACTCATTTGGAGCAAGCATCAATATCAAGTATATATACATATTACACGCACTCACATTGGAATGATGCTTAATCTTTTGAGTTTAGTTCATTCATTCTTTAGGTTATTATGAGTGATAAACAACATATGCTGTTGGCACTACCTCTGTGTGTTGCCTAATTTATTACTAATATAAAAAGTCCGCTTACCTGATGTTTATAGGTATCGGATAAAGCTAGCTTGTTTATTATTTGATTTGAAATCTGGGAAAACCAATGGTTTTAACATCACACACACACATACATATATATATGTGTGTGTGTGTGTGAGAGAACAAAGAAAGGGGCTTTATTTGGAGTAACTTGTTTGTATAAAGCTATTTAAACAACATACTATTCTTTTTTTTCTTTTTCCCTTTTTTTGTCATTTCAAGCCATTTATATTCATATAAATGGGAGAAAACAGTTGTACATAAATATACATATTATATGTTTGTAACCATATTCATAGTTTTTGCATTTTAGATGCAAGGAAAAACAGAAATGAGAAAACTTAAAGTAGTACTATTGCAAAGCTGGATAAAACTTGGGGGAAGAAATTTCATATATATATACAAGGGCAAAAGGTAGGAATCTTTTATCAGGGACAGGATAAAAATAAAAATAAAAAGATCATGCTAAAAGGACTAAACTAAATTATTAATTTCTAAAAGGGGCTAAAAACAAAAATTCTCTATTTTATCGAAGAGGGCCCAAAGCCCTTGTCTGCCAGCTTTCGGTTCGCCCCGTATATCCAACACTCACCCAAATCTAGGTCAAAAAGCTGGTTCTCATGTAAGCATGGACTGAGCTAGCTCCACAACAGTTAGGAAAGATATAGAATTTATAGAAGGTTTAGGGTTCTTTTTGTCCTTAATAATTTAATTAGTGAATATAGGTTAAAAGATTAGTGATTGAAGGGTACCAACATTTTTCCAAAAATCAAAGTTGGGAGCAGTCAGGGGCAGACAAATGGAAAAGCTGCACATTTGGTACCTCTAAAAGAATAATTTTGCAATTAAGTCACTTTAGCCTCTTTGTTAAATGAAATTATATTTTTGGCCCTATTATAGATTAATAATTCAATTTAATCTCTTTTAACACAACAGTTTTTAACTTTGCCTCCAAAAATTTTGTGAATTTATCTCGACCCCAACACGATATTCCTCGCATGTGAACTAAGATATAGAATTAGTTCCTAAAATTAAATAGGAGATTGACATATCATATGTATGGGTTCTTTTTTATCTTTCTTAAAGAAAGATTGTGTTCATATTTTTATCTTTATATCTTATACATATATCATTTTTTGTAATTGAGTTATACCTACATTATATATATCTTACCTTCAGCATACTGTATTATCTTTTTTAATAAATATATATATATATCATTTGTTAAGATCAATACAACGAGAGAATCATAAATATAAGAAAAATTCACCCAACCAGCCTTACAAATTTGACAATCTAATTACATGCAAAAGGCATTGATGTAATATATAAACTGTGGGGCCAATTGCAAGTCTTTTCAGAAAGCAGAAGATAAATGATTCGAGAGGCTGCTATTCCATTACTGGGATTCACACTCTGCTGTTTTCGGGTTTGTTTGTTTGTTTTAAGTTTACAACCACAGTCAAATACTAAATAAAAAGAATAAAATCTATTTCTTATAGTACAAATGGATTAAGAATTAAAATAAAGTGTGGAATTAAGCAATTACATTACTAATATATCGTGCATTTTAAAAAAATATTTATTTATTTAAATTTTAGAAGTTTCAAGATATAAATAGTTTTAAATGTTTACACAAAAATATTATTTATACCATTAAAAATGAACACGGTTAACACAGTAAAAACCTTCACATTTGGACGAGGGATGGTCGGTTGTAGCTTAAATGTTAAAATTGATTTAGTGAGTCTTGCTAACCAATGTTCCCAGTGCAGTTTGTGAGATAAGTTAATGTAGATTATTATATCATTTCTATAATAATAATAAAGACAATATTGTAGCAAATGCTAACGTTAAACAATTTTATTATAAACTTAAATCTTGAGGAAGGAGATGTGATGGTGAAGACTTTAAATGGCAATATAAAAGCTTTAACCAGAAAGTGAGGGGATTTTTGAATCTAATTCCTTTTTGTCGTTGTAATCTCCAGCAAGTTAATATGAATAATAAGATATTGCAGAATTCTAGAGGAAAGACGGTTAGAATACACGTTGCAGAGAATATATCAGCCTTTCGTTCCTTTTTGGTTGCAAGAATATGAATGTCACTTTCTTCAGGTTTCATTTTCCTGTCCTTTGTTTTTGTTGTTTTTAGCTTCTAATCCATGCACGCTTTTGTTTCAGAGTGAAAGATACAAAATTGGTTTAGTGAATCCCAATGGGTTAATTTGATTGCAAACTTTTAAAATCAAATTAATTTACACATTAAATGATTTTAAGTTTTTTGAATGAATAGACTTGGTTAAATTATGATGGCTAAAAACGGATTTTAATTGGCCATAGTTTCAAGTAGGTTCATTTAACCAATATTTCATAATCATGTTGATGTAATTGAGATCATTTTGATTTAATTTAATGCAAGATGAACACACCCTTACTCAAAACTGAAATAGAAATATATAAATCTTCTTCACCATGATATAAAACCGTATTTAATAAAACTGCGTGAGATAACAATTCCCAACTGACAAGGACATTGATCTGAGCTGAGGGAATATTTTGGGTACTGACTGAGAGATGAAAAAGAAAATGGAGCATCTGATGAAAAGTTACCAGTGAATTTCAGATTCAATATTCCAAAGTTACGCCAGCAAAACCAGAATAGTGGTTTAACGCCAGCAAGTTTCTTTCACGAAAGAATGGAAAGGCAGCCATAGATTATTTGCCAACGCATTAAAAGTTCACCTAAGAAGATCCATAGTTCAAATAGACCACTGTCTCTAGATTGCCCCAAAAAGAAAAAGTCATACCATCTCAAATGTTGCGAGAGCAACTGCCGCCCAATTGGAATCAAACAAGACATGAAGATTTTAACATTTGAAGGTGCACTGTATACTGGACATCATTCCATCTTACTCCAATTTTATTCCAATAGGAACAACTGAGTTGCAATTAATGACGATCGTCTCCATGTCCATCCAGAGGTCCTCCAGGACCTACAACTTCCAACTGCAAAATAGCAGTGGAAATAGTTAGGAAAACCCTAAATGTGGGAAACAACCGAATTCTGCACAGGTTCAACAAGGCTGGAAGAGTAAGAATGCCATTTCATTCATTTTCCTAATTGCTTTAGAGGGCAATTGACTAAGGGAATGGAATGAAAGCGTCCAGGACTCGCTTCAGTCATAGCATTGGAGCCACAACCTTGGTTTCAAACTTTTGGGCTTTGGGTGGCAAAAAAAAATCACATAAGAGTTGTAGTTCCAATTACACCCTTCAGGTACGGTCTAGATATCTTAAAACATTTACAACTCAATCTAAAAGATAATTGTTTGTTGCATTCACTGCTCATATTAAGAGAATTACAGCTGAAGAAACCAGAATCCATATATATATAAGCTATTTATTGCACCAACTGGTTTTTCAACCATGCTAGTTGACTATAGCCCAGAGGCCTAACTGAGAATAATACTAATACTATTTATTTATTCCACAACTCCCCACATCATTAACAACTAATTCACAGTTTTTTGTGAATTCATGAATGGGCTAACAGAAACCTCTAAACTGGATATGGGTCCAACGAATACAAAGAAATTGATATTGGATGTGAAATCAAATATATCAGCTTAATCTAAAGACAAAATCAATGTTTTCTAATTCAAGATATCCACTCACCACAAAATACTGTGAACAAACTGGACACCCATGCAGCTTGCCTTTCTCCAGCCAAAACCAAACAACATCATGCTCATCCTCTGCATTTTTTAAACAGGTAAATCAAATGAGCTTCACTATTGTTCAAGCAGAATAGAAATTTTGTGAAATTATGAGGAAAACATACAAGAACAACCTTAGTTCGAACTTATACAAGCAAAAATAGAGAATTAAAGAAAGAAACATACCACCTTCACCTCCTGGACATCCAACTATTCTCTTGTCATAGTAGGACTTGACAACAGCAGGTGCTTCCTAGTTCCTACAGGCAGATAAATG
Organism: Gossypium hirsutum; assembly: GCF_007990345.1. NCBI lineage: Eukaryota > Viridiplantae > Streptophyta > Magnoliopsida > Malvales > Malvaceae > Gossypium > Gossypium hirsutum. Next base: position 10,815,459 of record NC_053441.1, on the reverse strand, counting down.
ATTTCTACCATCAAAAGTCAAGGCATCACTTACGATTTCATAAAGGTCAACATTTCCAGTTTCTAGAAGAAGAAAAAAAGGTGTTACACCATCAAATAGAGGCCCAAACTCAAATGGATAAATCTACAAAAGAAAATCATAGTTAGCATGATGAGATGCACATTAAAGTACATTGATGTAGTAGAAAGACATAGCATTAAACTTTAACACACTCAGAGAACAAAGCATTTGGTAGAAACACTTCTCTTCTCTGCACTGTATGATAATATCTGTAACAATCTAATGTCCAAGAAGTGGTAGAAGTATGATGTAGGACGCAAATTGAACCATACCATATTAATGATGCTCAAAAGTAAAATATAAACAGCCCAGGTTTGGCATATGGACTATTACATCTCAATGGAGGGTCAAGATCACAGTTCAACATCCCCCTCCTCTCATATCTAGTCTACTGGTGAGCAGGGCCCAAAAGTGAGAGGAAGAGAAAAAGAAAGAAGAAAAATAACCTTGCATGCAGAACTAAACCAAAGGACTCATATAAGTTATACCAGTAGGTGCTAATATTCATAACTTGAATAAAAAATGAATTAAAAGGCAATAGATTAAACAAAGGCTAACAGAAAATTGGAAGGCAATTCAAATAAGTTAACAACATCGAAAAGAGTGTGGCAACAGTACAAAATAATGCACCTGCTAACATCTTCTGGTATATAATTTACATGCATTATGAAAAACCAAATAACAGTTTTAAGTATAAATAGCTTCACGAAATATCACCATTAGTTAAAAGGCAAACCATCTAAATGGAAGTGCACAAAATTCCAAGCACTTGAAGCCATGTAGAAAATCACAAACAAACAGAATAAAAGAATGAATGCAACAAAGAACACAGCAGTAAAATTATTTTCACTATTTCAAACGCCGTCTGTCATTGTTTCCATATGATATAGTGCACATGGTCAAACACGAGTTCTTCTATTGTAATACACTTTCAAAGGCATTACATACTAACCTTTGTGCCAAAAGGACCGACAGGATTGTTTACATCTTCAATGATTTTCTTCCCCTAAAAAAGGGACAAAAAAAAAAGGATATCAAAAGTTAGTCATAATGTTTACAAGTTACAACAATATACTCGACAATTTGAATCAGACACCGGAAGAGGAAACATCACCTCAAGCTCAGCAGCAAGCTCCTCGCGCTCATGACCAGTGGCGATAGGCATTACATCCTCAACCCTCTTTTTTCACAGCAGTGTCCGCTATACAACCAATCCAATAAAAAACTAAAACAGGAAATCAATATCGGATACCCCATCGACAATATGCTTTTCAAATAAAGAACTAAACTCAAACTTCTATCTCCTTCATAATTTCGAAGCCCGTTAATTAATGATGATTTAAGATATTCATACAGATATAAATGAATATTTAAATTTTATAAGACTCTACCTAACGGATGCAATGCTTAAAACCAAAATGAACCGTTGAGAGTGATATAAGGAAATTAGAGTTACCTGACCCGGCAGCTAAGTGGCGAGTGAGGAGCGATGAGGAAGGCAATGGAGAAACGGAACATTTGAACTGAAGCAGCGGCGTTTTAGAATGGGATCGGCGTGGAACTGTGGTTAGGGTATTAGTTGTGGAATCAGTAGCCTTCTCCACATAGTTCTGAATTCAAAGATCTGAGGGTTTTAATTTTGGTGATCTAAGGTCACGCCCCAGCTTCTTTTGAGAAACATCAACAATAAAAACGATTTTATTTTGCACTTTCAGTGCCAAAAGAGAAAAGGGCAGATTCGGAAAATGTGGAAGCTGACATTGCCGATGATTGGGTTAACTGTATGTTTTCTTTGGGTTACGCTGGCTCTTGCAAACTTTCCGGGAATTTTGGGCTCTCGGTGCAGTTCGAATTTATAGGCTTGGTGAGGTTCAGGTGGGAAATTGCCACCTCAACAAAGGAAGAGATTTGGAGGCACATTAGCCTGGCTTGCGTTCCAACCCGGGTTTGAACTTTTTATTAAGACGGGGGTTTTAAGGAAGATTTTTATGTAAATCTAACTTTTTATTTGGGGTTTGTACGGTTTAGAAATATTATTATGATTTCTTTTTCTTGATAATTTATATATCTATTATCATATATGGATAGTTATCTTTCAAGTATGGATTTAAACTCAACTTTAATGAGAAAATAAAATAAAGTACTTAATAATGTATCTTTATAAATTAAGAACTACGAGATTGTTCTTTTTATTTTGGATGACATTTTTTTTTATCAAATTAAATTGTTTATGATATTTTAAAATCAGAATTTTTTAAAAAAAATATGTTTATTTAATGATTTTGAGTAAATGGTAAAATTTCTTCAAATCATTTTTTAAAAATTATTTTAATGAAGAAAATTCAATATAAATTATATTTATTATAAAATATTATATTTTTTTTTTGACAATCAAAATTTATTTTAAAATATACTAATATTTTACATAGACTTAATAAATCAATACCTAATTAGAATTTAATTTGAAGTTACATTAAAAAGTTATTATAGATAGTAAAAGACTGGAGCAAGAAGGGGTAAATAAGGTTAAGCGATCTTTAAAAAAATATTTTTATATTATTAAAATATTCATATTATATACGTAAAATATTTATTAATAAATATTTATAAAATGTAATAGTATAGAAAGTTCAATAAAATATTAAGAATGTTATTTAAAATTTTAAATTATTATTGATGTTAAAAAACTTAAATAAAAATATTTTATTAAAACAAATTATTATATTAATATTTTGTAATATGATTAAATATAAACATGTATGTTTAAGAACATTAACACTTCCAATAATTGAGATTAATATTTAATATTTTAAAATTTAAATTTAATTATTATATTTAGCTTTGTTTACGTTTTATATAAAAATTAAGTTAAATTCGTAACCAACATCTACTCTTTAATGGATCTACATAATATTAAGAATCAATTACTAGGCTTGCTCAAATTGATATATTAAGAAACTAAAAAAGACTTCCGTATAAGGAAACCTTTTTTGAGAAGGATTTGTCTTTTTCCAAAATGTGAAGTCATAGAAACCGTAGAATGTATATATATTGTAAATCATTGTTCATAAACAAGCACACTCTAAACTTAAACTTATTTATAAATCATTTAATAAACTGTTTTTATTTTAATTATCAGGTAATTATTAATATTTATATTTTATTATGCCATATATAAAGAAATGTGTTTATTTTTCCTTTATCTAAAATTGCTAACTTTTTTATTTATTACTAGAAATAATGAAAATATAATTAATGAAAATATAATATTTTGAAAGTAGAGTAAATTTAGATTGTAATGTTACTCCTAACGTAAGCAATTAGACGTTGCCCTCCACCAATGAACGGGCTCCCTAATTGGGTTTTTGACGAGTTCTGTTGGTAGCCAGCGTTGATTGTTAGGGTTTGCCATGGAGGCAACTTTTCTGTGAAGATTATTGGAAGGAACAGCCCACTCGAAGCACATCAATTTTGATTCAATGAATATTTAGGGGAGACATGTGATAAAAGAGCTTTTGTTTTAGATTCAATGAATTACTTTTCCTTCTGGGTTATGAATGAGTTTTATGTTTTACTCCAATTGCCTGAACGTGTAAAGATACTGGATAGTTCGCCGTATCGATGGTTGCTCCATTCTGATAGATATGGGTTATTTATGACGAGCTCAGATTAGACCTATTTATGGGCCGGGCAGCCCGACCCGATCCGACGGCCTGCTCAAAATATGAAAGAATTCGGGTAAAAATATAGGCCCGAAATATAGACTTGGGCAAAAAAATGAGACCTATTTAAAAAATGGGCCGGGCTCGAGCTTAACTTTTTTTGCCCAAGCCTGGCCCGAATATAATAAATATATATTTTTTATTTTTTAATTTTAAAATACTTTAAAAATATTTTTTTATTTTTTTATTTTAAAAATATTTTTTGTGTTTATTAAAAATCAAGCCGAGCCGGGCCGGGCTCAGACTTATTATTTTTTCACTTCAAGCCGAGCCGGACCTGTGCCTAAAAGGCGAGTTGAAATTTCTTTAAACCCGACCCGGCCCATGGACAGGTCTAACTCGGATTATGAAATTCTTTCAAATCGATGAGAGATGCACCTTAGTACCGGATAATCCACTACTTTATTAAACCACAGAGATTGGAGGGACCCGCACACCTGGACAAAGCTGACGTGGAAAGATCTAAATTAGTATACCGTAAAAAAGTATCCTCCACGTCATCAAAAAGGGAACTCACAACGACTATGAGTCCCACCATATACGAGACGACGGAAGTCACTCATCGACGCGTGACACCTAAAGATAAAAATGCATCACCGATCCAACGGTCTAAAATCAATATTACAAAGCACAATCAACTGTCTTTCCTCGAAACTGACACAAACACTAAACATAACCCAGATTTCAGACGAATATAATAAAAAAAACAACAACGCAGGATTCAGGATTTCCACATAGAGTTTCATTTCGACAAATTATTCTTACCATTAACCCAGCAATTATTAGGCCTCAATCACATACCGGCCAACCCGACGTATCGGACGCAAGACGAGACGCGATCGCCGAGTGGTACATCATATCGTGAAACGACGCGTTCTCCATTGTCTTCCTGCGAAGTTGCTTCGCTTTCTCCTCGGTGAAGCACCTGAGCGTGGATTTGGATCTGGATCGACCCGGATCTGAGTCCGATTCGGATACTTCGGGATTTCTCTCCGATGTGACGCCGATATGGCCATCGTTGAGGTAATCGGGGTTGGAGGACAACCCGAAGAGGGGAGCCCACCAGGAGGAGGAAGAAACAGGTTTTCTGCGACTTGGATCGGGTCTTTGAAGTGAACCGGTTGAGGCTCGGATCGGGGTTGAGAGGGAGAATGCAAGAGTTGTCGCCATGGAAAACAAAGAATTTCTCAGAGAGAGAGAGGTGAGAGCTTTTGGTAAATGAAGCAGAGGGGAAAAGACCACTATTAGGTCTTGTGGATAGAGATCGGGGAAACATCCTCTGCGGTCTACAAGGGTTAGGCTCGTTGGAACCTTTTGTGGTATGAGGGTATATTAGGCACAGTAGAAAAATCTTAGCCCTATGGTTGGTGGGTTACACAAGTATTACAGTCAGAATTGCTAGAGAATATTGAAGCTCTTGAAAAAAGGTGAAAAAGTGGATAAGATAGGACACGTGGACTGCATGGAAGAGCGTGCGGAGGGACTTATTTATTTTGGATTTATTTGTGCACTTTTTTTTATGGTAAGCTGTCAAAAAAAAAGTGCAAAATGGGGACTTGACGGAGTCGTCAAGGAAGGGATATTTTTGCCCCAAAAAGATTATTTTAATTTCCTATAAATTAAATATAATATAAATCACATTTCCAATCAATTATGAATTGACCGTTAAAAAAGTTCTTTTCATCTATTATTAGGATGAGAAATTTATTTCCTTTTCCATATTCTTGAATAGAGGTGTTCATGGCCGGGCGGTTCGGCCCGGCCCGATTACCCGTCTGAAATATGGGAGGGTTTAGGTAAAAATATAGGCTCGAAATATGTGTTTGGGCAAAAAAAAGAGGCCCGTTTAGAAAATGGGCCGGGCCTCGAGCACAACTTTTTTGGCCCAGACCGGCCTAACCCAAATATAATAAATATATATTTTTATTTTTAAAATACTTTTTTTAATTTTCTAAATTTTTTTTGGTGTTATTTAAAAAATAGGCATTGTCGGGCCCAGGCTTAGGAATTTTTCCCTGGGCCGGGCCTAGACAAAATTCAGGCCCATATTTTGACCCGGGCTAAGACTTGGACCGAATTTTTTTATGAGCCCGGATCAAACCCTGCCCATGAACACCTCTATTGTTGAATTTTATATATATTTTTATCGTGTTTTAATTTTTCATTACTCCATTTTTTCTCCTTATCTCACTAGGCCTTGGACACAATTGCGTGACTTGGATTGACAGGTCCTGATATCATTAAAATGGAAAATTATTAAATTTTATAAAGTAAATGAGATAATTTTAATTTGATTATTTTAAAAAAATTAAATCTATATATTTATTTTACTTTTTTATAAGAAAATGGAGGGTAAATTGTTCAAAGATTGAACCAAAAATCTGATATCAACAAACTTAACTTCAATGAAATCTTTCGTGTTTGTCCCATAGGTTTATTTGGCATTTATTTACTATTAATTTTGTCCTTTCAAATACAATTTCAATACATTTGGATTAAATTTTTATTTCTCTATAAGTATACTTCAATTTTTTATTTTTCTTCTCAATAAAATTCCAAAATTTTTAAATTCTTCTCTTCTTCTTTTTTTCACATTTTGCATAAAATTAAAAAAAAACATATGTATATAAATTATTTTTCTAAGTGAAGCCTTCTATTATAAAATAATGGAGTTCTTAGATTCATAATCCTTACACATTAAAATGATATAATAAATAAAGTATTATGTGGAGAAAATTTTGAAGATTTACAAGTATTTATTTTAAAATATTATTTATAATAATATAATTAAATTTAAATAAAAATAGTTTACTTAAAAGGCAATTTCCAAGCATATGAGGGTAATCCATCTTTTAAAAGATGAAGTTTGGATCCGATTCAGTTTGGGCCGGATATTGTGAAGGTCTTATTGGGAAATTTCATTCATCTCTTCTTATTCGCAGTCCAAAAGACAACCTCATTCATAAGCCTATTTTCTCCTCTTCTCTTCAAATTAACGTTATCAATTTCTCGCCTTTTCTTCCCAAGCAAAGCACATATTTTCCAACAGGAAAACAAAATTAATTAATCAATAAATAAAAACCCTAAGTAATTTTGGTGGAAATGTCGGGTAAAGGAGCGAAAGGGTTGATTACGGCTAGCAAATCCGCCAAAGACAAAGATAAGGACAAGAAGAAACCCATCTCTCGCTCATCTCGTGCTGGTCTCCAGGTTCCTCTCTCTCTCTGTCCCCCCGCCCCCGAGAGTTATTTTTCAGTTTGAATCAGCTTTTTCTTTTTTATTGCTTTTGTTTACGTGTATTAGATTTGTACTTATGAAGCATTCTCCAATTCCTGCCAAAAATATAGTTTCAGGTCAAGAAACGGAGATTTTTCTTTGTTAAGTTATTATCATGTCGATTTCCGTGCAATTGTTAATATTTATGTATTTATTTGAAAAGAAGGCTTTCTAAAATTACTAGTGGAATTATTTAAGCGGGAATTTGCATTAGTGTTTAGTTGTTTCTTTTTTAAATCTGCCTGATCTATTGCATCATATTGAAATGAATACTTTTGTTGCTACGTTAAGGCATAATTTTAAATATTGCCTTTTGATGCAAGTCCAATCGTCCTAGCACGTTTCTGTCCATTTTGATTTCTGGGTCCCATGGTCTTGCTAAATGCCCTCTATAATTAAAAGCTTATAGTTTTAGTTTTATTGTAATGGATGGCACTGAAGGTAGCCATTGCCTCTGTTGATGTTTGGATTGAGCGTATGAACAATTGTGCTTTTTGTGGATTACCTTCATTCATCAAAGTGATGTTAGTTGTTGCAAAGGGGACAGTGTTCTATGAATAATTATTGTCCTGAGTTCTGCCTTATTAATTGTCATTTACATGATGAGGGCCAAAAAAAGGGGGGGGGGGGTAAGCTGGGTTGGGGAGTTGGGAAAATTTGTTTATGTTGATAACAGTGGTTTGCCTTATCATCGAAACCTTCAATAGCGTTTTATATCTGTGTGCAATTCTTATGGGGAAATTTTTGTGAATAATGGTTGAGAGTATGTTTTGTAAGAATATCTACTTTATAACTTTTGCTTCAATTCAAATCACTAGGTTTCAGGATATGCTGGTTTAAATTCCTCTTATCTCCCATTTGGTTTGTTTTATTTACTGTCTGATATCATAATAGTTGCTTTAAGTTTAGCAAATTGGTTTTTTGAACATAAGATATTTTTTTGGTTTCTCTTGCTTCTCTAATGTTAATTAAAAGAGCATGAGGTACACAAACAAAATAGCAGCTTTGACATTATCATTAATGAAGTTTGTGGGCAATTTTATGGAGGACCGATGTACAACATGAATTTTGCTTGCTCCCTATCATGGCTTAGTTGGTTTTGGGGTACCTTATGGGAACAACTAAAATGAACAATTTAGTTATTGCTTTGGTAAAACTATCTTGCATTAGTAAAAGTACATATAAGGTTGAATTTATTAGTGATAGAAATATTTTCACAGGGAAGGAGAATGCATTTTACTTTCGTAGTCTAGATTAACAATTTATTCCAAAATTCAATTTGTGGATGGCCATTATATGATATGTTCTGGCAAAGGAGCGTTAAGAGTCAGTTGTTGGAAAATAGGCTTAAACAATATAACCACTTGTTTCATTGAAATTTTGCCCAGTAAAGCCACATGATAAGCGATTTTGTGACCATACTAAAAGTAGCATTCTGTTACATAAAATCTTTGCAATTTCGAAGATGTCCATATTGTTGAAGAACATTAAAGGGATGCCTGTTAAGTTCTTGTCAATAGTGATAACTGATATGTGTGCTAGTTGTATGAGATTGTCTTATTCCACATTGAGAGCTCTTAACTCGCTCCACCTTGATATTGGTTTTGCTATCCTTTCAGACTCATAATTGTTTTGATCACCCTCTACTATCACCTAATACCCTGAACTTGTGCTAATTGGTTGTATTTTTTATAAATTTTCGATAGACTAAGTATTGCTAGGAAGCTTTTCAATGGATGTTTTAGTACCTTGAACTTGCCTTTCTTCTCAACTAAATGTAGCTGTTTTTTTTTTTTATGGTTAATGAGTTATGAAGTCTTCCAAATCAGCATAAGTTTCCACGTTTGAAGTAAGGCTGTATTCTGCATCTGTTTTGCATAAATTGGGTTTTTTGTATGTGATCGAGGCATAAATCATCATCTTTAAGATGGAAGATAGACTGGATATTTCATTACACTTTGTTCTCTAGTAGATGTACAGTTAATTCCTTGAAGTTATAATGAGATGATTCTTATTGTATTGTATGCACTCAATGTAGTTCCCTGTCGGTCGTGTCCACCGTCTGTTGAAGACAAGAGTTAATGCACATGGAAGGGTTGGAGCAACAGCTGCTGTATACACTGCTGCCATACTGGAGTACCTGACTGCAGAGGTGCTAGAACTGGCAGGTAACGCAAGCAAAGATCTGAAGGTTAAGCGTATAACGCCTAGGCATTTGCAGCTTGCAATTCGGGGTGATGAAGAACTTGATACCTTGATCAAGGGAACCATAGCAGGGGGTGGCGTTATCCCGCACATTCACAAGTCGCTTATCAACAAATCCTCTAAGGAGTAGTGTATGTTAATTGGTTTCTCTGTTGGCTTTTGTTTGTAGCCATATTAAGCTCTGAAAAATGTTTTTGGGGCCTGCTTGTTTCTGGACAAGGTGGATAAATTGTTTTCGAGTAGATAATTATGGAAAATTTAAGGATTTGAATTAGAAAGATGGCTTCAAGTTGCGATTCTAATACATACCGCTGATATGTTTTTATGGATGGATTCAGAAACTAGTCATTACTGTTATCTGAGATTCATTTCTTCAATTTTATTCATTGATCTCCCTTTGCTCAATTATTCTGCCATACCATTGCCCAACATTATTCTACATGTAAGAGTTAATAACATTATCGTTACTGGTTCATGAAATAAATCAAACTTAAAGAGCCAAATGACACTGAATGTAGGACCCAAAAGCTCGAATTACCAATAATATATTTCCCTCCATAGGACTATGATTCCAAGTCATAATAATCTTATCGTGAGAAAAAAATGTTCATAAACTGAAGAAATTTTTTACTTGTATATTGATAAGCGTAGTGACATGGTTCAGCTGGAAACTGGGAGGTAGCCAAATAGGATTCGGAAAGAACTTGCACACAAAAATTGGAAGATCTGATCCCATTTCTAATTTCACAAACTCCCCTACCCTATCTGAGTTTGATTCTACAAGTATTGTATGCTAATCCAAAATTAAGGCCCCCCCTATTGCATGCATCTCGTCTGTCTGGATATCTCTTCTCATTGCTTTTCAATCACCACTCACAAGTAGGGTTTCACAACAAAAAAGTGAATCCCACACCTTAATATGGAGAATGATTTGTGTATTAATGGGGTCCTAATCCGCATACATCTTAGCGATGTGTAAAAGCAAAATCCTTCCTGTAAGATACGAACCCTGCCTGTATTTAGATATGTTAATACCTCCAAATGGTTGCTATCTACTGCCATTTCATCTTTAGCTGGTTTCTAACAGCTTCTATCTCCTTTTCTTGTCGCTGTTGAGACAGGAGTTAGAAAACAAGAGATATAACAATCTTGAAACCAGTAAAAATAGAAAAGGAACTATAATGTATGTAATTAAATCCAAATAGGTCATATTTAGAACAAAAAATTATGGGTAGGATAGGATAACATTGATGAGCAAATTGCAAGGGTGGCACTGGCCTTGGCCACCCAAAAATGGTAAAAGTTCAGTTTATCCCCTTCAGAAAATTTTAAGTTACAGGCTAATACAATTGGCTGGTAAATTGTCTCCATAACATCTACTTTTATAGCATGCTTATTTTAATCTTGTATAACCCCATTCTTAGTTCCAAAACTTATTTTTAACTAAAATTGTCTCCCTTTTTTTTAGCTAAAATAACCAAAAAAAAAAGGCTGGACCTTCATTATAACTCAATTCTTGGTCTTTGTTTTAAACCCAAATAAGCATTTAATCTTCATTTTGTGCTCAATTTTAAGGTTTAAGTTATATAAGCACGTAAGTAAATAGAAAGAAGTTAGGATGGCATTGGAAGCACCTCATGTAATGCCTTCCACCACATATCTGATTTTAATTGCAGTAATCGCCATTCCATTCCCATATCAAATTCAATGTTATTGGGCTGAGAAGCATGTGATGTTGACTTTGCTTTTTTCTGGGATAAAAAAAAAAAAGACAGTTCAAATAGACCCTACTTATAAATAAATAAGCATAGTTAAAACGATATGAAAGAGAAGAGTAGATGATACTTCAACAAAGCATGAATTAGTTGATGCAAAAATTAAGTTTACCATATCTTCAGTCTGCCTTTGAAGTTGGAGTTTGTCAATGGTAAGATGGCCAACAAATCCCACTTTGGCACCCTTCCTCAAAGACTCTCTCCTCGCAATTAGTGGTCTGCAAGTAAAGAAAACCATTAGTAGTACTAGTAAACCTCTTCTCCCAACAAAGTAATACCTCAGTACGTTAATATATCACGAACTCTATAAGGCAATTTACAATTTATATATAATGAAAGTATGAACCAAAATGTTATTGATATTTACTAAAACATGTGGGTATGCTAATACAGTGCTCTCACATGTGTTCAACTTAGGGTTTTCCTATCATCTTATATTAAGTTAAACAGTTTCAGCTATTACCAGTTAGTTTTAGTCTAGATACTTAATGTAATATCAAAGCCTGGGTTCTATTCTATTTTATTGCCCCATGTGAGGTTGTCCACCTCTTGTGAGCTTGCCCATGTTTAAGCTCTTGCTGAACCACATGTCGAGAAATGTTATATCTCATATCAATTAAGTTTTGAGGTTCTTGTTATCTTATATTTAAGTCAAACATCCCCATGCTTATGTTGGGTGCTTAACAACATATACAAAATTTTAAGTTCTTGTTGCAACCCTATCAATTACAACTTCCCCATTTTCTTTACTATTCTTTCCCCCTTCATCTGCAAGCAACAATCTAACTTATAAGAAAATTTGTGAGTTTGCAAATGAAAAACAAGGAAAACAATCTAATATGATAAACTTATTAAATACCTCCCATCAGCTAGCATTAAGCATCTCTTCATTAATTGGAAAATTGCTGAGTTAGCTGCTTCTTTTGACTTGAATATAATAAGAGCCTTACCTATTAAAACACAGGATTGTTCTCACACTTTCAGACTTGAAGTTGCAGAACAGATAACTCAAAGATTAATTACCAATGAGTTCATGTGATTGTTACACAAAGTTACTTTGAGCATGAAAGCCATAAGGAGGTGATGTACCATAGCAAGGGCAAGAAAATGTTGTCTGTTCTATCATTTTGGCCTCAACCTTCTCATTAAATGCATGCCATACAAGATCCTGAAAATGAAATTCCAGATAAACTAGTAAACAAAATGATGAGGAATATATATATTTGGGTCCAGGAAACTTCAACAAGATTATGATATACTTAGCATTTCCAAGCAGAATAGCAACATGCATGTGTAATTTAACAACTTTAATCTAAAATTTTATTCACAATAGTTTCAGACCACACAAACTTTTTTGGGATTTGAGTAATCTATAATCTAGAACATATCTAAGCATGATTTTGGAGAAACTTTTGAACCGAAGAAATGTTTTTTTATTATTTATTATATTACTAAATTAGCATTAAATTAATATTTTTATTTCATTATAAAATTTTGAATATTAGAAAAATATTTTATTAAAATTAAAATTACACATTCACTAAGATTTAACTTATTTGGTTTTGACTTACACTTCAATAATGTAAAATTAGGACTTACCGTTGTAAAACAAATGCATTAACATTTAACATTTAAGTATTTTCATTCAGTTAGCAACTAAAATATCATTAAAAGAAAGTTCAAACTTCATTATTATTTTAATTCAAACTTTAATTATAATTTGAAAATTTTTTATTGTAGAAATATTTTAATTATGTTCAATGCTCTGAAAAATATATTTACATTAATTACATGAATAAAAAATATTATTTAATGGATTAAAAAATAAACAAGTAAAATCACCAGCAAGGAATTTGACACTATGAACTAGTAACCAAGAAAAATATCACAAACCTCGACTTCTTCTGACGTGTAGGATGGATCCACATTTTCAAGTAAGACCAGCCTACCTGATTCCTGAGCTCTCTCAAGTCTTTGCTCCCAAGGCTAATGAAATATAGGAGATAAAAAAAGATTAAACTTACCAAGAGACGATATTATCAACCAGTCCATCTCAAAAATGACCAATGTTCATGTTTAAACTTTAGCCTTAAGCTAATATACTTCATGTTATGAAATTTATATATCACAAAAGAAGGTGAAACACCAAAAAGACTTCAAAGTAGCAAGGATAATGTTTACAAAAGATTATATGAATGGTAGACATCTGCTATGAACTATGTTGGGAGACATTTTAGAGATATGGTGACAAAATAAAAGGATGAAGCAACTACATGAAAACTTGGAAAAACAACTAGAGAGAAAATAATGGTGAATGGTAATAGAGAAAAGGCTTCAACTCACTTGTTGCTCGAACCAGTTCCTTCTATCCTGCAACAGTCAAAATGGAAGATATTAGAAGGGTTGCCAAAGTCTTAAGAGAAACATACAAGTCGACATCTCATACTAAAAAGATGCAGAAAGTACATCATCTGGTACTCTTGAAACCTGTACAAGCTGATTATCAATGTTTATACCCCTATCATGTCCTAGTTGACCATCTAAATTATGAACATTATCATTTGTCCTCTCATCCAGAAAAAGCTTCCTCTTTTTATAAGGCTGGACCTCATCAGGGCTAGAAAGTGAATCTTTAGGAAATTTCACTTCAGCTTTATCAATTTCATCTCGAGCTTCCCACTGTGAGCTTCCGCTATGCTGAGTACTACTGTTAGAGTTGGATGCCTTAGGCCTTAGTGGGATATTCTCACTTGGAAGATGCACTTGCGTGCTCATGCTAACTGGTTCTACCTTTGATTCTGCAAGTGCCAAGTGCAATCTAATTTCATCTACTTATTGAGTTTATGGATACATCATCAAAGAAAAGAATACATAGAAATCACCTTTCACCAATGAGCTTACTCTGCTACCAGAATTATCATCTTTTACAGTAACACCATTTGATTTTGTTACTACTTTTATCTTGGAAGATAATTTTGGTCTTTGAGTTTGCCCCTTAACATTTGATTTGAGATTGATTCGGCCTAACAGCTTTTGTTCTGTTTTCTTGTTGAAGAAGTGCTCCACTGCAAACGTTCAGAGAAACAAATAATCCTTCTACAGCCTCGCTTGTGTTTATTCCAATCAAAAATTTCGGAGCAGATAATAATCTAACCTTTAACTCTATCCACCATATCAGGAAAAGTATCCGATATTGCAAGCTCTCCAACATCGAAATGGCAGCAGAAGAAATAGTCCGCCCGTCTCAAATCTGCTTCAGAATATGCTTGCGGATTCCTATGATCATTTGATGTGCAGACAACATTGCATTTTCCAACAATCGATTCCTACATGTGTAAAAACATGAAGATCATGCATAATTAATTTCCATATTATCTTGATTGCCATAAAACTTACACTCAATTGCAAAAGCTGCACATTTTGATGATCGATCACAATCATCATGAGTGGTCAAAACGAGGCCTACTACAGAGTCAAACTATATAACGATCAAGACAAATACATTGACACAAGAACAATTTCAAATGATGACTAAAATTATAAAAATAAGCAAAATAAAGAAAATGTTAGAACAAAACCAACAATAAAAACGGATGAGAAAATTACCACGAGATTGATATTGGAAACCCCACGTCCTTGACCCGAAGCCAAGAAAATCTCGTTCCAGCGAGGCTCATAATCACCCAAATAGTTCCTGATTTCACTAGGACGCATAAACCAAACAACCTTAACTTTCTTAACATGGTCTGGACCCTCAAACAACTTTACTAGTTTACCAATGGAAGCTTCGGGTTGTCCAAGGTCAAAGTAAACACAATTGTAAACAAAATACTCTTCACCCTTAAAGATAAAGGACTCGTAAAACATAATGTCGCTGTTCTTCGCTCCAGCCCCTATCGGAATACCCCATTTGAACCCAAGGTTTTTTTCTTCTCGATTCTTCTCTCTGATGTGTGACATTTTGCATTAACGAAAAAACAAAGCAAAAAAAAAAACAAAAACAAAAAGGGTGCATAAAAAAAAAACTTGTTCCTTTTTTTACAGTACAAGAACACAATGTTTACATGTTCACATTGTCGCTGTTCATGCAAAAAATACTTAAAAAACACATCTAAGAATTACACAGAAAAAAGAAAAAGGACTACAAAATACTAATACATTACATTATTACTAGAAAGAAAGGAAGGAAGGAAAACCCAAAAACGTAAAATGAATTTGGACTTAAGAAAGTGAGAATGAAACTGATTTTTTGGGGGGGCTTTGTTTTTTGTTCAAGGAAGGGAGGGTGATACTGATACGGGAAGCATAAGTTTCTATTTGAAAAAAATAGTGATATGGAAAGCAGAAAGCTATAAAAGGCTGCAATGACAATGACAAGCTTCATGGACAGGAAATTAACTGCAGAGTGCCGCCTGTTTATAGAGTTCATAGGAGACTGGCCTAGGCTCAACCTGCGCCTGAATCACCCTACTCGCTACCAACGGGATTTTCTCTTCCACGCGCCTTTCTCTTACGGGCCTTTTAAAAAGAGAACTTTTCTAGGAATTTTTAATGAAATTCTAGGGTTTTTTTTACATGATAATATAAAATAAATTAATAAATATAAATAAGATAATAGAAATAATATTTACGAGAATAGTCAATATGTACAGTAAAATATAGGTGTCGTCTGACATATCGGCGTACCACTTTATTTCTAATAAAAAAATTTTAAGTACAGTCGGATCAATTGACGATACCCAAAAAGTTTCTAAAAAAAATTTGGTTGAAAAAACTTGTGTTTTAATTTTTTTTTGTATTAAAAGCACAAACTTGTGACTGAACGGTCACTTCCATCAGGCTGATGCCCCCTAACAAATTGACTGCACCAGTTTTAAGAAAAAATTAGCTAAAAAAATCATGTTTTATTTTTTTGTATTAAAAATACGAACTTGTGAACAAATGGTCACTTTCATGTCAGCCGTCAGGCACCTGACAGCTTGGCTGCACCAACTTGACGGTTGACACGGAAGTGACCATTTGGTCACAAATTCAGTTTTTTAATACCAAAACAAAATTTAAAACATGAGTTTTTTTTTCAACTTCAGTTAAAAAAACTTGCAATAAATTTTTTTATTATTATGAAAGGGTGTTGGTTTGGTCCCCAACTCTATTCAGTCACGAGTTCGTGTTTTTAATACAGAAAAAAATTAAAACGCGAGTCTTTTTAAATTTTTTGGGTGCTACTTAACACATTAGCGGCACTAAATAAAAAATATTTTTTACTTTTTTTCTATATACTGAAAAAAACTCATACTTACCATACAAAACACGAGTGTCGTCAATTGATCCAGCTGCACCCAAAAAAATGATTTTTTTATTAGAAATAAAGTGGTGCCTAGAGGTGCTCATGGGCCGGGCCGGGTTCATAAAAAATTTCAGCCCGGGTCCTAGGCCCAGGCCCGGCCCGGCCCAAAATATGGGCCTAAGATTTTGCCCATGCTCGGCCCGAGAAAAAAATCATAAGCCCGGGCCCGGCTCGGCCCAGCCCATTTTTATTTTAAAAATTTTAAAAAATTAAAAAAAATTAAAAATATTTTAAAATTAAAAAAAAGCATTTTAAACATATTTTAAAATTAAAAAAGTTTAAAAAAGTATGTAAAAATATTTTAAAATTAAAAAATATATATTTATTATATCGGGCCGGGTCGGGCCCGGGCCAAAAAATTGTTGCCCGAGGCCCGGCCTGTTTTCTAAACGGGCCTCATTTTTTTGCCCAAGCCCATGTTTCGGGCCTATATTTTTACCCAAACCCTCCCATATTTCGGGCGGGCCGTCGGGTCGGACCGGGCCGCCCGGCCCATGAGCACCTCTAGTGGTGCCGCCGGCACCCGTATTTTACTGTGTATTTTATCTATTCTCGTAAATATTATTCATGTTATCTTATTTTCGTATATATTGATTTATTTTATATTATTCATATAAAAAAAACCCGAAATTCTAGCTCATGTATTTTTTTTTAGACATTTAAGAAATTTTACATTTTTTAATATTTAAATTTTAAGTTAAGTTAGGAATTATTGGTTAAAGGGTTAAAAATTAAATTATATATAATTTTATACAAATTTTTATCTTGATTCTAAATTTTGATGTTAGGAGTTTGTGAAGATTAAATAAAATCAAAATATTATGTATAAAATTACAAAAAAAAATTAAAATTCTTATATAAACATTGAACTCAAAATTCATGTGTAATTTTTAGATTTATCCCATAATTAAAAAATATTTAATACATTGTTAGTGTAATTTAGAAAGTTTAATTTGACAAACAATTTTTTTTAAACACATACCATTTTAAAGTATGATAAAAATAAAACATTTTTTAATATAATATCTAAGCTAAAAAACTAAATCACTAAAAATATTTATTTTTAGTTAATTAAATTTTTAATGAAGAAGACTTAATCCAATTAATTTTAAAGATATAATAATAATAATCATTTTCTGTAACAGCCCAATTTTCAGTAGTGTCAGGACAGTGATTTGAGATCAACAAATTCAATGAAAAAGTTAGAAAGTTTTATTAATTAATAATTATAAGTTAAGCGTGATTTTAGAAATATTTTTGAATTAGTGAATTTTGTGATTTAAAAGAAATTATTAAGTAAATTGGGTCAAAAATGAGGTATCGAGACCTCAGTATTATAAACTGAGCCGTAAATATTTTTATAAATATTTATGGAGTGTCATTAGGGTAGTATTAAAGTTTCGTTAAGAAATTTTAACGTTTCGATGGTTAATTGATTAAAAAATAACCAAATTGAAGTAAGGGTGAAAATTGAATAATAGATTAAAAAAGTTAAAAGGACTAAATAGGTAAATATGCCAAGCCCCATAAATGAGGCGGCACAAGTATGATAAAAATCTTAGATTTTTATGTTTTAAATATATTAATATATTATTTAATTATAAAATATATTAATGATTATGTAAAATAAACCAAAATTATGACAAGTGTGTGGTAGAAATAAATCCAAGTGTATAAATAAAATACATATATTTGTGATTATTTTGTATTTACTTGTTATATAAGTAAAATACATATATTATTATTATGTTATTATTATTTTAATATAAAATATAATAGAAATAAAAGAATAGAAAAAGAGAAATAGAACAGAATAGGCAAACGAAAAAGAGAAAGGAAAGAAGGAAAAAGAAAGAAAGAAAATAAAATGGAAAAATACGGTTTTTGAGCTTCAAGCTTAAATTGGTAAGTTAATTTAGTCTATTTTCTCTTAGTTTTGATGTTTTTGGAATCCTAGAACAAAGTATTTTGAATTTATGTTGAAATTTTGTAAGATATTAGATTTTTTAGGCATGGTTCATGTGTGGAAAAATGATGAATTGGGGGTTAAATTAATTTAATTTCAAATTAGAAGTTAGTAAAGGATTTAATTGTAAAATAAAGTGTAAGTTTTGAATAGTAGGGACTAAATTGAAAGAATCTCGAAATTTGGGATTTATGGTGAAATTGAAGAGTTAAAATGAGTTTATAGTAAGAATTAAGAGAGAATATGGAGTTAGATTGGGAAAATAAAATTAGTATTGATAAGGGATTAAATTAGAATCTAGGTAAAGTTTAGGTATAAATGGAAATATTTTGATGAAATTGTGTATTAATGATTTTTAATTGTTTAATTACGTAGCTAATGTCGTGCAAGAGTCATTGTCCGAGAAAGGAAATGAGAAGGTGAACAAGGAGTGACTCGAGAGAAATTTCAGTTAGTATTATCATAATTCAAATTTAATTATTAATTGTTAAATTTTAAATTAATATACACGATAAGGAAATTGAGGTAATTATCACGATTGAATTGAATGATAAATACGTATTGGTATTGAATTTATTAATAGCAATTGTTGAATTTTGAATAATATGTTTAGTAAATAAAAATAAGGTGAATATCGATATTGAATTAAATGATATTGAATTGTATGTGAAGTGAATGGAAATTATTAGTGATATGATTTGAATTAAAAGAATTAATGTAATATTGAAATGCATATTGGAATGAGAAATTGATTTGAATTGTGAACATGAGAAATTGTGAATTGAATGAAATTGAAATGAAGTATGAATATATATGAGTATTTGATGGTACATTGATTGGAAAGTGGAAAAATGTATTGGTATTGAATTGTATATTGATTAGAGAGTGAAAGTGAATTTGAAATGAATTGTGATTGAATTGTAAGTGAATTTGAAATAGAAAAAAATGATTTGAATACCCTATTAACTAGTCGGGCTGAGTCGGATATAGTTGGCATGCCATAGGATTTGAAGAGTTCAGGGATTTTTCGACCTTGAGTCGACGAGACACTGGGTGGCACTATATTTCTTCGAATAGTTTCGATGAGGTACTGGGTACCAACTTTCTTCAGCTCTGCCGATGAGACACTGAGTGTCAACTATTGCTTCGAACTATCCGATGAGGCACTGGGTGCTATTTTGGTGTGTTTGGTTGGATCCGTGTATCCACCAAGGTCCGAGTCTTGTTAATAGGGGTAAATAATTGAAATAAGAAAAATTGAATAAGTGTGATTGATTGAGCTATGGAAAGAGATGAGAAAGTGAAATTGTGAATTGATATGTGAATTGGAAATCGATATATGAGATTTGAAGATATGAACCCAAAGTTCATGGTGTGATTAAGAATAAATTTTTGTTATATGATATTAGTGAGTACAATTTGCAATAGAATTGATATTGAATATAGTGATAAATTGAATGAATTGTATATGAATTGAAATGAACTATTGGAATGAGATGTGAAAAATCCAATGGGATTGAGATAGTGAAATAAGGTGGTATGACTACAATTAAATACAAGATTTGAAATATTGCTTATTGTTATTAATTATCAAGTTGATTTAAAGTATGAGATAATTAATGAATAATTGTAGACATAAATTAAATGTATATAATTTATCGATTAATGTTATTAATTTGAATTATGGTAATACCACTGAGTATACCTATACTCAGCGTACGATTGTTTCCGTGCGTAGGTTAGTAGAAAGCCAGTGTCTGGTCCAGCATCCAGAGCAATCCCGACCTCAGAGAAATTTTAGTTATGTACCTTTGTTTTGATAATGTGGCATGTACCTAGGTGAAGTAGAGGTTAAGTATAAGAGTTTTGCGATTACGGTTGTAGAAAGATGTTTAAATTGGTTATAAGTATGAAATGGAACTAAAATGACATAATTTATACAAATATGAAATGAAAATGATTAAAGTATGCTATGTCTGTTATTTATCTATGAATTAGTTATAAGTTATCCGATATGTCGGTAATGCTCTATAACCCTGTTCCGGTGACGGTTTGGGGTTAGAGGGTGTTACATTTTCAGTCAAATAACATATCTCAATGTAAAGGAAAAATAGGCTTTTTTATAAAACTAACTTAAAAAATTAATTAACTACATAAATGACCTATTTTTTTAATTAAACACGTAAATGAGCTAAAATCTACAGTGAAAGTTGATGAAGCCAAAGAGTTTGGTGCCACCAACATGCCACATCAGCAACCAAGATAAAAAAAAATCAATTTTTTTATTAGGGCCTGTAGAACAGCGCTACCTATATAAATACTAGGGAAATACTATAATTTTTAAAAAAATAGAGGGACTTAAAAAAAATTTGGTGGAGCCAAATAAATTGGCACCACCAATTTTCAAAGTTGCCCACCTTTTTTTCCTTTCAAAATTTTATATATATTGAGAAAGCCTTTTTTTTTGTCTTCACCTATTAAAAAATAATTTGAAATTTTAAAATTTTAAAATTGGTTATACTTAAATTTTTTTAATAAGTTCAAAATTTTAATATATTAAAATTTTAAAATTGGTTATACTCAACATTTTCTTTAAAATATTTAAAATTTTAATATATTTAAATCTTTGAAGTTTTTTAAAATTTTAAATATAATAAAAAATCTTTTTTCTCTTTACGTATTAAAAGATGTATTAAAATATATTTTAAAAAATATATTGAATATATTAAAATTTTAAAATTGGTTACACTTAATATTTTTTTAATATATTTAATTTTTTAAGTTTTTTAAAATTTTAAATATATTAAGAAAATATTTTTTTTGTCTTTACCTATTATAAATATATATTAAGTACATTAAAATTTTAAAATTAATTATACTTAACATTTTTTTAATATATTTAAAATTTTAGAAAACAAAAAAAATTTAGAAACTGGTGGCGTTAATTTATTTGGCTCCACCAAAAAATGGAATTTTTTTTAAAAATCTCTCTATTTTTTAAAAAATTATAGTTTTTCTCTGACATTTATACATATGAAGCCATTCTATATAACTCCACCAAAAAAATAAATTTTTTTATTCTGACTGCTAACGTAACATGTTGATGACGCCAAACTCTTTGGTTCTACTAACTTTTACTGTAAATTTTAAGTCATTTACGTGTTTTATCAAAAAATAAATCATTCATGTAATTAATTAATTTTTTGGGTTAATTTTATAAAAAAGCCGGGAAAATATGATTAGTCACTTAAGGTGGATCCAACTTTCAGTGGGATTTTTTTTTTTATGTTCACAATTTTGAAAGTGGTGAAATTTCTAGTGTCAAAAAATCAAAATAAATTAAAACCATGAAACAAATTCTGTCCAAATACCAAAATATCTTTGAATGTTGACACAATGCTCATATGTATTCATTGCTAATGTTGAGAAAAGATATGTACAAACACTGCCATTTTGCCACTCCTTTTACGTGGCAAATAATATTTAACTTGTCAAACATTGCATCACTAGTTGATACTTAACACTGTTAAGGACAACCCAAAATCAGAAGGAAGGAAAACAAAAGATGTAAAAGAAAATTACAAGTGAGAGAACTCTACATACAAACAAACACCCCTCAGAATTAGGGGTCAAGGTAAAAGGCTCAGAACACATCAAAATTACCCAAAACAAGAGCTCCAATTTTATCTCTTCGTTTCGGGGTAAATTGTTTGGAAACTAAGTAAAGAAAAGGGGGGATGTGGAAGGAAAAATCAAAAGTAAAAAAAAAAGATAGAAAGCTCCTACTTACGTAAGTTAAAAAGGTGTCCTACTGACTCTTTGCAATTCTGGTTTGGATTAGCAATCTGCTTATGAAAGGTGAAATAGCTGCAAGTAATGCCTTGGGGCATTCCTCATGCGGAAGATGGCCGCACCCGGATATTGCAACCAGCCTCTGCATGGCAACAAACATAGCAACATCAGCAACACAGGATAGATAGTTGTTTAGTGAACAATACATTTAAGTAACATAACCCGGAAACAGGCAACATTCTGTCCAGACAAGAACAGTGTTTTGAGGTGAACACTCCAACAAGTAATTTAGCAGAGTTTGTGTGAAAGATTTTCAATTTCTTGAAAAAACTACAACTCGGAATAGAAAAAGAGTGATATGCCAAGAAGATTGCCCATCCTTGGAATATTCAAATTTTGAGAATAGAGGATAGAAATTGAAGTGGATTACATACGGAATTTACAAGTTTTGAAGCCATGGCCTGAGAAGATTTAAGAGAAATATGGGAATCTTCAGCACCAGCAATGACCAATACCGGCATCTCTTCAACAGCATTTAAAAGTGATGTTGCATTCTGTGGTGAAAGGATTGTTTCATGTGACAACCTGCATATTTCATGAAGTGCTTCATCCCAACCCCCTACACATAGTGGGGCCTGATTGAAGCAAGATGAATTCAGCAAATCAAATAGGTAAACAAACTGAAACTTCAAACTAGTAGATATCATGCAATTTCAGGAGCCTAAAAAAAGCTACAAAATTTTCCGCATAGTAGTTGTGTGTTAGTTCTTATGCTTATAGAACTGTAGTAATACAGATGGAAATTGCTCTCCCCTTGTTTTTCTTTCAATTTTAGGGTTTATAATTTAGGCAATCACGGAGACTTGTGAAAATCAGTCCATCCAAATGCAGAAATTTGTACTTTTTGTCAATGTCATCATTCTGCATATGTGCACTAACCCTGGAACTTTTATGCTTTTTGGTTTGACATGGTTTCTTTTGAAGAAACCCTCATTCATTTTGCAACATAGACCATTGTTTCAAAAGTAAAATGAATACAGTTGAGACTCCGATGCCCCGATTCTACAACATCTTCTCAGATTTTCTCTCATTCATATGCAAGATAACAATTCTACTTTTAATTTTGCAGAACATATACCTTATAAAGGTTCAAAACTTCTGTTGTTAACTTAGTTGCATCATACCAAGCACGCCTATTCACCACTTGTGTAATTTCTGTTCGGAGAAGCGGACGAACTAAGTGCTTCTTCCCAAGTGAAGTGCGCAAGAGTATCCTTGCAAAGGCAGGGACAACTTCTCTTGACAAGCTAACACTTAGCAAAACAACTGCTTTGATAGTAATCTGGGTAAACCACCAAATCAACACAGGATAAACAGTAAGAACCGAGCTTAATCATTTTAAGCCATTCCTACTAACAGAGATGAAATGGGTCATAACCATTTAAAGAAATATCTCACAAAATGTTAAGCATATAATTTGGAATTTCAATGAGAACTGACACTCCAGTATACAGCTACAAATTTGTGAATATCTAACTTAAACCTCATGTGCAATATTCTGTTAGTTAAATCCACAAATAAAATCTTTAGACATTACTCATCAGGAACCAATAAATTGAAATAGAACATCTGAGAAGAATAAATAACTGAACATTTTTCTCTAGGTGTATTCTTCCAAATTTAATGATCTTTTAATTGTGTTATATTCCAGTCAGTCAAAACCACAACTACGTTTCTTCAAACTTCAGGAACCAATCAATTAAAACAGGAAATCTGACGGGAATAAATAAATAAACATCCTCCCCTCTAGATGTTTTCTTCTTGGTCTGTTTACTCTCCATGCAAAATGCCACTCCTTTCAGTGAGCAAAGAAGGACTTAAACATACCAAGGTTTAATTTTCTATCCTTCTTTATTTGGATTCATTAGTAAATAGTCATGGAGGTTTACCTACTTGACATAAAGTTGTCAATAGAGGTCAAATTGGCAAAATGATGCTTGTAATAGAACATATGGAGAATATCTGAGACTCCTTAAAAAATCTCCACAATAAAACAGCCAAACCAGTCCCTTCTACAAATTACTCTTCCAGGCTCAACACAAATGGAATTCCTTTTTGTTTATTTGACAATATGCTGTTTCTGACAAAACAAGGTTTTATTATAGGCATCCCTAAGATTTTTCTTATTTCACAGATGAAGTAGCTATGCACCAGTAAAAGCACCAATGAGTAAGTGAAACATTAGATCAAAATACTGGATATATTAGTAAAGATAAATTTTGTTGTCTAAATCATCCAGACTGATACAGAAATATCATGAAAGCTCACTCACGTTGAAAGAATTCATTGAGGCTTGGACTTTTTGTGCGGCCTTCAAAGCAAGCAAGCCTCCATCATCATGGCCAACAAGCACCACTGAAGAAAATCCCATCTCATAGCAAAAGGAAAGAAGCAAGTCAACCTGAAAATAACAGGTCATTAACTTCATATACAAAAATACAGAAAGAATGTCCTTCAAAACTCAAAAAGAACTTCTAGTATTTTATGTGTAATGTAAGGCCTAGAGCGCTCATAAAGAACTGTTTATAAACATGGCACAAGCAAACAATTTAAGGCATTTAACTTGGTAATTCATCCTCAGCACCAGAAATGCAGCTCACTCACAAGAACCAAGTAACATTTAAAAGAGTGCCTAACCAGACCTGAGTTTCGAGCTTGTAAGGATTGGGCAACTCTTTTCCCTCCCAATCCCTTCTGCTTGGCCTAGAAGTCAATCCCCAGCCAGGGCGATCAAAAGCAGCAACTGAACAGCCAAGCTGGCGAGCAAGCACTCCCATCACATGCCTCCAAGAAAAGACTCCCCCTCCAAAGCCATGCACTAAAACAATGCCAAACTGGACATTTGCCTCTATATCTTGCTCTAAAGTCCCAGAGTTCAAATGACTTGTCTCAGCTTGTGCAATTGAATCCTCAAGGCTTAAAACAGGAATATCTTCAGAAAGAACAGGAGAGTTTGGGGAACCATCCAACAATGGAGCATAGAGTGAAGAACTGTGGAATTGATTACTATAGCTTCTATGAAGATGGTTATATTGCGTCTTTGGCAACACACTAAGTGCTTGCCTATCAAACTTTAGCTTTCCAGGAGTTACTTGGGGTGTAGAACTAACTTTAGGTTCTAGAAAGGTAGTGGATGACAAAGACCTAGGGGGTGAACCCGGAAAGCAGAGCTTGTAATGAATGGTAACCCCTTGCAATTTAATGAATAAACTATCTAGGTCAGCAAGTAATCTAACAGGGAGTTCCCCTTCATCGCGAGATTGCCCAAAAGGCTTTCTCCTTGTTTCACTGTCGCTTTTTGGAGTTCTCCCTGCAGAGGGAGTGGGAGATCGTGGAACCTTCTGAAAGCCAGAGAAAACATTTTTGCATGAAAGAACCTGCAATAACTTGAATGTTACTACAAAAAATAATATCAATACGAACCAAAAACAGCTATAAAGGGCACTGCAGTTGCATTAGTCTAAGCTATGTAAAATCAAACTACTAGCTTACATCTCATGGAATGGAAAATACATTCAGTCGTACTTAGAGAAAGAATAAATATTTGTTTCACTTATCAAAAATAAGAAAAACAATAGAAGTTTTAAGATTAACAGATAAAACCACTGAACTTTCTCAATAAATTTAGAAAAAGAAAAATCAAACTTAAATTCATGGAAAAAGATAACCAAATCTTTTGGAATCCATTTCGTTATTGCTATTTGCCGCTTAAATATTGTGCCCAAAATAATTGCTAAAAAACAAAAAGATAATGATAATGATAGAAAGCAAAATCACTATAGACTAAACGGAAACAAGCGACTAAAATGCAAAATTAGTTCTAACATAAGTTCATATTATCGTAAAAAAAAATCATGCATTTTTATAATGCAAAAGAATCATTAAAAGATTAACTTCGAATTGTTATGAAAAAAAAAAAAGCTAGCTTTTTGCGTCAGAAAGTAAAGTTAATTGTTATTAAAAAGAAACAAAACAAAGAAAAACTTTAATTTCAATATATTACGTAAAATCATGCATTTAGTTATCGGAAAAAAATCCAAACTTTAACTTATCTTCTGGATTTTGCCTCTGGCAAAAGAAAGGAAAAAAGAAAGTAGCGAAGGCAATAACGAAATGCTACCTTATGTAAATAAAAACACAAAAAAAGAAAAAAAATTTTAACTGAACCGGAAATGAAAAGCACGAAAACTTACCGCTTCGGGGTCAACTCGATGAAGCAAAAGCTTTCTTCTTGCTCTACAACTTGTTCTATACGCAACTACAGTGTGACCAAGTGCGAAAACTACTGAGGAAAGAAACAAAACAGGCATCCCCCATGATTTCTTCAAATGAAGCCTTTGCTTTGCAATGGAATAAGCCGGCGATGCCTCTGCATCCGCCCCTGCCTCTATTTGAGAAATCACCGTAAAAACACATGCTTTAACCGAAAGTACGAGAATCGAAAGGAATGAACATAAAGTAACCGTTCCTAAGTATGGTCCATGGGATAACGCTGAACCGTCACACAACGAATATACACCTGCCAAATATAACCCAGAAAACAAAAGAATGAGAAATTTTGAATTAGGAGGTTTTTTTTTTTTTGCTAAAAGTTATTAAAAATGGAATCGTACAAGATATGATTATAGATCTGAGGATGGAGACGAGAGGGATGTCAGTTAAGGAGTTTTTGAAAGCATAACGACGAAGGTGCTCGTGGAAACTGTAGCACGTGACGCACGTGAAGCTTGAGAGTAAAAGGAAAGGGACCGTGATGTCGCATATCGCCACCAGCAACGGCAGAGACGAAGCTAGAAGTGACGCCAACATCGCCACCATGAAAAAAGCCGTACGTACGATCCTCCTCGCTTTTTCGACCACCATCCAAGCTCTCATCACCATGATCGAAAATCCCAATCGGACGGCCACGATATACTCTCCCAGATTTAAAAAACCAAAACAAAAGAAAAGAGAGAGAAGTTTGTTTTAGAAAACAATTTTATGTTGGAGTTGAAACCTTGAAGAAAACCGATTCAAATGCCGTATACAATGGTGGTCTATCGACCATCTTCCGACTGAGGAAAAGTTAAAACTTTCAATTCACGGGTGCCGGATATCGTCGTCAATCGAAACTCCCATCAATTATAGGCTCTTCTTTTTTCTCTTTTTGCAAATTAAATCAAATATTTTTCTTCTTCCTTCTAATTCAGTTGGGCAGTATAGATTGAATTTGCCTCTCCTTTTCTCGCTTTGTTTTCGTCCTCCTTTCTTCTTTGGTTTTCTCCCCTGACCCTTTTCGTTGTACTTCGTTTTTTATTTATTTATTTATTTATTTTTGTTTCTTTACTGGAATTTGAGGTTTTTTTAGTGGGGGGGTCTTTCTTTATTTGTTTAGTTTGTTTTTATTTTTTTATAATTTAAATAGTTTAATTTTTATTTAAATAAAAATATTTTTAAAATTATATATTTTATTATTTAAATATGTAATTGAATTAACATAATAAATTAACTCGACTCAATCTATAAAATTACTAAAACTACCTTATACATTCTAAATAAACAAGTATATTTTTGTCTTATTCTTATCTTTAAAAAACTAATAATAGTAAATTGTAAATTTTAATATTACTATTTCAATCAAATATTTATTTTTATTATTTTTATACATCCAATTTTATTAAACATTGTTTCATCCTATTTTATTTATATGTTTATAAATTTAGTCGATATTACAAGTAAACATCACATCAATATAATTAATGAAATTATTAATATCTTTACATATTTAAATAAATCATATTATTATAATCATACTTTTACCTTTTGTTATATGAAAAAAAATATTAATAAAAAGGTTACAAGTTTTAAGATTTGAATAAATGCCAATGGTATCAATAAGACTTTTTCTTTACCACTTCAATCAAGATTTTATTTTGACATTTTTATACATTTCAATTCCATTACACAAACTATTTCACTCGTATTGTTATGTATTACATATGTGTTTTAAGTACGTGATTTTCACATGCATGCTTATTTGAAAGAAATTTCTAATAAGTTATTGTTTTATATATGATATAATGACAAACATATTATGAGTTATCAAAACTATAAAAGAAAATAGTATCAACTATCAATGATCAAAATTGTACCAAAATTATTAAGTGTTTCAATTTAATCGTTATGAATCTTTTAGATTTTTAAAAACAATTTTAATTTAAATTATTTAATTTTAAAAGATATATATATTACTTTATAATTTTAAAATGATTAATTTATTAGTTTTTTCTTAAATGGATTAGTGGTTGATTAATTAGTAACACCAATTTAATTAAATATTTTATAAATAATATAAATATTAAGAATTAAGAATTTTTCTGAATATAAAATAAAACAATCGTGTGAAAATTAAGAATTAAACTTATTTGATACAAACTGGGAAAAAAAAAACTTATTTGATGCAACAAAAGTAAGTTTACTTGTTTTCAATGATAAAGTTTATAAGCTAATTATTATTTTAGCTTTTTAATGATTTTAATTAAACTGATTAAGTAATGTTTTGTGGTGCTCGCTTAAAAAATTAGTATGGATGAATGGCCTTTTCAATTTATTAAAATATTTAATATATAAAATTAAACAATAACAGTGAAATGACAACTTTGGATATACGCATTCCAATAATAATACTTTTAAGAAAATACAATATTTAATTTTTGATATATATATAACTTAATTAAAAAATGAAAAGGTACAACACATTTAAATAATAATAATAATACGTGTTAATAAATAAAAATATATTTATAAAAATTTTATATTAGAATTAAATAAGGTTGTGGTTATATTGATTATGCTAGAAGTTTAAAATTCATGTAGTAAATTAAATCTTATCAATTATTATAGTATTATTTTATTAAAATAATTATCAATATTTGTTATTTTAAAAATTTAAAAATTCTTAATGATTTCTAAATTGAATAGAGTACTAATTAAATGGTGACATCAATTTAATTAGAACTTTAAATAATAGTATAGATTATCAAAGAAAAGTTCTCAGTCACACATTTTTAATCTTTAAAATTATTCAGTTAATTCATAATAAAATATTAAATATTATGTATGATAATAAAATGTATTAAAAGTTAGATTAAATTGTGAGTATATATACGATAAAGGTAATAAAGCATGCATAGTAAAATAAAAATGTGTAAAAAAATTACAATGAAACTTTGGTTTAGTAGTAAATTTAAGATTTTACTAATTTAGTTATCATGGATTCTAATCCCATTATATCGATTTTTTTGAATTAAAAAAAACTAAAATACTCTTAAATAATATAAGTTGTTTTAATTACATAACGATATTTTCATAATTTCTCTAACTTAGCTGGTGACCAGGTTGAAGGTAGCACCAAGTAAAACACTTAATAAAATAGTAAGTATAGATATACAACTGATGGAGATAAAAAATTGTGCATATTAAATAAAAATATATAAATTATGGCCAAAAAATTAAAATTGTATAATATATTGAAGCTTTAATTGAGTGGTAAATTTAAAAATTTATTAATCTAATTGTTGTGGGTTCAAATTTTATTACATGTATATTTTTGATTGATTTTTGTTAAAATAAAAAATTTAAAATACCCTAAAATAATATTTTGTTTTAATCATGAAATAATATTTTCGTAATTTTCTTAGTCAATAAATTACTTAATAATTATTAGTATAAATAAAAAAATTATTATATATAATAATTTTAACAAATTGCACCGTTTTAAGTTAAAGTTGTACGTAAAAATGTGAGTTTATTCTAGTTAATTATCGACAAATTTGTTAATGGTTATAATAGGTGATTCCATTAAAAGGATCGTAATTTTAAAAAGAATAATTTTAACAAATCTGTTTAGTTCACTTGTTAAAAATGTAATAATTTTAATTAAATAAATAATAAATTTCATAATTATGGGAGGAAATGATGATTAATTGAATAAAATTTCTTAATCTGACACCACTTAGAGCATGTTTGGTTGGGTGTATTAGCATAGCCAATACACCCCTAATCAGTGGGCCCCACTTAATACTCCTTTAATCCATTGTTTGGTTCAGTGTATTGTTATTACAGGTCTAATCCATTACAGACCTAATCCCCAAAATCCACCGATTTCTATTCCGGATGAAAAGCTCTGTTTTGCTGCGTATTAAGTTCTCCCCATTTTTCTACCCTGTTTTACCCTCCTAATTGATTCTTCTGATTTTTCTGATTCCATAACTTTTCCTTTCCTTTCTGCCGCCACATCTGCTTCTTCTTCATCACTCATTAGCAGACTGCTTCTTCTTCTTCATCCGCTCGACCCTGTTACTGTTTCATGGTGGTAACCGCTTGATTCTCAACTTATTGGCTCTCCAACAATGGGAACAAAGACTCCAAACTTCGCCACTTTACCGGAAATGATATTTGGTGAAAGTTGTTTGATTCTCTTAAAGACATCGCAAGCGGCAACGATATTCGTTTCAATGCATTAGATGCTTTTTCTGATTGGAAGCATGAAGGTTTGCCTCCTGTTGAAGTTCCTTCTGCTGCTCAATTGAAATTCAGAAGGTAAAAGAAATGTCGATTATTTTATTTAACGTTTTTTGTGATTTAAATTCAGTTTTACGATCATTTATTTTACTGAGAACATCCCGTGCAGGACTTACATCTGAATATGCTGAAGTTCGAGTCCATATTTTTTGTCAGAATAAGCTCGAGGAGAAGCCCGTAAGCACCCATAATTTCGGATATATATATATAGAGAGAGTTTCAAATTTTCAGTTAAATCATCATTATTTATCTGTAGTTCTAGTTATAAAATTGCAATAGAGTAAGACCTTGTAGCCTATTAGCTAAGCTAACTGTAGTTTATCTGGTTTGGTTTGAAGCACTGTGACAATGCTAGCTTTTTTATCATACTCCAGGAAAACAAGTTTTTGAAGTTTCTAAGTTTTATGTGGAACCCATTATCATGGGTTATGGAAGCTGCAGCAGTGATGGCCATTGTCCTTGCCAATGGTGGAGTAAGTTATATATCTTTCCCCATATACTTTTCAAAGCTTGAATGGTCACCCTAATAGCTTTCTGCGGTTTGTTTTGTTTCAGGGTGAGGGTCCTGACTGGCAGGACTTTGTAGGGATTATATGCCTTCTGATTATCAATTCAACAATCAGTTTCATTGAGGAAAACAATGCTGGAAATGCTGCAGCCGCACTCATGGCTCGTCTGGCTCCTAAAACAAAGGTCTGCAACTCTCTTCAAGTTTCTTTAATGCCTTTGCAAATACAATAATGTCTAAATTTTCATAATCATTTCTCTTTTATGCAGGTTCTCAGAGATGGTCAGTGGCAAGAGACAGATGCTGCTATTTTAGTACCAGGAGATATAATTAGCATAAAACTTGGAGATATCATCCCTGCAGATGCTCGCCTTCTTGAAGGTGATCCACTTAAAATTGATCAGGCAAGTGCTCTACTTGATAGTGATAAAAGTCAATTAAATAACTGAAGATATATCATGTAAAAATTCCTGTATTATCTGTTACTCTTGCAATCGGTTCTCATCGACTGTCTCAACAGGTACAACTCTTATTCAATGCACATCATTTTCCAGTAAAAATAAGCTAAAACATCCAAAACAGCACAATGACAAACTGAAATACTTATTTTACGTTGTTTACAAATCTATTGTTTGGTTTGTTTTTTTAGGGTGCCATTACTAAAAGGATGACTGCAATTGAAGAAATGGCTGGAATGGATGTTCTATGCAGTGACAAAACTGGAACTCTGACCTTGAATCGTCTAACCGTTGATCGGAACCTTGTTGAGGTACAATAGCTGGACTTCAAAAATTTGAAACTCCTAGTTCTTGCAATGACTCAATTTTCAGATAAAGGTTAAATAGCCATGTTCACCTTTTTCTTAAGGTTTTTAGCAAAAAATATGGACAAAGACTTGGTTGTTCTGCTAGCAGCAAGAGCCTCCAGACTGGAAAATCAGGATGCTATTGATGTAGCCATCATTAACATGCTTGCAGACCCGAAGGAGGTAATACAACAACAAAAATGTTCAATTTCAAGGTTCTTTTTTTCATTTGATTCTTTTAGATGTTCATGTCAAATAATGAAAGAAACCTTGCACATTCAGGCTCGTGCAAACATCAAAGAGGTTCACTTTCTTCCATTCAACCTAGTCGACAAACGTACCGCAATTACATACATTGACTCTGATGGTAATTGCAAAGGTTTATTTTTGTGTCCCTGGATATTTAGGATAGTGATTGATGATGATTTTGTTGTCATTTTAAATTGCAATCAGAACCCAAGGGAAGAAATTTCAAAGGGGAGCTCAGGCCTCCATTGGGAGGATTGCACACTGCGGCTTGCTTATGCAAATCTATGTGGTTGACATTTTCTTAACCATCTCTTCATTTTTTCACTCTGTATCCTGAAAGAAATGCTAATTTCAGGTCCATCTGGTTGCTTGAAAAACTCTTAATACATAAGCCACTGCACTCTTTTTCTCTCATGAATTGATTGAATCAATCTTTATCTACTGTAAGTATATAATCATTGACTTCCTCTCTGGTTTTTCGTGTTTGCCTATGCCACACTAGCATGTTCACTTTTATATGTGTTTACTTGGGAATATTATCTGTCATACTTGTTAATTTCCTTGTAAGTTAAAGTGACAAATCTTATTTCCTTGTTACTGCAACTTTAAAATGTACCATTTCAAGTAGCTACTCTCCCCTTCTCCTTTTGGTGTGATTAGGAGTCAGAAAGATTGTTTTTCCTGATTTATCAATGCATCATATAAATCCAGAATTGGCAGAGATTGCTTTTTCCCTTAACTTGTGGAATGGACACATGAAGTTGGAGGTTATTTTCAATGGCAACTTTGGACAGTATTCGTTTTCCTGCTAGATTGATGAGCTATTTTGTTTGAAGTGAAGAATTGGTTTCATGGAAGGCCAATTGGAGTTGAGAGCAGGGTGAAAGAGATATTGTATCGGCTTGAATTTCTTCTATTGAATTCTTACTTTATATTTTCAGTTGAAGTGAGATATTGAGGCAGTACTTCCATTTAATTCAGAATTGTTGTAAATTCAATCGAGTTGTTGATGATAATTCAATATGGTTATGTTTTTTTTTATTTTTAGAGTTCAATTCTATATGGTTATGTTTTTTTTTTTAGAGTTCAATTCTTACTCACTTATTAAATTTTATTAGTTATAATTATTTTAAATTTTATTAAATCATATATTTTAATTAAAATATATTTAATATTAATTATTTCAAATTATCTTTTATAGTATAATATATTATGATTTGAGTAAATTCATATAAGAATATTAATTATTAAGAATTTTATTAAATTATATATTTTAATTAAGATATATTTAATAATAATTATGTTAAATTATCTTTTATAGTATCATATATAATGATTTGAGTAAATTCATATAAGAATATTAATTATTAAGAATTTTATTAAATTATATATTTTAATTATAATATATTTAATAATAATTATGTTAATTTATATTTTATAGTATCATATATTATTATTTGAGTAAATTTATATCAGAATATTAATTATTAAGAATTTTATTAAATTATATATTTTAATTAAAATATATTTAATAATAATTATATTTAAATATGATTAAATTATTTATTATTGATAATAATAATCTTATTAAAATTTAAATAACAATAACAATAATCATTTACCAAAACAAATTTATGCTAAGGGTATTCTAGTCATTTTAGTTTTTTCCATTATGCTATTACACCTCTATTCCATTCAACCAAACACAAGATTACTATTACGCCTCTATTCCATTACACTCAACCAAACAGTTGATTTGCTATTACACCTCTATTCCATTACACCTCTATTCCATTACACCTCTAATCCAATACATCTCTAATCCAATACAGCGAACCAAACGTGATCTTAGTTCCGGCGTGGATCTCTTTTCACTTTCATTTCCTTTCTGTCGACAAGTTTCTTCATCAGTTAGACTGATTTGCCCTTTCTAGAAAATTATGTTTCCAAGTAAATTATTTACATTTTTGCTTTATTTAAACTAAAGTCCCACCTTATAATTTTTTATTATTATCTCTCCTTCTAGTTTGAAAAGATTGAATATTCGTTCAATTGATATTAGTATTGTTATCAATACATAAGGATATAAGTTTGAATATACTTTACACATATTTATCCTCAAATTTAAGAATTGAGAAAAAGTTAGAAGTAGGCCTAATCATGGTCGGGCTGAATTGATGCAAAATTTTAGACTTATTTTCTAGACCAAAAAATTAGTCTAAAATTCTGTCCAAACTCAGTCTAAATTGAAAATGCTAAATCTGGGCCTGATTCAGCCTGCCCATATTATTTTTTATATTATTTTTATATAAAAATAAATTTTAAAAATATAATACATCAAATGTACTAAAAACATTAAAACAAATGTTTCTCAATAAATTGAAAATCTATTTAAAAAATTTTTACACATAAATAATATTAAGATAGTTGCAACTTAGTAATCAAATGCCTTTAAAACAGTATCAAAATTAATAATAAAACAAGAATTATACAATGTCCAAACAATAACAACAAAATAGTAGAAAAATGATAGCAAAACAGTAGTAGGAAAGAAAAAGTTTGGTTGATTCGGATCGGACTGGGCTTGAGCAAAAAAAATCCTACTCAAGACCCAACCCATTAATAAAATCCAAACCCATTTTTTGAGTTTATATTTTTTTCAAACCCTCTCACTTTTTGAGCAAGCCTTCAGGCCTATGCGGATGGCCCGACCCGTGATCAAGTCTAGTTATAAGTAGTTTTAAGCATTGTATAAAAAAATAAAATGAACTTAAGTGCTTTATTGGGCCGCAAAGACTTCGAATAGATAAATTTCTTCACGTATTTTATGAATCAGACCAATTCAAATAGATCGAATGAGTCACATTTGTTACGATTTTGATATGTAGTACGTGACACGAGGATTTTGTTGTTTAGACTTTGCGTTTTATATTGTAACTCATTTTTTTATGAATGAATCTCATCATTTGAGAAAAAACAAATCCTAATTGTTTATATCTATTCTCCAGTTTTAATTTATTTATTTTTATAAAATATAAAATTAAATTACGACAAAAATGGTGTAAAATAGAAGATGAAATTAATTTACTGTAGATAATAATATATTTTGTTTCTTTAACTTTGTATAATAATATATATAAAAGAATAAATTAGTTGTTTATTAAAAAAACAAAAAAAAATTCAAACAATATTTTATTTAACCCATTTCACAAATAATCGTGGCCGCTTGCGCCGATTTCTGAACCACCCGCATCTTTTAGGCGATTTGTTTCGGCGTAATTGCCTACTTCGTTCGCTGTGCTTCTTACTCCCTGTGCATTTCAATTTTACAAAAATAATTAATTAAAAATATTGATATTAGAACCCAATCAGTGTTTGATTCTTCATTATAAGGTATGTAGTTTCTAGAAATTCCCGCTTGATAACATGCGGGAAGAAAGTTTTCATATGATCACGTGACTCTTTTTTATATAAAATTTGATTCAATTAAAATATTATTAATAAATTATTTTAAAAACACAGGTTAACAAAAACTTAAATGAATATTAATCTTTGACTTTCTTTTTTTCTCCCCCACCAATCTCTGACTCTGAAATATGCCTTGTCAATTTATTTATTTATCCTCACTTGTTTTCATTTATTGTTGCTCCTGAATCCCAACAAATTGAAATTTTTAATTAATTATACTAATAATTATTTATATATTTTTAAATTTACAACGTTTTAAAAATATTACGATTGAGAAAATAAAATAATATAAATTTTTAATGTTTAAAATCTTTATGTGAAATATTAACCAACTACTAATTTTTAGATTATTTAATACTTTTTTGTTGTATTAATTTTTTTTCTATTTTTTAAAGTTTATATCTATTTATCTATTATATAGAATATATATATATAGAGAGAGAGAGTTATAATATATATGGACTATAATTTATAAAATATATTTTTTTATTTTTTACTCACTAAAATTATAAATTATAATTTTGTGTAATTATTGGGATTTTTAACATATAAAACTGTTAATTTATATAATTAGTTTAAGAATGATAATTTATTTTCAAAAATGTGTTCTTTTAAAAATAGATTTCAATTTCATTTACTAAAACATAATTATTTATACTAATCCATTATATGTTTGTTTATAAATACGGTTTTACAAAATGAAATTTTAACAATTATGTTATCAAAAAATATTTTAAAAATTGTTATAATTGAAAACGTGGATATGTATAAACAAATATTAAAGTATTATTTTTTAATATAAATATTTATTTTTGATGCAATATTTTTTTTTTTACCCATAAACTCCTTTAAACTCAAACGCACTCAAAATCATATCCTTATGATTATTATAATTGTAACTGTGCCAATTTAATTAAGGTTCAATTGACTTGACATAAATATTAAACTGCTTTATAAAAATGAAACATTAAACTAATATTATGTAGTTAATTATTTTATATTTTATTTAATAATATCTTAATTAAGTTTTTTTTAATTTTATATATACATTGGCTAATAGAAATCTTAATTAGTTTTTAAATTTATTTTAATTATTAAAAATGCAGATTGTTTTTATGATTTCTTTTTTAAATAATGTTGGAAGTTGTGAAATTTTTAATCAAAATTGTATTATTAAATAAAATCTGTTTTGATTTTAATAACCAAAATGTTTTATTTATTTAACATGTTTAAATATTTTAAATTATCTTTAAAATATTTCAAAACTGTTTTTTAATTTTAACGTTTTCTTAATATATATTTAAAAACTGCTCAAAAATATTCTTTAAATTTTTTGTATTTGAAACATTTTTTTTCAATATATACTGTTAGTTATGATGTGAACTTATATTATATTTTAAATAGAAGTAAAAGGTGTTTAGTGTAAGAAAAAAAAGACAAATAAAACTGCTCGTGGAATCTCGTGTATTGACTTGATAATTAGAGTACCCATCATTGTAGGCGTGGTCTGAGTTCAAGTCGTGTTACTTATGTCGCTGTTATGACGTTGCTCTTTTATTGTAATTAAAAAAAAGACTCGTGAGTAATTAAAATAATTTTTAATGGTAATGATAAAATTGTTAAAAAAATAAATAATCAAAATAAAATACCTTAAAAATTGAGTGATAAATTTAACAATTTACTCTAAATTTAAATATTTCATATCTAAATTCTTTGATTCTTTCTCTGCTCAATTTGGATTCAAAAAAAAAAACTCCTTTTTCGTACAGTTGGAAGCAAAATTTGAGAGTATAATAAAATATTATAAAAATTTTAAAAAATGATAATCTCAAAATAAGAAAGTCAAAAGAAACGGGAGTTTTCCCACCAGTGTATGAGACAAAAGGGTGACTGAAAACATGAAAATTCGGAAGACGTAAAAAGCCGACTGCTAAAGCATAACAATGAGTCGAGTCACCCCCTACCCTATGTCCCTATTCTCATCCTATTCGCTCTTTACAATAATTTTTCCTGTTCATATTATTTCTAATTATAATCGTTTTTTAATGAGATTTTAATATATTTATTTATTCCTATCACATGGTATTATTTTTAAATAATGGTATTTGTATTGCTTCCCACGCTCACCTGCTGATGTCGTAATGGGCCCTTTATTTCGGTCCCATTCACATAAAGTTCCATACATTCAGATTCTTTTCTCGTTCAAAGTCTTGTTTGTGAATTATTATTTGTCACTTTTAATTTTTTGAAGTATCTCTATTTTGCCATTAAACCAATACTTGGTTAATATATTTAAAGGGCGAAATTAGAAAATTTTAGACGTAAAATTAAATTATAATTTTTACGATGATAAAAATATAATTTTATTGTTTTAATAATTTATATTTTTATAATTTTTCAAAAATTAAATTAAATTTTTATATTTTTAAGAAGATCAAAGTGCAATTTTATATTTATTAATTTAAATTTTTAAAACACTTAAATGTAAACATTTTTCTTGGACCTTGCCAGCACCCCAGTTTCTCCCCTCTATATATATTAATTCGACTGCAAATTTCAAATGCATCTCATAATAATTCTAATTTTAATTTTTTTTTGGGGGGGGAGGTGGGGGGATTATGTTGCAGCTTAAGCTCAATCATGAAGTCTTGGATTCTTTAAATGATTCAATTATCAAATTGACTATAAGGCCATTTCATTTGTCAAAAGAAATGCAGCATTATTTGAGAGTTATTACGTGACTAATTGTTGTTCACATCAACTCTTATCTACTTTGTTCTTATTTTTCCTTTACAAATTGCTTTCATAGTTTTTGCACCGAAAGTTAATTCCCAATATTGAAATTCCTATTTTTCTAAAAAGAGAAGTTTAAGTTACTCACAAAAATATCTTCAAAGAATATTAAAAGAATATGTTTTACACACACAGTAATAATAATAATAATAATAATAAATACTTCAAAAAAATAATAACAGAACATATTGAAAGCATTTATATTTGATACATATAAAAAAAAGGTCAATATGCAGTTTTCTTGTTATTCTTTGTGAATATATATAGAAGTTGGTACAGCTGGAAGACCTACAAGAATGGGTTGTATGGTATTAATAAAGATATATCGTCTTACTCAAAACCTAGCCCCTCCACTAATTATAGTTTAATAGTCAAGACTAAGGAGGTCCACTTTAAGTTGATTTAAGAAGCATTATCCTTTTATTCAATTAGGCCCTACCAAAATTTTAAAATCTTTCTTTCTTTTTTTTTTATTAATATTCCCCCCTTTTGTTTTTTTTTTGGGTGGGGTGAATTTGCCTGGTAGTATAAATGATTTTAGGGGTGTTGAAAAAATTAGTTCGGTTAATATCCGAATTAAATTATCATTAATTGAATTATTTGAAATATAAAAAATTTTAATCGTTAACTAAATCGATTTTTTTTTAAATACATTAATCGAATCAAAATATATTGGTTAATTCAATCGGTTAATCGAAATTTATATGGTTTTTTTTGTTTTTTGATTAATATATGAAACATATAAAAAATACATTACTAATATTCTTTTTAATGATTCAAAAAACGTTAGATAAAGGTGAAAACAATAAATAAGAAATTAGAAACACTACATAAATTTTGAAAGTTAACTACCAAACAAAAAGTTAACAATTACATATAATATATATTATTTATTTCAGTTGATTGGTTAATTATCTGATTTCGAATCGAATTAACTGATAATTAAAATTTTAAAAAATCATTAACCGACCTCTGACTAAATTAAACTCGGCCACCAACCAATTAATCGAGTTAAACCGGTTTGGTCAAATGATTCGATTTTAACCGAACTATGAATACCCCTAGATAATAATAATTATTTTTTTTAAATTATTTTGGTCATTTTGTTTGTTATTAAAAAAAAAGCGCATTGAAAAGTGGAAATAATCAAATTACAATTTCATCTCTTCAAGAATTATAAAAATACATTATGACTTTTTAAGATATTTCTAATTCGATCCTCTTTTATAAGTTTTCAGCTTTAATCCAACTATTTAAAATAAATTAAAACCTAAGTCAGTGCATAGAGCAAGTGGACTTTCCCTGAATCCCTGATAATATTGTCAAGCACCCCAGAAACAAATATCTACTGCCCATTTGGAGCCATTGAGAATTAAATATTATAATAAAACAATTGACAAAACAATGTCTAACTTTCTATAGCATGGGGACGATAATATATCCAATTTTTATCACATTTTCTTAAGTGCATATAAAAAAATCACATTATAAAAACAATGTTTTTTTTTTACGTATACTTTAAAATAACAATGACTAATATTCTTAATTGCTTGGGTCCAAGTTAGATGCGACCAAGAAAGAGAGCAGGCTTATTACTAAATGAATTATAGTTAAGCATAGTTTTAATCTTCTAATTTAACAAGATATCATCTTCATATTTGTCAATTAACCATTTAATGATATTAAATTTCATGTTTAACTCTTGCCTATGTTTAAAGAAAAATAGTTACAATATTGTATTGCTAATCAAGATTATTTTAAAAGGCGATAATTAATTTACGAGCAACTTAGCTTCCTCACAAGCAATGAGAGTTCATTTTTTGCAATACAAATATTTGTCATTGAAGTTTTGTTTGGTGGCGACCCAAATAGTAATGGGACATTTAGAAATATGAAATTATAGATTCAAAGTTTCCATCACCTCTGGCCATGAAAACAACAATTTCGAAAGGGTAAATTGTGGACAAAGATATTTACCCTAATATAATATTGAAAGCTATTTCCCAATTCCAATGGGTATAGGAGAGACACCTTTCGGTCTAATCACAGTCATTATTCATAAATCTTCATTGATCACAACAATTTTAACAATTAAAAAGGAATCTCGTAACGGGTGGTTTAGACCAACCATAGGCTTCATGGTATCCAGCACTAAAAGAATTAAAGTAGCAATATATGTACTTTCTTCCCAACTTCTTTTAACTCCCTCACCTTCCGCCCTAAAAGGATTAGGTCTAAGACAATTTAGTAGGAAATGTTTGAAATCATCAACAAAGATAGTGATAGACATTTAAACCAGTAATACATAAATAAAGACCACAAATAACATAAGATATTCACTTTAATTGTGCTTAAATAGGTTGAGCTAGAAATAATATGATATTACATTGGGAAAACAACATTAGGCTGTATTAGAAAAG
This sequence comes from Gossypium hirsutum, assembly GCF_007990345.1. NCBI lineage: Eukaryota > Viridiplantae > Streptophyta > Magnoliopsida > Malvales > Malvaceae > Gossypium > Gossypium hirsutum. The sequence continues at coordinate 10,774,451 of NC_053441.1, read as the reverse complement.
ATAATATGCTTTGCATTGTCATCTTTTTTTGGCTCACATATGAGAAAATTTCTGCCTATTTTGGGGTAGCCGGTCCTGCCGATGTGCGGTTTGGGTCTCCAATGTGACGAGTTTCACTCAAAAACAGCCAAATGGGTTAATTTTATGCTTTGAAAAAAAGATGCCATTGGTGTAACAGTTCTAGAGGAAGGGGTTGCCTGCATTTACCATTTCAAGCCAAACAAAATTTAGTGCGGTGGATCTATTTATTGGGGCTGTCTTAGGTACATAGGCACCGAATGCATGCACATACAAACAAACATCAAGGTGTACAATAGGATTTGTACCAAGTGCATGTTTCGACTTGTTAAAATTTCACAACAAATGCATGTGCATACAAACACACATCAAGGCGTACAATAGGATTTGTACCAAGTGCATGTTTCGACTTGTTAAAATTTCACAACAAATGCATGTGCATACAAACACACATCAAGGCGTACAATAGTATTTGTGCCAAGTGCATGTTAGTTCTTGATGTTTGACAACAAACGCACCCACATACAATCTTCATTGGTTCAACAATTATAGATAAGACATTCAGTCAATGTTTAAAAAACAATTAAATTTTATCTAGATTTATTTTCATCAAGTATATTTCGATTTATTAATTATTTAGTTCAATGATTATATCATAATGATTAATTACGATTATAATTATAAACTATAATATTTTTTATATTAGAAAAAAAAAGAAAAATAATGACATTTTTTTTTGTTGCCAAAAGAATTCTCTAAAATTTTGTTTATGTGACAAAAATGATTAATTGGACTACCCGACACACCTTTCTTAAATTAGGACAAGCTTGAGTTAAGAGATTTGAGATCTAGGTTAGTTCAATTAGGGATATAATTTATTTAAAAGTATTAATGTAAAATAATTTATTGATATATTTTTCATAAAAAAGGAATGAATTTAATGAATATATATATTATCATTATTTAAAAATGTGAATTGAAATGAGAGTACATCTATTTTTCATTTGATATTGAAGCATATTTTAAAATTTGAAATTGATTAGTTTCAAGCAATGTAGCCTAGTTTTAAAAGTCCACACTTATAAATACATTCACACAATACGCAAAAGAGTAAAAGGGGAAAAAAGAAGAGAAAAGGAAATGAGTTTCAAAAGAGAAAAAATAAATTTATTAAAAATAAATAGATGGTTATTTTATATATTTAAATTGGCTGAATTTTAATTTAATTAACATAATATTTATTATAATAATAATTAAGATGTGGGTTTAAACGTATTTAAATATCTATTTTCAATTTAACTATTTGAGATTATAAATAGAAATAGAAATAGACATTGCATATATAAATAAATCAATAATAGATATGAACTGTTTTGTTAAGGTACAGACATGAATTGGAATAGAGTGTTGAACAAAAAAGGGAAATTGAAGAGAGTTGTTGAAAATATAAGAAAAAGAAGCCCACCGGAAAAGAGGGGCCCACCCAACCACGTCCGTAACCTTTTTAAAGGATAAAAATGGAGGTAGCAATGTTGTGTTGGGCATCTTGGGCTTGAATCTCTATGCCATGATTTTTGGGCTTTACTGGTTCAACTTATCACGCTACTTGGTGGTCTAGGTATGGAACCTTTTCGTTTTGAACAACATGAATATAACATCTTCAGTGAACATATGAATAAATAAACATGATTATTAAGTATCTGTATTAGCCTAATGTATATCATTTGGATTTAAGAAAATTTACATTTAGCTAATTCAGTACTAATTCGATTGGTATATGTATTATTGTTAATATAGGAGACGTAGATTCGAGTGTGCTAAAGAGCTGTATCCTCTTATTTATAAGTTGATGAGGGGTTATGGATAATTTTAAACAATGTATCAAAAAAAAAAACTGATATGATCAAAATTGTTAAAAAAATTGACATATTTAATAATGTCTCGTACTCATATCATTGATGTGAAAAAAGTTTATATATAAATACAAACTATCAACAATATTTTTAAAATTAAATTAATGATTAAATTGGTCAAACCATTTATTTTTCGTTTTTATTAGTCCAATAATAAAAAGAGAGAGAAATTGTCTTTTATTATTATTATTATTTTTTAAATTCTGCCCAAGCACTCGGAGAGCTTTGATTTAGGGATCATTGATTTGGACAAAAACATAAATAAAATGATTCAATTGTTTTTTAATTTGTGGTTTAACTTCAATTTTTAATGGTTCACTTGAAAACCGGTATAATCCCTTTATCTATATTGATATAATTAATTTGAGGTTTTGATTATAAAAAAATCTTTTAAATCAAAGCAATAAAAAGAAAATAATAAGTTTATAAGTTGATCGGTGTTTAACTCTGATTGGATCCTTAGAGTAAACTTTGAGCATGATTTGAAGTGAAAAGTTATAATAAACTCAAAAGTCAGACAGAATTGAATAAATGAAGAACAAAGAAGAATAATTAGAACTTAAATTGAGATTGCTTGCGGAATTGATAACAACCTCTAAATGGAGTAAATCAGAACTAGAAAATTAAACATAAATTTAATATATGTAAAAAAAAAAAGAGTCCAGATTTGAAACCCTTTGATCATAGTCATATCCTATATAACCCTTTGATCAATTGATAATTAAAAACGCCATTGACTATATATATATTTATAAAATCCATAATTGACTTGCCACTAGGAAGAATCAAAGATAAGTGTGATGGTTTGAAAAGTGAGTGGAAAAAGTGATGAAATTGAAATAACCAATACTACCAATCAAGGCATAGTGATTGAAACGAATTAAACAATACCAGGTTTGCTCACAAAAACATGGGTCACCGCTGGCGGTGCTCACCGTCTCGAGGCAGCAATTTAATTTTAAAACCCTAAAAAGGTCCCTTGGAGCCACCCACAACATCTCCGAAACTAATAATTCATAAACTTTTGTGTCTGCTTTGGAACTTTCAGACACTGAGAGACAACCAAACCGTATCTACATTCAACACGGTAATGGAATCTACATTCAACTGGAGCGGTATCTGATCTCATCTGATCAATATATATGATTTATAGATACTATTTTATAACTTTTTTTATATTTATAATTTTCATTTTAAAATACTTTTTTTATATAAGAAAAACATCAACTAGATGTCATTCATTCTTCTCTTGCCAGATGTGTTGGAAATATACAATTAAATTAAAATTCCTTAATATTATTATACAATAATTTCAAGAAGAATATACATATGTTGGAATTTTAACATTTTTGTTTGGCTTTAGTTTTCAATTTAATTATATATGGGCAAATATGTTGGATATTAATTCGTTTATGTTGAACTGTTTTTTTTAATGCAGTGAAAAATATTTTATTATTGTTATATCATATTCGCGTTAAGACACGTGGCAAGTCAAAAAGATATTTTAATAATAAGCTTACCACCAGCAAATCGAGAGATTACTTGTGAGCTCACATTCTCGAAACGATTACCTGGGCAACAACTGACCTAATCTTCATTGGTAACGTAAAGCTGTAGGTTACTAAAGGTCATGTGAGCTTAACTGCTTTATTTCATCAGAGTCAGAATGAATGATAAGGTCTATCCTGTCACATACATCTCTCACACGTGCTTCGTAATGATGGTTGGATGACAAATCCAACATGTTAATATCATATTACACATGATCCATTATTGTAAATAGTTTCAGGAACAATGAAGAATAGATCGATTATTCAAGAGTACTAAGCTTACATTTTGCCAACACATTTTTAGCCCCTAGTCGGAGATTATGGAGAATGAGAGTGAAGAGAACTCGAAGGTTGGGGGCTAAAAGGGCGTTGGCAGAATGTAAGCTTAGTACTCTTGAAGGGTCGGTCTGTTCTTCATTGTTCTTAGAGGTATTTATATGCATGAATCTTGTGTATTATGGTGTTAACGTGTTGAATTTGCCATCTAGTCATCATTATGGAGTGCATGGGAGGAATTTCTTTGATAAGACAAAGATGTTTGTGACAGGACAAACCTTATCATTTATTTTGACTTTGATGGGATAAAACAGTTGAGCCAAAATGATATTTAGTTACCAATGACTTCATGTTCCCAATAAATATTAGGCTATCTGTTGCTCGAGTAGCCATATCGGGAGGGTGAGTTTGCAGGTAATATCTCAGCTTGTTGGTGGTAGACTTATTGTTCAAATATCTTTTTAGTTTGCCACGTGTCCTAACACGAATGAAATATAACAATTATAATTATATTTTTATATAGAAAAAAACAATAACACTATTTTGATTTTGTCAACGCTAATAATTACTTTTCTCTTATTTTTCCATGGTTCTTACAATGGTATCTTAATTTTAGTAACATGTGGTGATTATGTCCCTTAATTATTGGGTCTAGGCTCTAAACCTATTTTTTATGCTGTTACCCTTTATCGGAGGAGCCGAATACCATTTCAAACCTAAACTCATTCCCAATGATTTAGGGTTTACCATCACTTGGCATTTGAGATTTATTTAGCCCTTTATAAGGATCTGGATAAATTCCAAGGATTTTTTACTTTAAAAAGAAACATGAATAAAAAAAAGGCAAAATAAACCTTTATATGAACAAACACTAATTTAAATTTAAAAAACATTTTGTAGATAATCACGATTACTAAATTCTAAATATGATCACTGAAATTAAGCATATCCTCGTGTAAACAAATTAAGATAATATTAAAAATTATGCCAAACAGTTTATTAAAAATACTCAAAACCCTAGGTAATATATGATAACAAAATCACATTCATACTTTTTATTTATTATAAAAAATGATTTTACAACGTTATTAAATTAAGACATAATAATAAATTTATCTCTCAATATTTATATATTTTTTTGTCAGTTTAACCATTATTTTCTTTGTGCTAATTTGGCTTTTAATTTTTTCAAAAAAAGTCAACCCACTTTTTAAAGGGAAATAATAACTAAAACATTATTTTTAACATTGTTGACTTAGCAAATGGCATGGTAGTCCATATACATGTTATGTTAATATAATATCATTTGTCTTATATGTTTCGTCAACAAATAATTCAAAAATTATAAAATAAAAAAATAAAAAAATCATAAAAATTAACATGAACTATATGTGAATTGTTATATAGATTGCCGTGTTTAAAAATGTAACATTTTAATTAGTATTCTCGTTAAAAATATCATTTTGAATTTTTTTCAAAAGATTGATGATCAGATTTGACTCTTTTTAAAAAGACGAGGGTTAAATTTAACTATAAAAAAATTAAATTAACGAAAAATATAAACATTAAATACTAAATCTGAGACTATACCTTAAATTAACTCATTACACTAACATAAATATAATATAGATGAAAAAATTTATGAAAACATTATCAATAGAATGCCACTTAACTTATTCATATAATAAAATTTACCTAAGTATTTATTTAATTTAACCGTGAAGTTGAGGTTTTTTTTATCAAACCAATTATCAAAATATAAAAAAAAGAAATATTTCATAAAGAAACGATTATTTTTCGGATATTATAAAAATTTTGAGATAATTTTTTTATTCATTTAAAAAAAATTGTCACCAGTATCCGCATAGTCAAGTTGATCATTTTCTTCAAAATGACAAGGTGTTTTGGGTTGGGCGAGACTGTAAATGCACACGTGACACTTTTTTGCAAACTTGGTGAAGATACTTTTCGTTTCCCCCCTGACCCGTGACCGTACTTCTTTTTCTAATTTATATTGGGATAATTATTTATTTAGCTTCCAATTTTTAAAAAATATTTTAATATTTTATTTTTTTAACTCTTAAACTTGTGATTTTATTGAATCAATAAATAGAAAAGTTAATGTTTTTAATTTTATTGATATTGGATACACGTGGATTTTTGTATAGATCACACATCATAATTTAATTGATTTTTTAAAATTTAAAAAATTTAAAAATTATTTTTAAAAAATTAAAATTATTAAAAAATTAAAAACATATAATTTTTTAAAATTTAAAAATTAATTTAATATTACGTGTATGTAACATTAAAAAAATTAGCTAAAATTAAATTAAAGGTTAAAATAATTTTTTTATAAAGTTTTAGAGGAAAAAGGTTACTATTACTTTTATATTTTCACTGTGTCTCTGTCTCTGTCTCATAATTCATAAATCACTGAGTCAGTCGTCCACAATTTGTTCTCTCACAATTTGCAAAAATTTGTCGTCTGATTTAACGCCCTGCTACCTTTTTAACCTCTTCTTAATGACTCTTTGAAGGGAGGAGAAAAAAAATAAAACCATTGTAAAGTTGTAAAGGTTCTAAATTCTTTAACCTGGATTAAAAATGTTTGTTTTTTTCTTAGGGTTTTGATTTTTCTTTGTCCATTTGATATAAAAAAAGGTATTTTGGTAGTAGCCATTTTCTTCGAGAAAACCATCTTCTCCAGAATCTAACCCGCCACCTTATCTCTCAATCTTCCTTCTTATGTTCTGAAAATTTTCACAGCATATTGTGGGGGATTTGATTCCTCAATTATTTTGAAGAAACCATAGGAGAGACATGGAAGCTGTTCTAAAAACCAGAGGGCTTCTTTCATTATCACCAAATCCGACCAGAGCCAGAAGCCTTTTGAACCCATCACAAGGCTTAAAGCAGAGGCTCTTTGCTTCGAAACCCTTAGGCCTTAATGGGTTATCGGTGTCTTATAAAAGAGTTCCAAGCGTTGTAGCAAAACCAAATGGGTTATTCCCGGAACAGAAGAGCTTCATTTGCAAGGCCGAGGCTGCCGCTGCAGGCGATGGGCAGCCTTTGATTGGAGAAACTGAGAAGAAGCCAAAGTTCTTGGGTATTGAGCTTGTGACTCTTAAGAAGATTATCCCACTCGGGTTAATGTTCTTTTGTATCCTCTTCAATTACACAATACTCAGGGACACAAAGGACGTCTTGGTTGTGACAGCTAAAGGAAGCAGTGCTGAGATTATACCCTTTTTGAAAACATGGGTTAATTTGCCTATGGCAGTTGGGTTCATGTTGTTATACACAAAGTTGGCAAATGTGTTGTCAAAGAAGGCTCTTTTCTATACTGTTATTGTTCCTTTCATAATCTTTTTTGGTGCATTTGGGTTTCTGTTGTATCCTCTCAGCAATTACATCCACCCTGAAGCACTTGCTGATAAGCTTCTTGCAGTCCTTGGACCAAGATTTCTTGGTCCTCTTGCAATTCTGAGGATTTGGAGTTTCTGCTTGTTCTATGTCATGGCTGAACTTTGGGGTAGTGTGGTCATTTCTGTTCTATTTTGGGGGTTTGCTAATCAGGTGAGTTATACTATCTTATGGGATTGAATGTTGCAAGTGATTCACCTGTATGATTGTATAACCATGTTGGTTTTATATATTTTGATTCTGGTGTCAGAATTTCGTTATTTTTCATTAAAATATTTGTAAATATGATATACTTTGAATATTCTTATTTGATTTCCCTTAACAAGTAGATCTCTTGCTAAAGATTACTTATAATTCCTATCCTTTAAGCTGGATAACTTGGTCTTGCTAGATTTATTGCTCTCGCTCATCAAGTTATCTTGTTTTGTTATATTGGTTTATGACTTTCTGCTTTTCCTGGTATGGCTACATACATATGTAGATCTTGTAATGGAAAAAGCGTACGGCTTAGAAATTTTGATGATCTTCTAAATATAATTTTCTCTTTGCTATATATTAAATTGGTGGTTCCTGATGTAAACTTGTTCTATCTTTGATTTGAAAATTCTATTTGCTGAACAAGTTTTTTGTTTCCTGATACTGGCAATTGAAACCCTATAAGGAATTGTAAAAGAAATTTTGTGAGGTGTATGAGAGATTTAAGAAACTCTGCTGAGTTTTAATTCTATAATTGAGAGCATTTCTCCTCCAGCATCTCTGGGTGTATGTATGAAGCTTAGGAGCAAGGGCAAACAAGAAGATAATAAATGAATGTTACTTCTAAACAGTTCAAACTTTCAATGTCTTAATTGACTTTGCACCTCGTATTTGTTCATTTATACAGAATTCAGGCTTTTATGATTGTGGCATTTGCTTTACATGTTTAGCGGCAATCTATTACTCATGCTTCTAAGCTTTTAGTTAGTGTGTTTTCTCTAGTTTTTCTGCATTAGTTGAAACTCAGAAGTCTTCACTCGATTTTAGAATTAAAGCTGCATTTACGTGCTATTGCACTTTTCTTGTACAGATAACTACTGTAGATGAAGCAAAGAGATTCTATCCACTGTTTGGACTTGGTGCGAATGTTGCCCTCATTTTTTCTGGTCGAACTGTTAAGTACTTTTCCAATTTGAGGAAAAATCTGGGTCCTGGAGTTGATGGTTGGGCCATCTCCTTAAGGGGGATGATGAGCATTGTGGTGCTGATGGGGGCAGTCATCTGTTTCCTGTACTGGTGGGTGAATACGTTTGTTCCCCTTCCCACTCGTAGCAGGAAAAAGAAGGTAATCTTTTGGCTAGCTATTCTTCATGCTTATCATTTTTGTTTTTAATTTTGATAGGTTCTTAGGCACCAGGTCTGCTTATTCCGACCAAAATGTTCATTTGTTTTGTCTATCATTGATACTAAAGTCTGTTGAGCTGCTAAGATATTTGGAGTCAAAATACTTCATTTGTACCTACGACTGTAAGATTTCACAAATGGGGGGGGGTCTCCCATGCTTCTATTATAAATGCATTCCGAGTGAAATTGTGTGGTCAAAGCATATATGATGCCAAGTTTATTTATTTATTTTCTGTCAATTGGTTTGCAGGAAAAGCCTAAAATGGGAACAATGGAGAGCTTGAAATTCTTGGTGTCTTCAAGGTATATCAGGGATCTTGCCACTTTGGTGGTTGCATATGGTATTAGCATCAACCTTGTTGAAGTTACCTGGAAATCAAAGCTCAAAGCTCAGGTAAAATTTTATGGTTATTGGTCTGCTAATGTTTTATTATTATTATTATCTTAACAGACTTATTAACAAATGATTCTCCATTTTGCAGTTTCCAAGCCCTAATGAATATTCCTCCTTCATGGGTGACTTCTCCACTGGCACTGGAATAGCAACATTCATTATGATGTTGCTAAGTCAATTTATATTTGACAAATACGGATGGGGAGTTGCAGCGACGATTACACCCACTGTCCTGCTTCTGACCGGAGTCGGTTTCTTTTCCTTGATATTATTCGGAGATCCATTTGCACCCACTCTTGCAAAGTTTGGGATGACTCCTCTTCTTGCAGCTGTATATGTAGGTGCCTTGCAAAACATTTTCAGTAAGAGTGCAAAGTACAGTTTATTTGATCCTTGCAAAGAAATGGCCTATATTCCATTGGACGAGGACACCAAGGTTTGGAATCTTGCAATTTCAACTTCAATTTTTTTTGTGTGTCTTCTTGTCGTTTTAATTGGAACCTATTTGATGCTACCTTTAGGTTAAAGGGAAGGCTGCCATTGATGTTGTCTGCAACCCGTTGGGGAAGTCCGGGGGTGCTCTGATCCAGCAGTTCATGATCTTGACCTTTGGATCACTTGCAAATTCTACCCCATACCTTGGAGGGATACTTATGGTGATTGTTTTTGCATGGCTGTCGGCAGCCAGGTCTTTGGATGTCCAATTCACTGCATTGCGTAGGGAAGAAGAACTTGAGAAGGAGATGGAAAGAGCAGCTGTTAAGATACCAATCGTGTCCGAAAGTGGAAGTGTCTCTCCAAGTGGTTCATCAGTAGACTCAGTAGCGGGTGACTCGCCCGGAAGTTCATCTGAAACATCAACTCCGAGCAATATCTAGGAAGTAATTCTTCCATTTGTTATGGAACAGAAAGAATAAGCAGCGGTGCTAGGTGACAACTGGCTCTAGAATTCACTTTATATTTATAGAAAGAATAATAGCTAAAAGCAAAAATGCTTGCTTCACTCTCGACTGTTCTTTTAACTCCCTTTCCTCAGATGTTGAGCTTAGTGTTTGTTTAGCTACTGTATCCTGTAGAATTGCATTTAGATTCACATCAATCTAAGCCCCTTTTTGATCTCCAAAATCTTTATGGAAGTTGCTTATTAACGGATGTTTGTACATGGCACATACATAAAAAACGATTACGTTTCATACTGTTTATGGCACTCTGAACCCTTCACCAATGGTTTCATCAGAACAGCTGTTCTCGCACTTAATTCAATGCCCTTCTTTTTGGTTTCTGGTTATATGAGGTTGAGGATCAATCTGCAAACTAATTAGAATCAGGGAGTGTCAATTGAAGCTCAATTTGTTTTCCAGAAGCCAAATGTTCTGTCTTGTTGAAAGTTAAAACCAGTTGTCATGCTGTTTTTAAGGTGTTATATATTTGTATTAGTTTTGACACAGTGATTCATGTTGTATAAGTCCTGAGCAACAGAGCCTTTGCTTTCAGTCTTCCACCTCGACTTCATACAGATTGCTTAATGATTTTGACCGTCACACCATCATTAATCATCATCATTAACTATCCTTAATGTTTACATTTGGTTATTAATGTAATAATATGAGAAAAATTTTTATTTAACACTTATGTTCTAAAATAGTGAAGATATAAAATAAAATATAATTAGTATAATTTAAATATGCAGTTAGAAAGATGAGTAAAATTTTTTGTGAAAAATAAGACCTTAAAATAACTAAATGTGATTAGTTTATAGCTAATCAATGACCAAAACAAGTGAAAAAAATAATAAACTAACTGATGACTAAAGCATGTGAAAAAATTAACACTCCAACCAAACGTAACATAAATGTTTTTGGGGATACTCTTCAACATCCCGATGATTCAAAGAACAAAAAAGCAGATGAACAATCATATGGTTTTGGAAGAAATAGAAGCCATTGGTTTTCAAATTACTTAGGAAAAGTTCTCATTTGAGTGCTTTTGCAATGGGATGGTAGCTAGGTACGTACAAATTAGTAGAAGGTTCGGATTTTGTTTATTGTTTATGGTTTTCCAAGCCGAGCTTAATAAGGTTCGCTAGCTAGGCATTCATTGGTCTTTACCCTGTTATCCAGGACAAAGCGAGGAAAAAATTTTGGGAGCTGAAATTAAATTGTCTATATCTTTTTAAAATTTTAAGGATTAGGTTAAATTTTTATCATTTTTAAGAAATTAAAAGTGTAATTTTATCTTTACAAATTAAAAATTTTAAAAATTTAAAGAATTAAAATAATAAAATTTCTATTTTAGGGGGCGGGCCCTGCCACCCTAAATCCGCCTCTGCTGTTATCATAGTAACACCATTGAAGAAACAGAACAGTTTCAGATCAGAGTCACTAAGGTTGGTCATATATTATCCCCCCCACCAAAAAGAAAATGTTGCTTACGATGCGATCTTTTAGAGCTAATGTAAGCATCTATTTATAGAAAAAGTTGGGTGAAGCCATGATGAAGTATAGACTTGCAATAACCCCATTCAGTTCCATCTGAAAACCAGCCCAACACGGCTGAATTTTGGTTCGATGATGTGACTATCATGGATTTACACTATCACGCATGTTAAGGCAGGGAAAGGTTCGGCCTGGCTTGATAGGCTGAATTCCACGTAATGCATCAAAATGGTTACCTGGCCTGTCCAGCGAAGAAGTGCCCTACGAGTTTTGAAAAATCAATCATATAACCGAGCGTGTCGCAGCTAGTTCATGGATGATCACAAAAAGATTCTTTCCTCAAACGGTATGCGTTGAGCCCTAGATACAGGGCTGAGTTCCAGTGATGAATTTAATGGCAGCTTCACCTAAAGAGCTCATCATTTCATCCTTTTTAGTTTATACTAAAAAATTAACCTACGTTTCAAGGGTTTGTTTTTTTTTTTTACAAGGGAAGGGATAGATATATTAATTTTACTTTTTAAACAGATAGACTAGGAAAACATCTGTTAGCAAAATTGGAAAAAAAACTCATTTATTCTTTTTAATAATTAAAAATACTTGAAATTAAGCCCAAATTCTGAGGCTTGATATTATACTTTTGCTATTGAGGTTGTTCTTCTTTACGTAGGTGACACAACCCCATAAAGATTGTATATGTAAAAATCTTTTTATCTTAAAAGAAAAAGGAGAAAAAGGGAATTACACTCTTAGTTTTTATTTGTCAATGTAATTTTAAAAATTATTTTTTTTTAAACAAATGATGCCTATGCTTTGGTTTGATGGTTAAAATGGAGGCTTAGTTCAAGTTTTATTATGTCTAATTATGCTGTGTAAGTCTCCACCCCACCTTGTGCGTGTACTATGTATGGGTTTTTTTCCGTCATTTTCAATTCTTTATCTATTGTGTCTTGTACTAAGTTGATTTTACATGTTATTGTAGTTAGTTGGACATGTATTTATACTCTTATGTTGTGCTTATAATTGTACCATCTCTATTGTACTTTTATATTAAGTTGATTTTACATGCTATTATAGTTAGTCGGACATGTATTTATACTTATAATTTGTATTATTATGTTGTGCTTGCAATTGTACCATCTTGCATTAGTGACACGTTAACAAATATATATATTTTTAAATTATGTTTGATGTCTTTTTTTTATAATAAAAGTATTAAAAATAAAATAAAATAATTCTACATTTATATGGATGCAAATTAGGATAAGAGATTTAATATGTAGAAAGTTTTATATTTTTATAAATTTGAATTAAGGCCAATTAATTTAAGGTAAAAAAGTTAGAGGTGAGTTTGGTTCAGTTTAGTATAATGTTTTAGAAATTTTTAATCATCCATGATAAATTAGTTTGGTTGTTGAACTTTTATATTAATTTTGAATTTTTATGTTTTGACTTATTTTGACAAAATGAATTTTACTTCCAAGGCTTTTGGAAACTATTTGGTAAATTTTAAAATTGTTTTATAAATATTAAAAAAACTTTCTAAGTAAATAAAAAATAATAAAAAACTCTGTAACTTTTTTGAAAAATATTTTTTATATAAAAATTTAAAGTTAGTTTCACTATTTTAAATATAAAATATTTATTTTTATATTATAAAAAAATAAATTAATTATAAATGAAAACATAGAATTTGATCTATTTTTTTCAAACACATTTTTGTCAAAAACAGTTTTATTGAAAATATGAAAACAAGTTTTTGTTGTTTTTTAATTGTTACATGTTTATATTTTTATATTTTAAAATCAAAATATTTTATTTAGTTTCAATTTTATAAAAAAAATGAAAATAATATTTGTTTACTGAAAAGGATGGGGTAACTGACCCCCACTAGCCATCAAAGACGTATGGGAGGGCTACCTTCAATTTCAATCAATATTTTGAATGAGACAAAAATAAATTTATAGAATTCAAACTTTGGATGAGCATTTTATCAATTTTAATTTTGCTAGTTAAAACTCCGAATCTTGACAATGTTTCTTATTTTTAATACATTCTTATCTTTGATTTTTTCTGATTCTTATTAGGTTATTATTATTTTTTAATCGTTAGGCAAATTATTATTGGATTGCGGTTGGATGGACTCACGGGAATGAACAGAAACATATCAATTAGTGGGTACTGCTTATTATAATATTTTGGTTCGTTGTATATCAACTCAATACTTTTCGTGGTAGCCACCCCACCTGGGAAAATATCTAATTACCTAATTGTATGATGAAGCAACTTCAATCATAAAAATATCCTCATTTTCTGCAATCACAAAAACGTTTTTCTCTTCATGATAAAAAATTTATGTTCTTTTTATAACTTATTCGAATTAAGATAATAGTACCCTATTGATAGATGCATTATTTTTTTTATTAGTATTCGTATGTATTATTACTAATATATTTTGATTTATAGTTTCGAATTAATCATTATTTTTAAAAAATAGTTTAATATATATATATGAAAATATTTACAAATTTCAAGATATAAAAAGAATATTTGATACACTAGGTTGACAAGTGACTTATAAATGTATAGTAAAATATATATATATTTTTTTAAAAGAGCCTTGTGGTATTTTTAAAAGTTTGATTATGGAATAAAATAAATTAAATAGATCTCAAATATAAAAGGGTTATTATTATGTGTGTGTTTTTTTGTTGAAAAACAACGAGATAGAATAACATCAAAATAAATTGAATAAGGGCATCATTAGCCTTATCTTGTTGGATGAGCTCTAAAACTTCAATAGGGGCGCCATTATAAACCTGAAGACTTGACTTTCCCACCAAACTTAGCTTAGCCAAGCAGTCTGCAACTTAGTTGAGGTCTTTAAGGACATACCTTATGCACCACAACCCTTCAGTTCTCATAATTCTTCGAACCCTACTGAGCACAATAATGCTAGAGCCTATCATCAAATTTTCTTGTAGAGTCCTGACAACCTCCAAATTATCCGTCTGAATCATGGCCCTTTTAAGTCATTTGCTAAGCATCACGAGTAAACCATCTAAAATCCCCCGTAGTTCTGCTTCAAAAACTGAGCAACGACCCAAGTAATGACTAAATCCTAAGATCCAATTCCCATTCTGGTCATCCAAGACACCCCCAGCAGAAGCACTACCATCACCACTAGCTACTGCACCGTCAATGAACAAATTAACCCACATATTAGCCATGGGTGCCGAGGAAGCACTCATTTGAGGGGATTGGTGATTGTCTCTATGACTGAAATCAAATTGATGCACCCAACTAAAAGAAGCCTTAACAGTATCAAGAGCCATCTAAGTGATATCTTGAAAGATAAACAAGTTCTTGTTTTTCCAAATATGTCATGCAATTAGGCCGAAAAGACAAGACCAAGTTACCCCTCGATCAGACAGTCGCACATGATAGCCAAAATTAGAAGTCAACCAATCTTGTAGGGATCCAGAGAAGAAATGGCTTTGCCTATCGATAGGGATGACATGCAACCAAACTTCCTCCGTTGCCTTACAATCTCGCAGTACATGGAGAGTGTCCTCAATTTTGCATCCGCAAACAGGACAAGAGCTATTATGACCAATTTCCTACCTAGTACGCTCCAAATTAGTTAGGAGCCTTTACTTAGAAGCTAGCCAACAAAAGATTTTAACTCTTTTGTGGTCCTTGATAAATCTAGCTATTCTTCTAGAAGACATCCTTAGGGTTCCAATAATTCTCCTTGAGAGACCAAAAGCCGCTACGAATCGAAAAAACCTTGAAGCCGTGCGTGCTCAAATAATTCTGTCCACCCCGAAGAGGGATGGGGGGAGGAAAACAAACTATTTGCTTAATCACTTCTCAAAATAACCAGACGTGAAACAGATCAAGATTCCAACTACCATCCGACATAACCTGTAATGGCCTAAATTTTCAGTGGTGTCAGAACGGTGATTCGAGATCACTAAATCCGACAAGTGAGTAGAAAATATTATAAATTTAGTGAGTATAAGTTAAATGTGAAGTTAGGAAAATTTTTGAAATAGTGAATAGTGTACTAGGAATAAATATTAAAATAATTAGAACCGAAAATGAGGTATGGAAACCCCAAATTTATAAACTGAACCATAAATATTTTTAGAAATATTTATATAGTGTCATTGAGTTGGTATTAAAGTTTCGTTAGAAAATTCTAACGTTTGGGTGGTCAATTAATTAAAAAGAACTAAACTGAAAATAATGCAAAATTTGTTAAAAAGTTATTAAATAGCTTAAGTGATAAATAAGGAGGGACTTAAGGAATAAATATTCCAATATGGGATACTTGAGACGGCATAAGAGAAGAAAAAAATCTGAAAAAATGATGTAATAAGGGCAAAATTGGAAATTTTGTAAAAATTAACAAATAAAAATCTTAATTAAAAGAGTTTCTAGGTAATTCTTCATATTTCTCAGCCAAGAACGCCATTTAAGAGTCCCTCCAAGCTGATTTTTCATATATTTGAATCATTTAAGTTTAATTCTTGGTTATTTCTTCTAATTTTTGTGATTTTGATACTTTTACAATTAGGTCCAACTAATTATTTCATTAGTTTTTGATTTCATGGTTGATTTTGTGAGTTACCATTGATGAGTGTTGAATTTTTATGATGAATGAACATGGAATTAAAGTTTTAATTTTATTATATGATGATTTTATTAAGTGATTTTGATCGAAATTGATTTTAGGGACCTAGTTGTGAAAAGTTTAGAATTAGGGTTTGGTGTTGCGATTTTGAATATCAAAGGCTACATAGTAGTGTAAAATAGTTGGACAAGGTGTTAATTGAGAAAAATTAGATCAATTGAGGGGTTAATTGAGAAAGGACTGAATTGTATAAACTGTGCAATTTGGGGCAAAATGGAAATCAACATTTTGCATTAAAGCAGTTTTGGACAGCAGCAGTAGTCTAACTTTGAAAAATAACCAAAAATTGTGGGAATTGAATTAGGGATGAATAAATATGAAATTAAATCTTATTGAGTCTAGTTTCTCATAGAAGAAACAGTGTAAGCAATGGAATTGTAAATCATGAGATATAATAAATTTTGTGAGACAAGGTTAGAATGATTTCGGGTTTCCCTGTTCTGAATTTGGAAAATCATCAAAAATTGAAGAGAAATAATTATGGAATTAAATTTATATATTTAAAATCCTGAATGAGTCCATTTTCAAGAGAAACAAATGAGAACATCATTCTAATCCCGTACAAGGAGATAATTAATTTTTAGTGAAGAAGGGTCGGAACTGTCAGACAGCATAATAGGGGTGACTTTAAAGAATAAACTGTACTTATTGGCTAAACTAAAAATTCTGAAAATTTTATAGTGAGAAGATATGTGAGTCTAGTTTCAGGGAAAATTTACGGATCCTAATTTGGAGTTCTGTAGCTCAAGATAAAAATAATTTAGTGACTATGACACGGATGGACAACATTGAATACACATAAGTAAATAGTGAAATTGTGGATAATGTTACTTATAAGAAGGTTATAAACATTAAGGATGTGAAATAGAGTGAAGGTGAAATCAATACTGATAAGTGAATGATTTTACAATGATAGATCGAGAACCCGAAGCAAGCCGAGGAAAAGAAAAGTAGCTGATTAGTCCCTAAACTTTTACAAATTCTGCAAATCGACCCAGGTAAGTTCATATGGCTGAAATTTAATGATTAAATGTTAAATTCATGAATTATATAATGTATGATGAAATATATTTATTGTTGAAATGAGAATAAAATAAAAATGCGAAAACTGAATAAATGATCAAATTGAGTGGAACGCCGGATTTGAGTACTTCTGATCAGTGACAAGTGATAAGTAGTAGCTTTAGCTACACTTATCTGATCAGTGACAAGTGGCAAGTGATAAGTGGTAGCTTAACTGCACTTATCTGATCAGGGACAAGTGATAAGTGATCATACGTAAGACCATAGTTATTCTATGGCAAAGTGGAAGTGAAGTACTCAATTTTTCGTAACCGTTCCCTAATTTTGATTAAGGATGGTAAGTGACAAATGGGCCCAAAAGAATTATAGTAAAAGGATAAGTAGAAGTGAGTTTATACCAAGGGACTCACCAGTGATTGTTGTTGACATGTAAACTTAGTAATGATGTATAATGTATAAGTATGTAAATGTTTGGTAAGATTTATGTTTTATGCCTATGAACTTACTAAGTTTCTATAAGCTTACTTGAGTGTATTCAATGTCTCTTGTAGAGTGACGTGAAAATATACGGAGGATCGGATCAACACTGAGGATCACACTTTCTAGATTTTCTCTGGTAGCTTTTATAAATTTTCTTTTTGATTTATATGACATGTATATAGTTTGATGATAATATAGATACTAAAACTTGTTTAATGAATATGAATTAAAGTAAAGTGTGATGAATATGCTAAATAGTATAATTATAATTGAAGTATGATTTGTATCAAATTGATTGAAATAGATTGGTTGATTTGGATTGGTTCCGGTTTTAAAAATTGCAGGGAAGGTTGAATATTTATAAATGGATTATATTGAG
Source organism: Gossypium hirsutum (assembly GCF_007990345.1). NCBI lineage: Eukaryota > Viridiplantae > Streptophyta > Magnoliopsida > Malvales > Malvaceae > Gossypium > Gossypium hirsutum. The sequence continues at coordinate 10,756,478 of NC_053441.1, read as the reverse complement.
TTCTTATTAATTTTTTTTTTGAGACTTTGCGAAAAATTAATTAGGTAAACTTTGGTAATGCCTTGTACCCTATTCCGGCGATGAATACGGGTAGGGGTATTACATAACCATTTCACTAAAAATACAATCTAAATCAAGATTGACATGAGAAGGAATTTGCGATATTAAAGGGCCCACAAACGGAATCCATGAATCTTTCCAATAGCGAATGGTATTACCATTAGCTTCTGACCATGCTAAATTCTCATGAAATGAGGGCCATACATTAGATAAAGACTTCCAGAGATGCGAGCCATTACACTTAGCAATGGATTCAGGAAGCTGATCTCTCATACAAGCAGGATTAAATAACTAATATGTGTCTATTATAATTCATTTTTAATTTTTTAATATTATCTAAGGTCACACGGCAATATTTCACCCCTATTTGTGGAGTTTTTAACTTCATTAACAATGCATAAAATAAATTTCAATTATAAAATACTAATTAATTATGTAAGATACTGTTCATCAATCTTCATAAATACAACTCATCATTAAACAAATTCAATAGGAACCATAAAAAATATTTTATATTTTAAACAACGAAAAAATCACAATTTCATAATAAATAAAAAACAATTTCTTTACCCGTCGGAAACACCTTATTGTGTGTGAGATGAGCAAAATTGATTAGTATACACTGATATTCTGATAAAATATTACGAGATACAAACGGTAGAACTGACTTCCTTGACTCCCTTCTTATTTTCTCAAATTAAACACACACAAGTACAAGGAAACATCTAAAAGATGTCCAGAATTTAGGATAAAATTGTTTGGTTTTCTAGAAGAAAATTTAGATTTTGGAATTGGGATGACCAATATTTAATTTCAAGTCTTAAGCCATTATTTGCGGTGTTTCTACTTTTCTAGAAGGCAGACCCTAATGGTGGAACCCATGTTTTTCCACGCTTTGTTTCTACAGGACAAGATGTTAAAGAAAGTCAAAATGCATTGATCATGGACAGATAACGTAATTGGATGTTATAGATTACTTTCGATCCCCCACAATTGCATTCCGCAGATACGATTGATCGCAGTAATTAGACAAAATACATATACAAAATGTAGTTAAATTTTGCTGCTACTCTCTTATTTTATTAAAATTGTTGTATTTTAATTTATTATTTTTTATCTCACGGTAAATTTTAATTTTTATATTTTCCGAATTTTAAAACTTCAATTTTAATATAAATGATAATCGTTAATCTATTAATATTAATTGAATATTTAGTGAGTAGCATGTAAAAATAACAAGCTAACATTACATTACATATATGATAACATTTTTAATGTATCATGTTTTGGAAATAATATGATTTAATGAATTTAATAGTAATCATTTGATGAGAATTGAAATTTTAAAATTTAAAAAACACCAAAAATAATGAAATTAAAATACAAATATTAATAATATAATTTAACCTATAAATACCAAAATTTATATGAAAAATATACAAATAATTAAATCTATATTAAATTCAAATCAATCTTAAAATGATATATAAAAATTATTTTTATTTTAAATTTAATGAACCTGCTCCCATTGGGTCCAATTAACGAATTAATCTCACAGACCATTAAGTATGCTCCATTGGAAATTGTCAAGGTCTTAAATTATAAATATCATAATATCGTTATCTGGAAGACTTCATTGCTTGGCATACAATTCTATAGTCGTCAAATTTCGCCCTGATCTTATCTTGGAGAGGGTATCTGATTGGCTGACCCACGCACGTTATGCGTGAAAATTTGACTTTCAAACTTTATATGCTATAACTTTGTTTCTAGATGATCAAATTGACTTAGACCTCATTCAGAATTTCGATTACATTTCCTGGAATTTCTTTTATTAAGCAAAAAAGAAAATGAAAAAAATCAGATAGCAATCACGTTGCATGTTTATTAACTTCCACTGGATCAAACGGACGGTCGCCAAGGCAATTTTCATACTTTTTTCTGCAAAATTTGAAGCGTATATAATGTGATTTAATTGCTAATTTAATCAATAAATTGTGAAAAAAAAAACCAAAGAATGCTCTCGCCAATGTATGATATGAATCATTCTTTATACGTTTTTTTCCATTTACATTGTAATAAAAAAAAGTTGAAAGAAATTTCTTTTGAGTTACGCACGAGTAGAAAACAGCAGCTGACCGTCGATGGTAATTTCTATTGTTGACCAGACCGATTCTACTTCATTGACTTCATTTATATTTAATAGGATGCCAATAGAATTTTGTTTGGATTATTATTTAGTAATTATAGTTAAGAGCGTGTATTTATTTTTGGTAATAGAACATTTGATATATTAAATGTTAATTTTTATTTAATATACTTAAAACTTTAAATTAAAATTATTTAGTAAAAAGAATTAAAATATCTTTAAAAAAATGAGATATTCAAATTATCATATTTAACTTCTACTCAAAATTAACTATCTAAAATAATAGAAAATATTATATTAATAACATTAAAATTAAAAAATAATTAAAAAAATATGGATAAAGAGTGTTACTATATTCAAGTTAGTAAATACAAGTTGAACAAGAGAAGAAAAAAATACTCAAAAAGAAAAATATAATAACAGTTATCGTAAAGTAATCATAAAATCGAAATGTTGTCTTCTTTTTGGGAGTCCACTCTAATTAAATATCTAGTCTTTACCTCATTTGCTTTACACGTAAGATCATGTCTTAGGAAGGGCCCCACCTAGGAGTCATTAGCTTAGTTAATCTTGTAGTTAAATATAAATCAAACTCGATTTTTTTCTTAAATGATATTTTGTTAAACTGTAATTAAATTTGGACTGACTTGGCAAGTAAAATTTCGTGTGGAAAAATAATAAAATTGCGGATTACGTTATTAAACAGATCTGTCGCCATATGCAAAGAGCCTCTTGGAGAAAGATATTCAAAGTCTTTTACACGCAAAGGTTGAAAGTTATTTTTTTATTTACTTCAGTATACATCATGTACTAAATAATCGTTTTCTACGTTCAAATTCAGTACCTGCTTCACTTCCCAAAAGGGAATGCATAGCTCAGCAATTATGTCAATTTAAAACATTAAAGAAGTTATTATTTATTACACACTCGAATCACGATGAGCTGGTGGCAGCTAGTGCATGTTTTTTTGTAGGAGATTCATGCCATATATTTTAGACCTTCTCGACATCTAATTTCACACCACGCTGGCTATTGATGATTGCCCATTAAAAGATAACTCGTCAAAACAAATCCATATATCCTTTTAAATAATCTTTAGAAACCTACAATATAAATTAATAAAACCCTTTCTTTCTTTAAATTGTTAGTATACATACATATAAAACACGAGGTGAAATAATGTTATGTATTAAGCCACTTCAATGACTTAAAAGATGGAATTGAATTAATGATGTTTAAAACGTGTAAAAGTAGTATCTACCGTCGTATACACATGGGTGTTAAAATAAAATAAGAATATAAAAGATTTAGGCCTTCTAAACATTACAAAAATATATCAGTATATCATTGATTTATTTTTATTTTTTAATTTTTCATTAAAGATATATGGAAATTTCCATTAACGACAGTAATTAAAAGAAAAGAAAAACATTTCCAAGTTCAAAACAGGTGGCATTGAAAGTGCCGTTCGCTTGATGTTGCCTCTTCCGGAAGACTTTAAAAACTAATAATAATTAATAATAACAGTAATCGGAATCTTTCACTTTTTTTTATACACAAATAATTCAATCCCTGCGAAACATCCTGGAAATTTTGTAAGTTTGACAGATTGAAAAGAAAGCCGTCATATATGTTATGTAATTTCTAATAACTATATATATAACGTAAACCTCCAGTTTTATAGAAACCAAGGCTTTTCCTTTTGTTCTTTCAGTTTCAAAACTCAGATTTTTTTGTAAATGTTCAAAGACAAGAGTCTGATAACAAAACACCAATAGACTACACAAGTTTTCTTTTCTCAACGTCGATTCAAATTCTTGTAAACCCCCTTTTTTTTGGTCTTGATTCTTTGATTTGAGCTCCGGAAACGTGAAAGTTTGGATACTGTTTTGGTGGGTGTTGGGATTTGATGGTAATGGAGGGTGGTGATATTATTAAAGCGAGTAACAGTTTACGGGGAAGTTTACGAGCAGGAAGTTTAAGAGCCGGAAGCTCTTCGATATGGAGAAACAGTGCTGTGGACGTATTTTCAAGGTCTTCACGAGATGAAGATGATGAAGAAGCTTTGAAATGGGCTGCACTTGAGAAACTACCAACTGTCGCTCGTCTCAGGAAAGGTATATTAACTGGCTCTCAAGGTGGTGCCAATGAGGTCGATGTTGATAACCTTGGATGGCAAGAAAAGAGGACTTTACTTGAGAGGTTGGTCAAAGTTGCAGAGGAAGACAATGAAAGGTTCTTGTTGAAGCTCAAGAATCGTATAGACAGGTATGAGATTCTTTTGTATGTTGTTGTTGTTGTTGTTGTTATTATTGGTTACTAGGGAAATGAATGAAACAAAAGAAAACAGAACTCTGTTTTTGTCCATGGAGGTCCTGCTCTCTGCATCAATAATCATTTGCATTGGATTTTTTTTTCTTTCAGGGTTGGCATCGATCTTCCCACAATCGAAGTCAGATATGAAAATCTAAATATTGAAGCCGAAGCTTTTGTAGGAACCAGTGCTTTGCCTTCTGTTCTTAATTTCATTACTAGCATATTCGAGGTAGCAACCTGGAAAATACTACTTAATTTATCATTTTACAACATTTTTGTTTAGGATTCTTACTAACTTTTTATTTTGTATTGTGATTAAAGAACTTCTTGATAGATATGGGTGTTCTTTCTAGTAGAAAGAAAAAGCTGACTATCCTCAAAGACGTCAGTGGCATCGTTAAGCCAGGAAGGTAAACATGGTCATCTGAGCCTTATCAACACGTCAATTTTGTTTTTTTTTCTCTCCTCCCTGAAGTTGGGAGATCCTGGAATTAATCAATGATTAGTCTTTTCATGTATATATTATAGGATGACATTGCTTTTGGGTCCTCCAAGTTCTGGAAAAACCACTCTCTTGTTGGCTCTGGCCGGGAAGCTTAATCCTGATCTCAAGGTGATCTACAAAATTCACAATTTTCCTTTCAGTGTTTTCCTTTCTATGCTTCTTGTTTTTGCTTTCTATTCTGCCTTTGCTTTAGTTTCTAATTTGAAAGTGAAAATTCTGTTGCAGTTTTCGGGGTCTGTGACATACAATGGGCATACCATGAAGGAGTTTGTGCCTCAGAGAACTGCTGCCTATATCAGTCAACATGATCTTCACTTGGGAGAAGTTACTGTGAGGGAAACTTTGGCCTTTTCTGCAAGATGCCAAGGTGTTGGAACCCGATATGGTTAGTTTGATTGAGTTCCACCCTTCTCGGTTTTTCTTTTGACCTTTTGGTGCAAAGGTTGTCACTTTGCCTTTTTGATAATTCTTCTAAGCATGAAACCTTGTTGCTATGTGTGTTTACAGATATGTTGGCAGAGCTATCAAGAAGAGAGAAAGAAGCAAACATTAAACCTGATCCTGATATTGATGTCTTCATGAAGGTAAGAATTATGCAGCCATTGTAATGCAAAATATGAACATATTATATACCTCACTCGCAAAATGCCCGTTTTGTTTACATATTGCTTTCACGTGTCCTGCAAAATTAGTTGCATATGTTCAAAGGTAACTTTCTCTAAAATAAAATTGATTGACAATCTGAAATATAATATAATTTGAAAGATTAATTTTATCTGACAGGAATCTCTATTATAAAGAATCTTGTATTCACCGAGATTTGCTTTGTCATCTTTAACATTTCAGGCAGTAGCAACAGAAGGACAGGAAGCAAGTGTAATCACTGACTATATTTTGAAGGTAATATTACAGAAACTAAAGTATATTGAAAGCTATTCAAGAAGCACTAATATAAGAATTTCTTCACTTATTGAAATCCTTTGGACATAAATTTTGCAGATTTTAGGACTGGATGTATGTGCAGACACTATGGTAGGAAATGAAATGTTGAGGGGTATCTCTGGAGGACAAAGGAAGCGTGTCACAACAGGTAGTTCATGAAGTCAATTACCCAAATTTTCTTTTATCTGAGTACACTAAATTTCTTATGATGAAATCTAATTATGCTATTGTCCTTGCAATTAGGTGAAATGCTGGTTGGACCTGCCAGGGCACTGTTTATGGATGAGATATCTACTGGTCTAGACAGCTCTACTACATTCCAAATTGTGAACTCCCTCAGGCAAACTGTTCACATCCTTAATGGAACTGCAGTCATCTCCCTTCTACAGCCAGCTCCTGAGACTTACGATCTTTTTGATGACATTATTCTCCTTTCTGATGGAGTGACAGTATATCAGGGTCCTCGTGAACATGTGGTGAGCTTTTTCGAATCTATGGGCTTCAGGTGCCCTGAGAGAAAAGGTGTGGCTGATTTCTTGCAAGAGGTAAGTCTTGACAAAGTTTATTCCCTTGTTCATATAGAGAAATTTGCTCTTCAGTCACATTTAACATTGCTAATTGCAGGTTACATCAAGGAAAGACCAAATGCAGTATTGGGTACGTAAAGATCAACCTTACAGGTTTATCACTGCCAATGAATTTGCTGAGGCATTCCAATCATTCCATGTGGGAATGAAACTTGGAGATGAACTTGGGACTCCTTTTGACAAAACAAAGAGCCACCCAGCTGCTTTGACAACCCAAAAATATGGTGTTGGGAAGTGGGAGCTGTTGAAAGCTTGCATCGCAAGGGAATTTCTGCTTATGAAGAGAAACTCTTTCGTGTACATCTTCAAGTGTATGCAAGTGCGTAATAATCATATTTAAATTCTTTACTGCAATTGTCGTGTTTTAAGGATCGTGACTAACACATTTTTATTTTCTTCATGGTACCAGCTCACAGTGATGGCCTTAATTACTATGACACTCTTTTTTAGGACTGAGATGCATAAGGATTCTGTTCAAGGAGGAAGAATCTACATGGGGGCCTTGTTTTTTGGTATGACTATGATTATGTTCAATGGAATGTCTGAGCTTTCAATGACCATTTCCAAGCTCCCTGTCTTTTACAAGCAAAGAGACCTCCTATTCTTTCCTTCATGGGCCTATGCTTTACCATCATGGATACTGAAGATCCCTATCACATTTTTAGAAGTTTCTATATGGGTATTTATTACCTACTATGTCATCGGATTTGATCCGAATGCTGAAAGGTAGGAAAAATAAATGACAACAAAATTTTAGTACACAGTTTTTCGCTCATTTCCTCTGATCCAAATTGATGTTGAAGTTACTTCTCTGGTGCAGGTTCTTTAGACAGTACCTCATCCTTGTTCTCACTAACCAGATGGCTTCAGGATTATTTCGGTCTATTGCAGCAATCGGTAGAAACATGATTGTTGCTAACACTTTCGGGTCATTTGCTTTACTCGTACTTTTTGCATTGGGTGGCTTCGTCCTGTCACGAGGTATAATATCAAGTCTTAGAAAAAAGCTTTTAAAGTTAAAACTTTTAACAATTCTAATCTTTTTATTATATTGAATGCAACAGAGGACATAAAGGGTTGGTGGATATGGGGTTACTGGATTTCACCAATGATGTATGGGCAAAATGCATTGATGGCTAATGAGTTCCTTGGGCACCAGTGGAATCGAGTAATGCTTTTGAAATTCCAATGTCTATAATTCTGCTTTTGTCTCTTAACAATATGCTGATCTTGCATGTTTGGTTTCATATTGAAGGTCCTTCCGGGTTCAAACGTATCACTAGGAGTTGAAGTTTTAAATTCCAGGAGTTTCTTCCCAGATTCATATTGGTATTGGATCGGAGTAGGGGGATTGATTGGCTTCGTATTATTGTTCAACTTTGTCTTTACTGTGGCTCTTACCTATCTAGCCCGTGAGTATAGTTACCTGCTAAATCTTTTCATCTTTCGAAGGGAAGGCTAATCATTTACCCTTTTTCAAATAAATTTTTAGCCTTTGAGAAGAATAAGGCCGTAATATCAGATGAACCTGAAAGCGACGATCAAGTCAATGGGGTTGGAGTTGGTGGAAGCATTCAGTTAACAAACCAAGAAAGCAGCTCAAGTCATGTAAACAGATCAGGTATTAAAAGCTTGAATATATTTGGATCGGTTAGCAATACTAATTTAATTGATTTGCTAATTTAGTTAACCATACTAATTGACATGCAGAGATCCAAGATGACATTCAAAGAAGCACCTCATCCATGTCCTTTTCTATGAGTGATGCAACAGCTGGGGCCAACGGCAAAGGGAAAAAGGGAATGGTTCTTCCATTTGAGCCACATTCCATCACTTTTGATGACATTGTGTATTCTGTTGATATGCCCCAGGTAACATAAGAGTTTGAGTCTTTTTTCCGGTTCAATGTACAAGTACTGTATATGTTCAACGGTTGGTTTGAGTCTTTTTTCCGGTTCAATGTGGTGCAGATATATAAGAGTTTATTTGATTGAACTGAAACATTGCAGGAAATGAAAGAACAAGGTGTCCCTGAAGATAGATTGGTGTTATTGAAGGGTGTTAGTGGTGCTTTCAGACCCGGCGTTCTCACAGCTCTCATGGGTGTTAGTGGTGCTGGTAAAACCACTCTGATGGATGTGCTTGCAGGCAGAAAAACTGGTGGTTATATCGATGGGAACATTACAGTTTCAGGTTTCCCCAAGAAACAAGAGACATTTGCTCGAGTATCTGGATACTGTGAACAAAATGACATTCATTCTCCTCATGTCACTGTGTATGAATCCTTGCTTTATTCCGCTTGGCTACGATTGTCCAGTGAGGTTGATGCTCAAACTAGAAAGGTTAGCATTTGTGAAATCCTAACTTGTTTCAAGTCTCTTATACTACTTTGTTACAGCTTTAAGTTGAGAACTGTTGTGTTTGATAAAACTACTATTCCCTTTCCCCTCCATTGGCCGGAACAAGAGTCCTATAAAAACAACACATTGTCGTAGTCACTTTTGGCCAGGATTAAGTTGATGGTTTTCTCTCAACATGTTTTCTTTTAGATGTTCATCGAGGAAGTCATGGAGCTTGTGGAACTGAAACCATTAAGGCATGCCCTAGTTGGTATACCTGGTGTAAACGGTTTATCAACTGAGCAGCGAAAGAGGCTTACCATTGCAGTCGAGCTTGTGGCAAACCCCTCCATCATTTTCATGGATGAGCCAACTTCAGGGCTTGATGCAAGAGCTGCTGCAATTGTCATGAGAACAGTTAGGAATACAGTGGACACTGGAAGAACAGTTGTGTGTACCATCCATCAACCAAGTATTGACATATTTGAAGCATTTGATGAGGTGAGAAACATTTTTCAAAAAAAAAAAAAAAAGAAGTGGCTCCATTTTAGTTAGTTTTATATGTAATAGTGTAACTAAGATAAAATTGCAACTGCAGCTATTCCTTATGAAGCGTGGAGGACAAGAGATCTATGTGGGGCCATTAGGACACCATTCTAGACATCTTATCAAATATTTTGAGGTGTGATGAAATGAAAGACAACAATTTTTGAAGTTCATCAACTTAATTCATTTCTCAGTTCACATGAAAACTGTATCTAACACTTTAATGTTCATCTCCTCCAGGGAATTCAAGGAGTTAGCAAAATCAAAGATGGCTATAATCCAGCTACTTGGATGTTGGAAGTTACCTCAACAGCACAAGAGTTATCTTTAGGCGTCGATTTTGCTGAAATCTACAAAAAGTCAGACCTATACAGGTAATAAGCTAGCTAGGCACAGAATTGCAACAAAAAGTGTTACTTGATTTGACTAATTACTTTGGTTTGGCATATATAAGACATATCTATGGCCTATTAATCTTGGCTACCTTGAATTTGCTACTGATGCATCATGTCATTTGTTCAGGAGAAACAAAGCTCTTATTGAAGATTTAAGTAAACCAGCTCCTGGTGCAAAGGAACTCTATTTCGCAGCACAGTACTCTCAATCATTCTTGACTCAGTGTACAGCTTGTTTATGGAAGCAACACTGGTCATACTGGCGCAACCCCCCATATACTGCTGTGAGATTTCTCTTTACAACCGTCATAGCATTGATGTTTGGGACAGTGTTCTGGGACCTTGGTTCTAAAACGTAAGCAACAACTCAAGTTCTCAAGCTTCAATTTAAGTTTTAATCAGTCAGCTTCATGCATCTAATTGTCTGGATTGTAAATTTACAGGAAAACAATACAAGATCTGTCCAATGCAATGGGTTCAATGTATGCTGCTGTTCTTTTCCTTGGTATCCAAAACGCTTCTTCTGTGCAACCTGTTGTGGCGGTCGAAAGGACAGTCTTTTATAGAGAAAGAGCTGCTGGAATGTACTCTGCAATGCCATATGCCATTGCACAGGTAAGTAATTTTCACATTTTGAAGAGTAGTTGAAATGGTTAAGAAAGTTGTAGGCACATTATAATTGACTCCACATTTTGCCATTGCAGGTGTTAATAGAGATACCTTATATTTTTGTTCAAGCTTCTGTGTATGGCCTTATAGTCTATGCTATGATCGGATTCGAATGGACGGTTGCTAAGTTCTTCTGGTATCTCTTCTTCATGTTCTTCACCTTACTTTACTTCACCTTCTACGGCATGATGGCTGTTGCTGTCACACCAAACCATTACATTGCAGCCATAGTTTCCGCGGCATTCTACGGAGTATGGAATCTCTTTTCAGGATTCATCATCCCACGACCTGTAAGTGCTACTTCCATGCAAAGTTTCTTTTCAAGGGGTTATAGATGTGTAGATTCGAGTCCCAAACCTGTTGGATGCCACCTCTAAAGGGTGACTGCATAAACCAATAGGATTGGTATCTCTAGCATATACATATATACACACAAATTCTGAGGACTAACTAAATTCAAATGTGCACCAATTACAGAGTATGCCAATATGGTGGAGGTGGTACTACTGGATTTGTCCTGTTTCTTGGACCTTGTATGGATTGGTTGTTTCACAGTTTGGAGATATAACACACATGCTTGAAGACGGGAACAATGAGACAGTGGAGCAGTACTTGAGAAATTTTTATGATTTCAGGCATGATTATCTGGGATTAGTTGCTGCTGTGATTGTTAGTTTTGCAGTTCTCTTTGGAGCAATCTTTACTGTGTCCATAAAGATGTTCAATTTCCAAAGACGTTAACAAATTTTTGGTTTAAATATTGTGTACAACAAAATTCCATGTTTGTAATATTAGAATATATTATTAGGAACAGAACAAGTTCCAAAAGTTGTATGTTATCTTGTATTCAAAATATTTAATTCCAAATTTATATATTCGTTACAACCTTCAAATACTCTTCTTTCTAGATCAATTAACAAATTCCATCCTCTTTTTAAGGATTGGATTTGACTTTAGGTGTTCAATGTCATGCATTTAATGAAATTTGTAATCCAAATATAAATTCAAATTTTGGTATTTAAAAAAAATTTAATATCTATAAATACAATTTTAAAATTTCAGATAATTATGGGAATAATTTATATTAAAATAATGTTAAAAATTAAGATTTTTAGGCATCGGTCATTAATTATTCTATGTCTTTAAAATTTAATGATATGGTGAAAATATTTAAAATATAAGTAATTAAAAATAAACATCTAAAGCTCCAGAGTAGTTTACTGATATTTTTATTTTATGTTTTAAAAAATTATTATGAAATTATATTTTATTTTTAAAAATAATATTTTGATTTTAAAAGAAAGATACTTAAATTACAAATGTTTGGCCACACATCCAACGAAAGTATTCTAAAATGCCAACAATGCCTTCTAGATATTACATTTACACTCCACCAAAATAATTCTAGGTTGCAATTTTTCAACAATGGCTTCTCAACTACATGTGATTTATTTTGCTTTTTAATGGAAGTATGTTCCACATTATATATTTTCCTGTCGACATTCTTATCCAACAAATTTAATATTAGGGTTTATATATGAGATTTCCCTCTTACTGGAGGTTTTTAATTTCATACATATGAAATGGAAGCAAACTTTATTTTGCTTAATATACCAAAATCTACTGTGCAGTTTCACGATGAGTTCTTCATATCAGCAACCTTAAATTGCTATCTTGTTCCTTGGTTTTTTGTTGGGTAAATTCCGCATAAGTGGTTGGGTTTAATTTTTGTCTCTAAACTTTTTGAATCGGTCAATTTTAGCCTCTTATGTTCTTTTTTTAATTTTAAATTTTCAATCTTTGACACAAATGGCAGCAGTTAAATCTGATTGGTTAAATTCTACTATTAGTATTGTACTATGCGTAAAGTTGTAGGTTTAATCCATGTTCTCTAATTGGATTATTCTTAGTTTTTATACTTTTTTGAATTTCGGATTTTCAGTCTTGACCAAAACAACAACAATTAAATTCATTAATTGCCTTTTTTATGAGTAATATGTGAAAATAACAAGTTGACACGACGTTACATATGATAATATGTTTGCCACGTCAAGTTTTTTTTAAAAATAAAACTTAATGAATTTAACAACTATTATTTGGGCAAAGCTACAATTTTAAAATTTGAAAAGTATAAGAACTAAAAATAATCAAATTAAAATATATAGACCAAATCCACAACTTACATGGACTAATAGCAAAATTAACCTTTCTTGCTTCTTTATGGTGAAGTTAAAAACAATGATAACGAAGTAGAGTTGTCCATGGGCCGGGCCGGGTTCTAATAAAATTTTAGGCCCTATTGATAGACCCAGGCTCGATCTGGACCAAAAAATGGATTTAAATTTTTGCTCAAGTCCGACCTAGATAAAAATGTCAAAACTTGAGCCCAACTTGACCTGCTTGTATTACCTTTTTCAATTTTTATTTTTATATATAAAAAATTTTAAAAATATAATACACCGAATATACTAAAAATATTAAAATAAATATTTTCTAAGAAATTGAAAATAAATTAAAAAATATTTTATAATTAAATAATACTAAAATAAGTACAACAAACAAATACCTCTAAAATAGTAGCAAAATTAACAATAAAACAAGTGTTATACAATATCCAAACATTAACAAAATAGATAGTAGTAATGTAACAGTGAGATGGTAGCAAAATAGTGGTAAAAAGTGAGAAAACAAAAGCAAAACAATAAGGTTTTTTTTTTACAAATTCGGGTCAGATTCAAGTAAAAAAAAAATCTTACTTGAGGCCTAATCCATTTTTTAAACGGACATTATTTTTTGCCTAAACCTATTTTTTAGATATATATTTTTGTCTAAACCCTTTATTTTTTGGATAGACCTTCCAGCCGGGCTACTCGCACAACTCTACAACGAAGAGAAGAGAAATAATTTATTTCATGGCTTTCTTATGGTTTTGGGTTTCTCTATACTAAAAGTTTAACTTGTGAAGGTAAAATATAACATGAAAAATTTTGCCATTTTTCGTTTTAATATTTGGTTATTATGGTTGTTGATATGATTGTAAAATAATAAAATATCTACACAATTTTTTCCCTAAAATCTAGATATAATTTTTAGAGTTGGAGAAACTCGTGTAGATTTAAACCATCATTTTTCACATGAAAATTGAAAAAAAAAAGAAAAGGTCAGTTGAAGTCCGCACTTCTAGACCCAAAATAATTTTTCTTTATTTCATATATAACAATAAGGTAAAGAATCATACGTCATATTTAAAAAAGTCGTTAAAGATATTTTAATTAGTGTTGATAATGTTGGTAATTTGGAACTATGCAGATTTGAGTTCCACCATCGTAAAAAAAAAGTTTGGGAGTTAATACTTATAATAATTTGACTCTAATTAATTAATTATAACTTAAAAAATAATATAAAGTAAAATTCAGTCCATGAAATCTACAATGGCTTTGACTAAACTATAAGCAAAATAAAATGAATTTATAAATCAATTGGAGCGACTTTGTGGATAATATAAGTTTGAGTCAATCAAATACATGAGTTTTGCAATAAATAAGAAAAATAGATTCTATCAATTTAGTATTTAATTTAAAAAAATTAACAAATTTAGTCATCAGCTTTATACATTTTGTCAATTTAGTCTTGATTCTTAAAAATAAAATTCAAAAGAAATTTTAAAAATAAAAAAAATATTTAAAAGTTTATTTTTCAATAAAAATACATATATAATTATAAAAATATTCATAAATAAAGGGATATCTATTTTTCTCATTTTCTAAAATAAAATTATTTATTAAAATAATAATTTTATAAATAAAACAATTTAAAGGGAGAAAAACCACGAAGAAAACTTACACAAATTCAACTTTTTTCTTTTTGTAATATTAACAACCACCATTTTCAGGTTGAGTAAAAAACTATAGCATGAGGTCGAAAAAGATGAAATCGAAGTCTTTAGGTTGTTACCCTGAACGAGTTTGTTACGTTTGAGGCTGTGCTTGAGGGTGGATATGATTGAGGATATATAAGCAAGGATGAGGTCTTGGAGACCAAGTAGGTGGAAGGTCATTGCTTGGAAGAGACTCAATGTCCATCTACTTGGATCTTGGTTAAAATGTAAACACTCTAGTAAATTGTATTTTTACCAGGATAATTATTGTAAATCTTAAAAGATAAAGATGTATAGAGTTTAAATCCTTCAGGACTCTCATATTGTAGATGAGAACTAAACTCAGCCAGTCAGCCAGTGATGTAATACGATCTGTACTGTTGGATCTGGGGGAGCTCAACTATAAATAGAGGCCCTCCCCATTCATTTGTAACCACTTTATTCTTTAGTTAAGAACATTCTTGAGAGCATTTACTCGAACACTTGGTGTGCTATTATTTTCTTGTGGCTTTTCTATTCGATTCAAGTCTCTTTATCTTTTCAAGTTGCTTTCGCTTTATTTTAATGCCTTAGAGAATTTTCGTGAGAATTCTCATCTTTCAAGAGTTAGGCTTAGGCAAATTTGAAGCAAAGGAATTGCCTAAGACTGCATGTTTTTCCAAACTAAAGTTCTAGCCCCGTAACAATTAGTATCAGAGCTAGTGTCCGAAGGCGCTGATTGAGATGATGAAAAAATTAGACGAGTAGAATGTCTGAATGGAGACCCGTGTTGGGAGGGGAGAGAAAAATAGTTGATCGATGGATATGTTGTCAGCTTTGGAAAGTCGAATGGTCAATCCTGAGAAACCCATGAGTGAGGTGAAAGAAACACTCAAGATAGTTAAGGGACGCATTTATGAGTTGGACTCGATGAAAGAGCAACTTGAGGAATATGTTATAGAGGCACTTAGTTCCAATATGGACGTGTTATAAGCACTAATCAATACTGCTCCGGGTAAGTTGATAGAAAAGAATGATGCGTAAGCCCTTAGTTGAGGAATCCATGAGTGAGTTGAATGAAACATTCGAGATAGTTGAGGGACACATTAATAACCTAAACTCGATGAAAGAGCAACTTGAGGAATATGTTGCAGAGGCCTTTAGTTCCAATATGGACACATTACAAATGCTCTTTAATATTACTTCGGGTAAGTTGACAGAAAAGAATGATGCTCTCGAAGCCACATTGACGATTTTAAAGGAAAAAAACGAAGCCACAGTGACAACTTTGAACACAAAAATCAAGGAGCTCAAGGGAGAGCTCGCTGTGGGTAAAAAGGTGTTGGGTGCAACACTGAGCCATAAGATTGATGTCCCCAAATCGGAGAAGTTTAAGGGGCAAGATTCGTGAGGAAAGTGGACAACTTCTTGTGGAAAATGGAGTAATGCTTTCGTGCCGTGGGCATTAAAGATTACGATTTGCTTCCATTCATTTTACTAATGTCACTCTTTTGTGGTGACGTCGTAGGTCCATAGATGAAAAGAAATGTGGGATCGAAATTGGGACTTGGGTGAAGTTCCAAAAAGAGTTCAAGGGGCAATAGTCACTCACACCTAATGCTGTTCCGACCCGTTATGTAAGATCCAATCTAGTAACTTATCGATTTGCTAAAGATTGGCAAGAGTAGAATGACTTAGCCAGAGCTTGCTTACACAAGACAAGTAAGCACAATAAGAAGTGGGCTGATCAGAATTGCAGGGTTGTGTAGTTTCAGGTTGTTGACGTAGTCCTTGCTAAATTACACTTGATTTTGCGCCACATTGGCTTGCACAAGGGGCTTGTACGACAGTATGAAGGACTTTTTAGAGTTTTGAAGAAAGTAGGCAAAGTGGCCTACAAACTAGAGGTGCTAGCAAAATTCAAGGTTTATTTGGTGTTCCATGTTAGTATGCTTAAGCCTTTCCACAAGGATCAGGAGGATCCAAATCCAGGCAAGTCTAAACGAGCGCCAATAGGGGTAAAGGTGTAATACCCCCTACCCGTATTCGTCGCTGAAATAGGGTATGAGGCATTACCAAATTTTACCGAATAAATTTTTTGTTATTACGAGTTAAATACTATTCATTTATCGAAACATGTCATCACGTCCCTTGGATGGGCCTCTGAAGCCCAAAACATACATCGAGACCAAACCGGGATTAAATCGAAACCATAAGAAATTTTTTTCGTAAAATCCCAAAGTCTTTTTTTTATGAACTCAATATAACCCATTTATAAATATCTAATCTTCCCTGCAATTTTTAAACCGAGACCAATCTAACACAACCAATCCATTTCAACATATTTTCAAGATAAATTTAACATATTCATAAGATAATATCATCACATACCAAAATCAAAATTTGTTAGCCATACCAACGGCTAACCATACATTCATTTCACATTAACATTTACTTTACTAGCTTATACATGCCATTGATTTTCAAAACAAAGTTTCTTTATATACCGAGATCTTGAGGTTGATAATGTGATGCGTCTCCGACCAAATCCAACCTCTGAGCTCTTAACACTACAACACAGGGGAAAAGGAAACAGGTAAGCACTTTGTGCTTAGTAAGCTCATGTAACAAGAATTATACTTACCTAATATTTTCAATACAATGCAATAAACATTAATACATCCATTCAATGCATTATTCCATTAACATGAACAAACTCAACATTCAAGTTAGTTCAATAATTTTCATGTATCAATAATATATATACTATGATTGATGAGCTCATCAATACCATGATTTCCATCTTATTGTTATTTTTTCATATTTATCCCATTGAATTTCTCGGAATTTCGATGGATTTTCAGAGGTACACTTTAGTGTAGAATTTCGGGTCCGTCAATTCATATTCATGTGCACACATTTCCATTTCAGAGAGCACACTCCCGCGAACCTCATCCTTACAGCGGGATTACTAGTCCAAGCTAAATCTCCTATAATATAAACTCATAGAGTATTGTCGGGATTACCAATCCATGCTAAATCTCCTGCAATGACAATTACTCTAATACATTAGATCTGAATTACCAGTCCAGGCTAAATTCAGACCCTAATTCGGATTACCTGTCCGGGCTAAATCCATTTTCTATATATTCTCCGGGAGGGCTATATCAGGATAGGATCACCCGTCCAGGCTAGATCCTTTTTACCGTCAATTCATTTTTAGAGATCTATCGAATTTTCCTTCTATTCAACTGGGATTTCTTCCCATTTTTATCAAATATATCAATGTTTGATCAATTTTCATATAATGAACATTCAAATCATATTCACATCAATAACAAACATTTCAAGCATTTAAGAATATAATTCAAGTTACACGAACTTACCTCGATACTTGTTCGTAAACAAAAATCTACTAATCCTGAACTTTTTCTTTTCCTCGATCTAGCTTCGTATTTGAATTTTTTGGATCTAAATAAATAAATTTAATCATTAATCTAGTACATTTCATGTTCATATGTAATATTCTCTATAATTCCATTATTATTTATAGTGCATCCAAAACTGACTCATTGAGTCATAGTCACTAAATTATTTATATCTTGAGCTACAGAACTCCAAATTAAGATCTGCTAATTTTCTCCAAAACTAGACTCACATATCTTCTTACCATAAAATTTTCAGAATTTTTTGTTTAGCCAATAAGTATAGTTTATTCTTTAAATTTTTCCCTATTTCACTATTTGACAGTTCCGACCCCTCTTCACTAAAAAATAATTATCTCATTGTACAGAATTCGGATGATATTATCGTTTGTTTCTTTTGAAAATATACTAATTAAGGATTTTAAACATATAAATTTAAGCCCCTAATTATTTTTCTCCAATTTTTGATGATTTTCCAAAGTTAAAACAGGGGAACCCGAATTCATTTTGACCTTGTCTCAGAAAATCTATTATATCTCATGATTTACAATTACATTGCTTACACTGTTTCTTTTATAAGAAACTAGACTCAATAAGCTTTAATTTCATATTTTATTAATCCTCTAATTCTATCTCTACAATTTTTGGTGATTTTTCAAATTTAGACTACTGCTGCTGTCCAAAACTGTTTTAGTGCATGATGTTAATTACCATTTTTTCCCTAAGCTTTCAATAAATGATAATTTCATCCCTGCTCAATTAACCTCTCAATTGAGCTGATTTTTCTCAATTAACACTTTGTTATATCACTTTAAACTACTTTATAACCTTTGGAAATCAGAATTTTAGCACTAGACTTTGATTCCAAACATTTTTCACAATTAGGTTCTACAAATCAATTTCTATTGAAATTACCTAATAAAATCATCTCATAAACAAATTAAAGCTTAAATTTCATGCTATTTCTTCATAAAATTCTAGCACATATTCATAGCAACTTTCAATTTCATTCATAAAATCAAAAACTAATGAATTTAGTAATCGGACCTAGTTGTAAAAGTCTTAGAAACAAAAAAAATTACAAGAAAAAGGCAAGGAATGGCTCACTTGGTGCAAAAAATTATGAAGTACCAGCTTGAATAAACCCCTAGGACGTTTTTGGCCAATGATAATGAAGAAAATATGAAGAGAATTCTAGATATTCCAATTTGGTCATATTTTTATGTTAGTAAAATTTGTTATTTTCTCATTTTACCCTTATTTCACCAATTCCCTTGATTTTTCTCAGCTTATGCGGCCTAAAATATCTCTTTTTAGGCTTATTTGCAATTTATGTCCCTCCTCATTTAAAAATTGAGCTATTTAATCCTTCTAGTAACTTTTACACATTTTTTAATTTAGTCCTTTTCACTTAATTGACTACCCAAACATTAAAATTTTCGAACGAAATTTTAATACCATATTACTAACATTTTATAAATATTTATAAAAATATTTTTGACTCGTTTTTACGAGATCAAGGTCTCGATACCTTATTTTTACCCAATTTCTTCAATAATTTCTTTTTCTAACTAACCACTAAATCGGTAAAATTCTTCTATATTTTCATACAATTTTCCTATCATATCAATATTCATGCACAAATATTAAAATAAATTTATCTTTAAATCGGATTTGTGGCTACGAAACCACTGTTCCGATAACCTTGAATTTAGGCCGTTACAAAAGGTCTCCTATGATCGTGATGTTGAATGCATCATGACAAACCGAGTGATTTGGTGGAAGTATTATAGGCCGAGGCATTAGTACCTTGTTTGACTGAAGGGACTTCTCGATGGTGAGGCTAGTTGAGAACTTTTCGAGGCTTTATGACAGTTTTAAGAGAAGATAGATCAGTTCCACATCGAGGACGCGATGAGGCCGTCAGAAGAACATGTGGGGGAGAATGTCACGGGTTGCATAAAGGAACTCGTAACTGATGCTCACATTTTAAGCCCTTCATGTTCCTTTGGAAAGAGACTTAATGCCCATCTACTTGGATCCTGATTAAAATGTAAACAGCCTAGTAAATTGTATTTTTACCAGGTTTCATGCCACTAGTGCAATTTCCTAGTTTATATGTAGCTTGATCAAATGACTACGTCTCTTCATTTCTATATTTTAACAACAACAGTTGATTTAAAAAGAATCTCACGGATCTTATTATAATAAGTCACATTTTAGACATTAGAAATAATTTATTTTAATTTTATAAATAAATAAAAAGTTTGAATTTGAGATACTAAAGGATTATTCGAAAAAATAATATCCTAAAAATAATCAAAATAGTTGATGTTTGAACAATCAATCAACCAAATTAGTTGTAAATAATTTTTTTTTCACGGTAACAGAAAATATTTTTGTTTGAAATTAAAGAGTGATGAATGCACAGCTAAAAAAGTTATGTGGAATATATGTTTAAGGGATCCCATGATTAACAACTTGGAACAAAACAAGAGTCTAGCAGCTCCAACGATTTCCTTGGCAACTTCAACCGGCTACAGAGAAATTTGAAGTCTTGCCCATCCAACTTCGTTAAAAAGGTTTTAGTCGTGGAAGGTGCTAAAAAGAGGAAAGGGGAATTTTGCTTCACTGTACTTTCTTTTAAAGTCAACCGAGGTATGCCGTGAAAATGAACTGTTGAAGAAATACGTGGGCACAGAAAGAGCCAGAATAACGAGGCAGGTGATTTTCATTCTTTTTTATGCTACTCATCTCAACATTATTATTATTTTTTTTGAATTTTGACAAAAAAAAAAAAACTTTGAACCTCCCATATAACAAAGAACAAAATATAAAAAAAATAATTAAAAAAGAACCCGCCATATGATTTTAAAGTTCTAGCTAATAATATAACCTTATAAATATCACAAACCTCCAGTTTTCTTGCTACAGCATCAGCTTATTCCTCAACCCTCATACTGGTTTAATGGTTTTTGTTATTTTAGTTTCAAAACACTTCACATTTTCTTCTCAATGTTCAAAGACAAAGAGTCTGATAACAAAAGGATACCGAACTTCTAATACTCCATTTATCGTTATTATTTTGTTTTGATTCATTGACTTGAGCTGGGGGGAACGCGAAAGTTTTGAAATTGTATTGGTGGGAGTTGGGAGTTGGTGGTAATGGAGACCGGAGATATTCTTAAAGCGAGTAATAGTTTACGGGGAAGTTTACGAGCAGGAAGTTTGAGATCAGGAAGCTCTTCCATATGGAAAAACAGTGGGGTGGACGTGTTTTCAAGGTCTTCTCGAGAAGAGGATGATGAAGAAGCTTTGAAGTGGGCTGCTATTGAGAGACTACCAACTGTTGCTCGTCTCAGGAAAGGTATATTGACTAGCTCTCGAGGTGGTGCCAATGAAATTGATATTGTTAACCTTGGATGGCAAGAAAGGAGGACTATACTTGAGAGGTTGGTTAAAGTTGCTGACGAAGATAATGAAAGGTTCTTGTGGAAGTTCAAGAACCGTATAGATAGGTATGAAGTTTTTCTGTTATTTTCTTTTTACTAGAAAAAAAAATGGAAAGAAGCATTTTCTTTTCTTTTTTTTATGATTCGAGGGAAAGACTTGAATGACACAAAAGAAGACAGAGTTTGTCTAATTGAGATCCTGTTCTCGCGTATCAGTAATCATTTACATTCGAATTTTTTTTTCTTCTAATTTTCAGGGTTGGCATCGAGCTTCCCACAATCGAAGTCAGATTTGAAAATATAAATATTGAAGCTGAAGCTTTTGTAGGAACCAATGCTTTGCCTTCATTCCTTAATTTCATTACTAGCATATTTGAGGTACCAACCTGGAGAATCATAATTAATTCATCATTTTACAACTTTTTGTTTAGGATTCTTATTAACCTTTTACTTTGTTTTGTGACTAAAGGGCTTGTTGATAAATATGGGTATTCTTTCGAGTAGAATGAAAAAGCTGACCATCCTCAAAGATGTTAGTGGTATGATTAAGCCTGGCAGGTAAACTTGGTCATCTTTTCTCTCATCAAACACATGAATTTAAAATTTTCTTCTAAAATAAAAAGTTGGGCCATCCTGGAATTAATCAATGATTAGTCTTTTCATGTATATATTATAGGATGACATTGCTTTTGGGTCCTCCAAGTTCCGGAAAAACCACTCTCTTGTTGGCTCTGGCTGGGAAGCTTGATCCTGCTCTCCAAGTGCTCTACAAAATTCACTATTTCCTTTCTATGCTTCTTGTTTTTTGCATTGTGTTCTGCCTTTGCTTTAGTTTCTAATTTGGAAGTGAAAATTCTGTTGCAGTTTTCGGGGTCTGTGACGTACAATGGGCATACCATGAACGAGTTTGTGCCTCAGAGAACTGCTGCCTATATCAGTCAATATGATCTTCACATAGGAGAAATGACCGTGAGGGAAACTTTGGCCTTCTCTGCAAGATGCCAAGGGGTTGGAACCCGATATGGTTAGTTTGATTGGTTTCTATCCCTTCTGAGTTTCTCTTTTGACCTTTTGATGGAAATGTTATCACTTGTTTTTATTTATTTATTCATTTATTATTATTTTATTATTATTATTATTATTATTATTGTGATAATGATGATTATGATGATGATGCTGTAAATCTTCAAAGAATGAAATCTTGTTGTCTTGGGCGTTTACAGATATGTTGTCAGAGTTGTCCAGAAGAGAGAAACAAGCAAACATTAAACCTGATCCTGATATTGACGTCTTCATGAAGGTAAGAACCATGAAGTCATTGTAATGCTAAATATGAACATCTTGTATACCTCTCTCGCAAAAGACTGTCTTGTTTACATTTTGAAAGGTGTCTTGCAAAATTAGTTTCATATGTTCAACGATAATTTTCTCCCAAATATAATTGATTGAAAATCAGAAATATAATATAAGTTAAAAGAGTAAATGTATCTGACGGGAATCTTTATTATAAAGAATCTTGTATTCATCCTGATTTGCTTTGCCATAACATTTCAGGCAGTAGCAACAGAAGGACAGGAAGCAAATGTAATCACTGATTATATTATGAAGGTAATGTTACAGAAACTGAAGTACATTAAAATCTATTCAAGAAGAACTAACATGATAAGTTCTTAACTTATTGAAATTCTTTGATTTAAATTTTGCAGATTTTAGGACTGGATATGTGTGCAGACACTTTGGTAGGAAATGAAATGTTGAGGGGTATATCTGGAGGACAAAAGAAGCGTGTCACAACAGGTAGTTCATGAATTCAATTACACCATTTATTCCATTATCAGGGTAGACAAAATTTCTTATCATCAAAATCTAATATGTCATTGCCAATGCAATTAGGTGAAATGCTGGTAGGACCAGCCAGGGCACTGTTTATGGATGAGATATCTACTGGTCTGGACAGCTCTACTACATTCCAAATTGTGAACTGCCTCAGGCAAACTGTTCACATTCTTAATGGAACTGCACTCATCTCCCTTCTACAGCCAGCTCCAGAGACTTACAATCTTTTTGATGACATTATTCTCCTTTCTGATAGCGTGATAGTATATCAGGGTCCTCGCGAACATGTGGTGAGCTTTTTCGAATCTATGGGCTTTAAGTGCCCTGAGAGAAAAGCTGTGGCTGATTTCTTGCAAGAGGTAAGTCTTGACAAATTTTCATTCCCTTGTTCATAGAGACAAACTTACTCTTCTGTCACATTAACATTGCTAATTTCAGGTTACATCAAGGAAAGATCAAATGCAGTATTGGGCACGTAAAGATCAACCTTACAGGTTTATCACGGCCAATGAATTTGCTGAGGAATTCCAGTCATTCCATGTGGGAATGAAACTTGGAGAGGAACTTGGAACTCCGTTTGACAAAACAAAGAGCCACCCAGCTGCTTTGACAACAAAAAAATATGGTCTTGGGAAATGGGAGTTGCTAAAAGCTTGCTTTGCAAGAGAACTTCTGTTAATGAAGAGAAACTCTTTCGTCTACATCTTCAAGATTATACAAGTGCGTACTAATCATTTTTAAACTCTCTAGTCTGTACTGCAATTATCGTGCTTTAAGGGTCTTGACTAACTCCTTTTTTTATTCATTTCTTTTCTTGTTTGTGCTACTAGCTCACAATAGTGTCCTGTATTACCATGACACTCTTTTTGAGGACTGAGATGGATCGAGATTCAGTTCAAGGAGGAAGCAACTATATGGGGGCCTTGTTTTTTGGTATGATTTTTCTCATGTTCTATGGAATGCCTGAGCTTTCTATGACCATTACTCTGCTCCCTGTCTTTTACAAGCAAAGAGACCTCCTATTCTTTCCTCCATGGGCCTATGCTTTACCATCATGGATTTTGAAGATCCCTATGACACTTATAGAAGTTTCTGTGTGGGTATTCATTACCTACTACGTTGTCGGATTTGATCCTAATGTTCAAAGGTAGAAAAAATAAATGACAACACATATATCTTATGCACTTTAATAGTAATATACAAAGTTTCTTGCTCATTAGCTCTGATTCAAGTTGACGTGGAAGTAAAATTTTTGGCACAGGTTCGTAAGACAGTTCCTCCTCCTTGTTCTCATTAGCCAGACAGCTGCTTCATTATTTAGGTTCATTGCATCAGCCACTAGAAACATTATTGTTGCCAACACTTTTGGGACATTTTCTTTACTTGTACTTTTTGCATTAAGTGGCTTTGTCCTGGCACGAGGTATAATAATAAGTCCAAAAATTTTTTTTTAATGAAAGTTAAGCTTTAAACAGTTTTAACATACCTTTTATGTTTAATGCTACAGAGGACATAAGGGGTTGGTGGATATGGGGTTACTGGATTTCGCCTTTGATGTATGGGCAAAATGCATTGATGGTTAATGAGTTCCTCGGGCACCAGTGGAGTCGAGTAATGCTTTTGGAAGTTGAAATGTCTATAATTTGTGGTTTTTCTCTTAAAAATATGCTGATCTTTTTATGCTTGCTTTCATATTGAAGGTCCCTCCAGGCTCAAACGAATCGATAGGACTTCAAGTTTTAAAGACTAGAAGTTTCTTCCATGAATCATATTGGTATTGGCTCGGAGTAGGGGCGTTGGTTATATTTGTAGTATTGTACAACGTTTTCTTTACTCTGGCTCTTACCTATCTAAAGCGTGAGTATAGCTTACCTACTAAAATTTATGCCTCTTTGGTAGGGAGAGCTAATATTTTATTCTTTTTCTTCAAATAAATATGTAGCCTTTGAGAAGAATCGAGCTGTAATATCTGAAAAACCCCAAAGCAATGATCAAGCCAATGGTGTTGGTGGAAGCATTCAGTTAGCAGACCATGAAAATAGCTCAAGTCATGTAAACGGATCAGGTACGGAAAGCTCATATAGATTTGGATTGGTGTGTTTGTGTACAAGCCATAGTATGTGCAACATTAATTTAATTGACATGCAGAGCTCCAAGATGACATTCAAAGAAGCACCTCCTCATCCAAGTCCTTTTCTTTGTCTGACGCAACTCTTAGGATCAATGGCAAAAAGAAAAAGGGAATGGTTCTTCCATTTGAGCCGCACTCTCTCACTTTTGAAGACATTTATTATTCTGTTGATATGCCACAGGTAACATAAGGTTCCATGTACAAATACCACATACGTTCAATTGTTCAGATATGTGAGAGTTCCTTGATTGAATTGAAATTTTGTAGGAAATGAAAGAACAAGGTATCACTGAAGATGACAGATTGGTGCTATTGAAGGGTATTAGTGGTGCATTCAGACCAGGTGTTCTCACAGCTCTAATGGGTGTTAGTGGTGCTGGTAAAACCACTCTAATGGATGTGCTTGCTGGCAGAAAAACTGGTGGTTATATTGAGGGGAACATTACAGTTTCAGGTTTCCCCAAGAAGCAAGAAACTTTTGCTCGAATATCTGGATACTGTGAACAAAATGACATTCATTCTCCTCATGTCACTGTGTATGAATCCTTAGTTTATTCCGCTTGGCTACGATTAGCCAATGACATTGACGCTGAAACCAGAAAGGTTAAGATTTATGAAACCCTAAGCTGTTTCAAGTCTCTTATTTTACTTTGTTACATGCTAGAGTTTTTAAGTCACTTTATCTAGGATAAAACCCAGAACAAAAGAGCCCAATAAAAACCACAATTTTCCTATGGATTATGTTGATGGTTTTATCTCAACATATGTTTTTCAGATGTTCATAGAAGAAGTCATGGAGCTTGTGGAACTGGATTCATTAACGCATGCCATAGTTGGTTTACCCGGTGTAAACGGTTTATCAACGGAGCAGCGAAAGAGGCTTACGATTGCAGTCGAGCTTGTGGCAAACCCTTCTATCATTTTCATGGATGAGCCAACTTCAGGGCTTGATGCAAGGGCTGCTGCAATTGTTATGAGAACAGTTAGGAATACAGTGGACACTTGAAGAACAGTTGTGTGTACCATCCATCAACCAAGTATTGACATATTTGAAGCGTTTGACGAGGTGAAGAACATAAAAAGTTAGATTTCAAAAGGAGTGGCTTCGTTTTTTGTTGGTTCTTTTTGTAATAACCTAACTAATATATAATTGCAATTGTAGCTATT
This sequence comes from Gossypium hirsutum, assembly GCF_007990345.1. Lineage (NCBI taxonomy): Eukaryota > Viridiplantae > Streptophyta > Magnoliopsida > Malvales > Malvaceae > Gossypium > Gossypium hirsutum. Next base: position 10,730,103 of record NC_053441.1, on the reverse strand, counting down.
CCTTATGAAACGTGGAGGACAAGAAATCTATGTGGGGCCATTAGGACACCATTCTAAATATCTTATCAAATATTTTGAGGTGAGATGAAATGAAAGACAATACTGAATTCATTTCTGAGTTCACATGAAAACTATATCTAACATTATGATGTTCCTGTTTTGTAGGGAATTCAAGGGGTTAGCAAAATCAAAGATGGCTACAATCCCGCAACTTGGATGTTGGAAGTTACGGCGTCAGCGCAAGAGTTATCTTTAGGTGTTGATTTTGCTGATATCTACAAAAACTCAGACCTATACAGGTAATAAATAACCAGATTCAACTAATTACTTTAGTTTAGCACATATAAGACATATATGTGGCCTATTTATCTTAGCTACCTTGAATTTGCTACTGAGGCATGTCATTTGTTCAGGAGAAACAAAGCTCTTATTGAAGATTTAAGCAAACCTGCTCCTGGTGCAAAGGAACTCTATTTCGCAACACAGTACTCCCAACCATTCTTGAGTCAGTGTGCGGCTTGTTTATGGAAGCAACATTGGTCATACTGGCGCAACCCCCCGTATACTGCCGTAAGATTCCTCTTTACAACAGCCATAGCATTGATGTTTGGGACGCTGTTCTGGGACCTTGGGTCAAAAACGTAAGCAATAATACAATTACAAAAGCTCAGGCTTCAATACTGGTTTTCAGCAGTCAGCTTCAAGTATCTAATTGTCTCTACCTCGTAAATTACAGGAAAAAAATACAAGATCTGTCCAATGTAATGGGTTCAATGTACGCTGCTGTTCTTTTCATCGGTATCCAAAACTCTTCATCTGTGCAGCCTGTTGTGTCGGTAGAAAGGACAGTCTTTTATAGAGAAAGAGCTGCCGGAATGTATTCTGCGATGCCATATGCCATTGGACAGGTAAGTAATTTTCTCATTTCGAAGAGTAGGTGAAATCGTGAAGAAAGTTGTACGTGCATTGTAATTGCCTCCACATTTGGCCACTGCAGGTCTTAATAGAGATACCTTATATTTTTGTTCAAGCTTCTGTGTATGGCCTTATAGTGTATTCCATGATCGGATTCGAATGGACCGCTGCTAAGTTCTTCTGGTATATCTTCTTCATGCTTTTCACCTTACTTTACTTCACCTTCTATGGCATGATGGCTGTTGCTGTCACACCAAACAGCCACATTGCAGCCATAGTATCCTCAGCATTCTACGGATTATGGAATCTCTTCTCAGGTTTCATCATCCCACGACCTGTATGTGCTACTTTTATATAATTTGAAATCTTTTTTCTTTTCTTTTTTTTTCAATACAAAGAAGACCAAAGCCTATAAGCCAACAGGATTAAACCTGGGGTTTAGGTTATACACAAATACTGAGTGCAAACTTTATTCTCACTCGTTTCAATCATTCACCATTTACAGAGTATGCCAGTATGGTGGAGATGGTACTATTGGATTTGTCCAGTATCTTGGACCTTGTACGGATTGCTTGTTTCACAATTTGGAGATATAAACGAATTGCTTGAAGATGGAAACAATGAGACAGTGAAGCAGTACTTGAGAAATTATTATGGTTTCAGACATGATTACCTGGGATTAGTTGCTGCTGTGATTATTAGTTTCGCAGTTCTCTTTGGAACAATCTTTGCTGTGGCCATAAAGATGTTCAATTTCCAGAGACGATAGAATTTTTTGGTTTTATTCTAATAAAATCAATGCTATTTGAATTTTATGCATTTATTACAAGGTCCAAATTCTAATAAAATCAATGCTATATGAATTTTATGAACCAATGTACACCTTTTTAGATGTAAAAAGTTTATGGTTTGATTGCTTCTCTAGCGGGTGAAGATGAAACAAATTCGGCCCAAATTTTTATGCTCTCATTTTACTCTCTGTTGTATTAGCTTCTTTTTTAATGAATTTTATTTTCTTTCAAAAAAAATTACTTAAAATAATTCAAGACTCTAACGAAAATTTATGATTCGTTTTAATGGTTTATATTTCAAAGTTTAAGGAAAACATTGTTATCTTTTTTTATTGAGAAAAATAAATGTTGAATGAAGACACACATTAATTTTCATGAGAATTTTTTTTATTTTTCTGCACTTTTTAGGTTTTTTTTTTAATTTTCATGTTAGCTAATTTTACAAATATTCATCTATTTTCATATATGGTTTTGTTTTATTTTTATTTCTTTTTTAGCTTTACAAGGTTCAAGTTCTAAAAAACCAGTATATGAACTCTCACCAAATTTGCTTTGAAGAGATTGAATTCTGAAAAATAATTCTAGAATAAGTAAAAACTTTATTTTTTTTTTCATATGAAGCAATTTTACTATTGTTAATAAAACTTTATATAAATCTTTCAAAAAATAATTCTTAACAAAATTAATATATCAATACATTCACACTTTGTTTTGAAATAAAAAAAAAAGGTTTACATTTATCAATTTTGCCTGTTTTTTTTTGTCTTCTTCAGAAATTCATGGCTTAAATAGAAATGAAAATACTTTTCGTTGTTTAGTGTTCATAAGAAAATTGTTTACTACTATTTTCTAAACATAAATTAATTTTTTTAATTTTAAAACCATAGTTATAAGTTAACAAAATATAATTATAAACATTTACAAACTTGAGACCGCGGACACCTAATTATCAAATTCAATAATGCTAATTTTTTTAATACTGTGCAATCAATTTTTTAGGCATTAAAAATTATTAGAAATTAAATGTTGAATGAATGTCATGAGGGGTTTAGGCATTAAATGTAGAATTAATGTTGATTATTATTTTTTTTGAATGTTGAATGGAGAGTATTGGTGGTGCATTATTCATGTTTTTTTATTAGAAATTAGTAAGGGCCATTTAGGCATTAAAAAGTTAGAGATAGGGATAGATAATTGAAATTTTTTAATTACGTATTTTAAATTTTATTATTCCATTTTAATTGTTTGTGTTTAAATTGTTATTTTTTCCAAATGAATTTATTTATGCTTAATTTACCAACTTTTTTTATTGTAATAATTTAGTAATTTTATTTCAATATTTGTAACTTTTAAAAAAAACTATATTCCAAGAATTTATATACACGAAAATGTATATAAAAAGTTTAAATAGTAAACTTATGTTTTCAAAGGAAAAGGTAACTAAAAAATAAAATATTTTTAGTATTATTCAAAAAATTAATATATGCTATTATATCTATATGTATCAATATCTATATATATATTAATATCATACTTTTCTTTTTCTTTTTTCTAAATTGATTGGTTTCTTTAGCTTTACTAAATATATTATTATCACAAATTTTTTATAACCCTTTCCCACAACAGTCCTTTTCCAATTATTTAATACATTTCAGTAACTTTTATGTTATTGTCACATAATTTGGGTAATTTTTTTACTTGAACCTCAAACACTAAATCATGAATCCTAGTCTTGAATTCTGAACCCTAAACCTCAAACTCAAATGCTAAATCTTATAAGATTTAGGGTTTGAGTTCGGAAAGTTTAAGGTTCAAGGCTCGAAATCAAGGGTTTGGAGTTCGTGGTTCAAGGTTCGAGGTAAAAAACTACCAAAATCATGTATCTTATGAAAATAGCACATTTATGACAGCGTCATTGGACGAGCATTTATTAAATAGCTTTCATAATGGTATGTATTCAGGGGAGTTCAGTTATGATACAATAGTGGAATGATTTCATGATTAAATAATTAATAGGTGAAAAGTTGGAATCTAATTATAAATTATTTATGTTGTAATTATATATATGCAATTGATTTCTCTGCTAACTTGTTGAAATTAGAAATAAATTGCATGTAGAACCAAATAAATAGAAATGAATGGAAATGATAAAGTTAGATTTACTAATTGTCTGCATTATGAAATTATAGGAAAAGAATACAAGACCTGTCCAATGCAGTGGGTTCAATGTAAACGCTGCTTCTGTGCAACCGGCTATGTCGGTCGAAAGGACAATTTTTTATAGAGAAAGAGCTGCTGGAATGTACCCTGCAATGCCAAATGCCATTGCACAGGTAAGTAATTTTCACATTTTGAAGAGTAGTTGAAATGGTTAAGAAAGTTGTAGGCACATTATAATTGACTCCACATTTTGCCACTGCAGGTGTTAATAGAGATACCTTATATTTTTGTTAAAGCTTTTGTGTATGGCATTATAGTGTATGCTATGATCGGATTCGAGTGGACCATTGCTAAGTTCTTCTGGTATCTCTTCTTTATGTTCTTCACCTTACTTTACTTCACCTCCTATGGCATCCAATTCTGTTGGATGCCACTGCATAAACCAATAGGATTAAACCCCGGGTTGAGGTCTTGGTATCTTTAGCATATACATATATACACACAAATCCTGAGGACTAACTAAATTCAAATGTGCACCAATTACAGAGTATGTCAATATGGTGGAGGCGGTACTACTGGATTTGTCCGGTTTCTGGGACCTCGTATGGATTGGTTGTTTCACAGTTTAGAGATATAACATACATGTTTGAAGATGGGAACAATGAGACAATGGAGCAGTGCTTGAGAAATTATTTTGATTTCAGGCAGGATTATTTGGAATTAGTTGCTGTGTGATTGTTAGTTTCACTATTCTCTTTGGGGGCAATCTTTACTATGTCCATAAAGGTGATCAATTTCCAGAGATATTAAACAACTTTTGGTTTAAATATTGTGTACAACAAAATTCCATATATATATGGGTAAATAAGGGACAAACCCATGAATGACAGAATTCCATATTTGTAATGGTAGAATATATTATTAGGAAAGGAACAAGTTGAAAAAGTTCCCGTATGATGCATGCTATATTGTAATCAAAATATTTGATTTGAATTTTATACATTTATTATAATCTACAAAAGCCATCTTTGTAGTTAAATTTTTAAAAATAATTAAATGTTGATGTATTATCTACATGTATGTAATATCAACAAAATTAAAAAATATTAATATTTTTATTTATTTTAGAGTGATTAGACAAAAAATACAAATTTAAAGATAAAAAAACAAAAAATTAATTAAAAGGCTAAAATATTTTTTTTATAAAATTAAAAGAACTAAATAAATCATCATGTCTTGAATTTTTTTTAAATATATATAAAAAAACTCAAACTAATTAACTAACTTCAATTAATTAACAAATTCAATCATAAGGATTGGATTCCAACTTGGATGATCAAAGTCTGATCGATTAACTTTTTAGGTCTATAATCATGCATTTAATGTAAATTATAATAAAAAACAAAATTTGACATTCTGGTTTTCTTTTTTCTTTTTATTTAATATCTATAAATAAAAAAATTAAAATTTAAGAAATAATTATGATAATAACTTATATTAAAATAATTTTAAAATTTAAAATTTAAAATAACTTATATAAAATTATTATTATACATCTATCCTCAGTTCAATCCACTCTCTACCTCTAATTAAATCATTTAAAACATAAGTAAATGTTCATAAATTATTTTCAATCTTTTATGATTTGACTCATTCAATAGAAAACAGAAAAATAAATGTTGAATGAACAAGAGTGTTTTTTATAAGAGAGTAATTATTTAAAAATTATTGCAAAGGTATATTTATTTTTAAAAATAATATTTGATTTAAAAAAAACTAATTTTAAGTCAAACGGTTCATCCCTCTACTTAACTCAAATTACAAATTTAATCCTCATATCATAACTGAATAAGGTTAAAACCTTTACTTTACAGGTTCAGAAAAAAAGAAAAAAAAAAAAAAGAGGAAGCGTGGCAAATATTTTGCAAATGGTTGACCACACATCCAACAAAAATAATTCTAGAATGTCAACACTCAAAACCAAGTATTACACTCAACGAAAATAATTGTAATTCAACATTGGCTTCTCAACTGTATACCTGTGATGTAAACGACGTTGATTGTATGAAATTATATGTAGAAATTAAACCAAGTACAGTGGCTGACTGTGATTTAATTTATTTTTTAATATACCATAGGCATAGGAATATCTACCACATTACTAAAATATATTTTCTTGTCAACCATTTTATCCAACAAATTTAATATTAGGGTTTAAATATGAGATTTCGTTCTTACTTTCATATTAAGCTGGAGATTTATGGAGGTTTTTAATATCATCAATTTTAGTTTTTATATATATTTTTTAAATTTTAAAAATATAATACTAATCTAATTAAATTTAATTGGTTAAATAATAAATTTTAAAAAAGACAAGAACCGAAAATGACTAAATTAAAGTATATAAATCAAATCTACAACTTACCCGATCTAATAGCAGAGTTAACCTCAACAATGGTAATGAAGGGAAGAGAAATGGATTTTTATTTCATGGCTTTCTTAACTAATTTGAAATTCAAAAACTCAAAATAATTAATTGCTAAAGTCATTTTTGTTTCATATAAATATAATAACAATGATGTATAAATAATCATATTTAAAGAGAGTCGTACATAATATTCTTTCCTCTTCATATATAATATATGTATGTACAAATATAGTATTTTAAATTATTTTCAACAACTTCTTACTTTAATGACAAAAGAATTTGTATTGGATATAAGGGTTTAGGTTTAATTTCTAACAATTATCCTATCTTCAATTATATAATATGTATATTCAAAATAAGAGAGAGAAAACAATAGTTAATGATGTTTTGGCTGTGTCAATAAAGTTAGGACTATGATGCTTTAAGTTTCAAATTTGAGTTTACCACAGTAAAAAAAAAGTGTAAATTACTTATTTTAATTAGTTTAAGTTAAGTTTAATTATTCAATTCAATACTTGTAATGTTTGATTCTAATAAGATCATTTAAAAAAATTAATTAATTATAAATGGCTTTGACTAAACTATGAGCCAAATAAAATGAATTTATAAACCAATTGGTGAGACTTTGTATATAATATGAAATTGGTTCAGTCAAACACATGACTTTCGTAAAAAAAAAAAAAGATTTATAACCTTTTATATCTAAGGATATTGGTACACCTTTGTAAAGACATTCAGATTCCAACTTTAGAAATATTCTTTATTAAAAATTATATGGCAGGGATTCATATCTTCTATTTTTACTTTGGGGTTTGCTAATTTAAATTTTTTTAGAAGGATTGTTATAATTAGGGTGCGCTTAAAAAATCACTTTATAACTGAATTAGATTTAATTACTTATAATCACATACAGCTGGCATGTTTGGATAAGCACTATAATTAGTAGATCGAAAAGACTCATCAATAGGTCAATTAAGTTACAGATATTCAAATTTTATGTGAACCCTGCAATTTGGTCTTATACCCTCATTAAGAGCTAATTCTCCATTATTCTTAGGTTAAAAAGTATTTTTGAAAATTGTAATAAAAAATATTATGAAAAGTGTGTTTTTTAGATTTTAGTGTCCTCAATTGCTGACGAAACTTAAATTCCACCCAGTTTTGTTTTGGACTTTTTCTACTATATATATCGGTAGAAAAAGAGCATCGTCACTAATCTTGGTTGACGGCCAACACTAAACATGCCATCCTGCACAACGTAAAATCTCATCTGGTGGTTGTAAAAAACAATAAAAACCCAGTGGCCATTTGAACGCATAATTAGCCAAAGTATCTGCTATTTTGTTGCCCTCCCTATAGATATGCTTTAGTTTGACTTCCCATGGCAGATTCATCGTTCTTCTAACATCACAAGCAACTGCATTACTCAACTCACCAACCCTGCAACAATTGGATTGCTATCCAATTCAAGAACGATTGTCCTTGCTCCCATCTGCCATGCCTGCACCAATCCACCACATACTCCCCACTTTACCACTTCTAAAAATTTTACCCTGTATGTTCATCCATAGTGTAAGTCCAGCTCCTTTACGAGTTCAAATTTAACTTCAAATCGTAACCTCTTGATGAACAAAAATCTTCTACCCATTATTGTACTCCTTTTTCTGCCCCACTCCACCTAGAATATTTTGACACGTTTCTTTTTTTCTTTTTTCTTTATACAATAATCAATTCAATTCAAATTCACTTAAAATTCTCAAAATTTAATATTTTAGCCACTCCTTTGCTAAGTCATTAAAAATCGTTTTTTTTATTAGTAAAAAACAAATTTAATCCTCCAAAATTTATAGATTCTATTAATTTAATCCTAAATCTAAAAGAATTTAACAAATTTAGCCCTCAACTTTACACATTTTGTCAATTTAGTCTTGATTCTTGAAAATTAAAATTTATTTTAAAAAATAAAATTACATTTTTCAATAAAACTATATAAGATTTTATAAAAATACATATATAATTATAAAAATATTCATAAACAAATGAATATCTATCTTTCTCACTTTCTAACATGAAATTTATTTATTAAAATAATAATTTTATAAATAAAACAACAACCTTATAAATAAAACAATTTAAGGGGAAAAACCATAAAAAAACTTACGCAAATAACTTTGTTCTTTTTTCAACATTAACAATTACCATGTTCACATTGAGTAAAAAACTACAACTTGAGGTTGAAAAGGGTGAGAATTGATGTTTTTAGGTTGTTACCCTGAATAAGTTTGTTGTGTTTGAGGGCGCATATGATTGAGGATATATAGGCAATGATGAGGTTTTGGAGACCTGATAGGTGGAAAGTCATGCTAACAGCTCCACAATCAATCTTAGACTTAGTTTGGATGCGCGACGTGTTTACCTCCGATAATGTTAAAAATAGTGGTGGCGATAAGATTAGTTACTGTAGCGATGAGATTAGTTACTATAGCAATGAGATTGGATACTGTAGTAGTAAGATTAGAAACAGTAATGGTGTGTGTGTTTGGATTCAAACGCAACTATAACGGTGAGATGAGAATAAAAATGACTATTAAGGACAATAATAAAATTTATTATAGATTTATTTTAATTAAAAAATAACTCAAAGAATATTGTTTTTGTAAAACAATTTTCCACATCTGTAAATTTACTCCCCCTGGAGCATAAAGCATCAGCCAAAATTGAGGGGTGTGGTTGAATTCAATTGCCCCACCGCACTTCACCGCTAGTGTAAAAAGGAAGTTGCTTCACCATTTAAAATGCATAGAGTCTATTAATTCCATCTCACCATGGGTGAAATGATATCTAAAAGGAGCCTCAGTTTGATGGAGCGATGATGGAGGATGTGAAAATTGAGAGTTCAAATTAAAGGTTATTGGTATTAGTGTTTGTCGGTGAAAACAATGCTCAAATTTGACAAGGATTAAGGAGTAAGGCTAAACATATAATAAATTTATCCTTTTTTATAAAATTAACTAAAAAAATATTTTTTAAAATCTACTTTAAGTCTTATTTGTGAGTTTTAAAAAAATATAAAAGTATTGTTTTAATAAATAAATTTTATTTCAGAAAAAAGATAAAAATAGGTATTCATTTATTTATAATTTTGTATGTCCAGTCAACTGTATCTAAACCACCTGTTATGACAATCAAGTTTCTAAAAGAACTAACTTTTTATTTTTTATTTTAACCCTCTATAACAACTTTTCACTTATAACAACAACATTTATAGTTATGAAGTACGTTCTTTATTAAATTAGTTCTGTATAACAACATATGATTTAAATTTTTAAGTAAAAACATAGTTATTTCTTATAAGCAAGTCTATTAATTATCATTTATCAAATGAAAATGATCTTAATTAAAATATTATTTCAATAAAATGATTAAATTTCACGTGAGAAATCTATTAATCATATTTTATTAAATAAAAACAATCCTCAATTAGTGAAATTAAAGATATCAATTCAATAAACTATTATGTTCTCTAATTAAATATTCTACTATGAATATAGAACATCATAAACTTATAAATTGAATAATTGAATTTAGCAACTCATGATAAATTAATTAATTTAATTTGACAACTCATGTTGATTAATTGAACTTGTTAGATTTATCAACTTTATAATTAATCATGTGAAAAAATGTAAATAAAATATGCATAAAAGTAGTAATACATGCACATGCTATACTTCTTTTAATTTTGTTGGTTTCATTAATGTTTTTTCGATATAAAACACTCATGTCGATAAAAATTACAATTATACATTATACAATTCTAAGTACAATTAGAAATTCTAAATTATATGTAAATTTTTTATTTTTTATTATACTTTTTAGTTTTTTTATATATTTTCTATTTTGGTCAGAAGAACTTCGAATATGGAATTCAAAAGGATCAAATAGAAAATGATAGTCTGAATCATAGAACAATAATGAAATATATGATCAACCAACATTTATCGAATTTGAAAAAGAGTCAGAAGGAATGGTTCGATCCTCTTATTTTGATTTCTTGGATTGAGAGATCCATGAATCGGGATCCTAATGCATATAAATACAAATGGTCCAAAGGGAGGAAGAATTTCTAGGAGCATTTGGAACATTTCATTTATGAGCAGAAGAGCCGTTTTCAAGTGGTGTTCGATCGATTACATGTTAATCAATATTCAATTGATTGGTCTGAGTCACTTCATTTCTCTAAGTCACTTCATTTCTTTTTGTCCAAGTTGCTTCTTTTTTTGTCTAACTCACTTCCTTTTTTCTTTGTGAGTTTCGGGAATATCCCCATTCATAGGTCTGAGATCCACATCTATGAATTGAAAGGTCCGAATGATCAACTTTGTAATCAGTTGTTAGAATCAATAGGTCTTCAAATCGTACGTGGTGATCAGTTGGACCTTTGATTAATTAACATATATATCTTTTTTGGATTAATTAACATACCTTTTTTTGACTGACCCCTTTAATTCTTAAATTTTTGAATTTCAATTTATTTAATAATTTAATCCAAGGAGGTCAAATTCGAATTGTTGTTCAATTTTTTCAGTTCGGTGTAATTTTTGACCTAACAAGAGCGGAATCACGCTCTGTAGGATTTGAACCTACGACATTGGGTTTTGGAGACCCATGTTCTACCGAATTGAACTAAGAGCGCTTTCTTATCATAATAAATAAGACTGTAAAAAAAAGGATTCTTTTATTTTATAACCCTAATACATTGCGCACAACTATACTATCATATACCATATATAATATGAGAAAATGATAGATTATGTATGCTTAATTTTAATCAATCTAAAACGACTCCCTCGTTACTGCTCAAAGGAGAAGTAATAGGTAGGGATGACAGGATTTGAACCCGTGACATTTTGTACCCAAAACAAACGTGCTACCAAGCTGTGCTACATCCCTTTCAATTGGCCTACGATGTCATTGTAGAGAATCCCTGTCTTGTTTTCCACACCTTTATTTTATCTATTGATATGCAAAACGGATCTTTCCATTTCCTCTTTTTGGTCTCATACCATATAACAACCATATAATGAATTATAAATGAATATTTTTAGCGGGAATTCTTAGGCGGAAAGGGGCCTAGTTTGTTTTGTTGTTTTAAGAAAAGGAAAATCTTATCTATCGAATCATTGTACATTTAAATTTGAATTTTGAATTAGAAATTTCGGGTACAAATAGACAAATCCAAGTGGTCTTTAACCACACATATAGGCGATTATATATGTATTACCATAATGTAATACGATAAAGAATGAGGGTTTTAAATGCGAGATCTAAAAACATATCTTTCCGTAGCACCGGTACTATGTACTCTCTGGTTCGGTTCTTTAGCGGGTTTATTGGTAGAGATCAATCGTTTCTTCCCAGATGCGTTAACATTCCCTTTTTTTAATTCTAGTTATTGCTGCGGAATGGGGCGAAAAAGATTAGATTGAGATACAATCAAATATCTGTGACTACTCTCTCGCCCCCCCTTTTAGTTTTTTTTTTCGAATTAGATAAGAATTAGATAAAATAAATAAGGAAGGTAGAATGAAAAAAATATATTCAACCTCATCGAAACTCGGGTTCAAGCTCCAATTAAATTACTAGTTTTTAAATTTTGTTGGTTTCATTTCGACTTTTTTTCTTTTTTGGAACATAATTTTCACTTTTTCTATTTGATGAAAATTCACGATATGAATTCTATGATAAGCTTATAACAATTATCTCTCTATAATAAAATGTTGTTATAGGTGTTAGGGTTTAGAGATAACAATCACCTCTCCATAATAGGCAAAACTTGAGTAAGTCACTACACCAAAACAGGTTTTTAGCGGCGTTTTTTTAGGCCTTTAGCGGCGCTTTTTAACGCCACTAAAGATATTTGCGGCGCTTCTTCAAGCGCCGGAAAAAATGCCGCTAACGAAAACGTCGCAAATGTTTGCAGCGTTTACAAACAAAAACGCCGTTAAAGACCATGTTCTTTAGCGGCGCTTAGAAAAAAACGCCGCTAAAGATCATGTTCTTTAGCGGCGCTTGTAAAAAAATGCCACTAAAGACCATGTTCTTTAGCGGCGCTTAGGAAAAAACGCCGCTAAAGAACATGTTCTTTAGCGGCGCTTAAGGGAAAACGCCGCTAAAGATCATGTTCTTTAGCGGCGTTTTTTTTCTAATCGCCGCTAAAGAACATGTTCTTTAGTGGCATTTTTTACAAACGCCGCAAAAGAACATGTTCTTTAGTGGCGCTTTTATACAAAAACGCCACTATTTTGGGGATTTTTTTTATTAAATTTTTCATTTTTTCTGCCCTCCTGTAGCAAAAATTCAAAAGCAACATTTCAAAAGCAACCAATAGCAATAAATTTATATAATATTTCAACATAAGGGAATAAAATAATATTAATATCAATAAATAAAAGTGAATTCATATTGTTTTTGCAAAAAATGTTAAATGTTAAATGTTAAAATGATAAAAATATTTATGTCATACACTATGAAGGTGGAAGTTGCGACTTAAACATCTTCATCATAATCTGAAGCTGCTGCTGAAGTTCGTCGTACTTTTTGCTCTGCTCTGCTTCTCTTGCTGCAGCCTCCGCTTCCCTCGCTGCAGTCGCTGCTTCCCTCGCTTCCGCCTCTGCTTTAAGTTGTAGCTGGAGTTCTTCATATTTCCTTTGAACCTCAATTGTAGTCGCTTGCATCTGAGCCATTTGGTCTTTTAACCTCTAAACTTCAGCTTGAGCCTGACTCCCCGAAGCCATGTATTGGTGGGAGCTGGATCCAAAATATTAGGTTGGGCTAACAAAAGATCCTTGAAATCGAACCCGACCATACCTTTCAGGACCCAAAACTTCAGTAATAATCCGATTATCAATATCTTCAAGATGAACCGAACTATCACTAGAAGCAATTGCTTCGTACTCCGCCTTTTTATCATTTAGTTTTTCCTAATAAATATATCACATAGTTAGGAACACAATATTATATATTGAAAAACATATGCAACATAACAATAATCGCATTAACTGCAATGAATTAAACCATTAGAAAATAAACACTATAAATAACTAAAATAAGTCAAATCGTATTAAGTAAATGTACCATTATTTCAGCAGCTTCAGGAGTCATGGGAGATCCATCTTTCTTCCTATGTGTAATTTCAAAAAGTTGAAGGCGTCCAACTTTTTGACCGGACGACCGTTCCTACAATATAGTAGTATAAATATTATTTAATAGAAAGTTATACATATTCGACAATATTAAAAAATTTAAAAATACCTCCGCCTCAGCTACACATGCGAAACTTCTCGACCCGGCTGTGTGGGTGAATTTTTGTTTCTGCCTGCTGCTTATTCCAACTTGTTCACGATCCTACATTATGAAATTTTTTAGTACGTAAATAGAAAATACTATAAACCAAAATAATTACAATAGTTTAGAAGGACGTCAGACCTCGCCTTTATTCGAATGCCAAAATCTAACCGCATCTTCCCATTGGTACCTCAACATACCCGGCGGGACATTTTGCAATTTCTCATCGAGGGTTGTTTTTGTCTTATAATAATTTTTCTTCAAAGTACTTTTGTTGTCTCTCCATCTTTTTCCCAATGCCTTCTTTACATAAGCATCCGAGACCTCTAAAGCAAACCTCGCCTGCAAAAAACAAAAAACACAAGTTAATAAAATAAATATAAATGAAACTATTTCCCAAGCATTATAGATGACATTAACATTTTGTTACCTTAATATTATCGAGGGCTTGGTTTTTGTTGCTATCGGGCATTTGATGCCATGACTCGTAGTTTATAGGTAACATATTCGGATTTCGTGCTAAAATGCCCATGTATCCAGCTAAAAGTCGAGCTTCTGATCCAACAGGCTGACCAAAACTGTTTCGTCCAACTTTGACACGCTCGACTGAATCTAACTCGTACAACTCTCTAAGTAGCGTACGTCCTCGACCTCTGCGCGTCCCACCATTTTCAGCTACAAATGGTATATTATAATATAAGAATTTGAAAAATAAATCAACTATAACAGAAACACGCATGTAAATTAAATGAAAAATTACTTTGAACTTCTGTAGGATCTTCAGCTGTAATCGGAACATTTGAAGATCCAACTGCTGTCTGTTGTTCAGTACTATTAGTTTCTGTCGAGTTTGGATTATTTTGAACAATGCTTCCCCTTAGAATTTTTCTTCTAGGCATTTTATCTACAATACACATAAAATAGTTAATAACTTAATAGCTAATTACAACAATAACAGCACATATAAAACAGTTGAAACATATAATAAGACGAAGATTTAAATTATGATATTATATATAATTTACACATGTAAGTTATGTCTTATGTAAGATGCGTAAGTTGTGTATTATGAAAGTTATGTAAGTTATGTGTTATGTAAATGAATATATGTATAATATTAAAAATATAGTAATACTTATTTAAGTTATAAATTTATTATTAATAAAATTTAAATATAGCTTATATAAGCAATCTTTGCTTTTAAACTAATCTTCCACTGAATAATTCGTGGAGAGGTATATGTGTCACTAATTTGACAACAAAATATGTTTAAATATTATTAATAAAATTTAAATATAGCTTACATACCTAAATGAATATATGTATAATATTAAAAAAATAGTAATACTTATTTAAGTTATAAATTTATTATTAATAAAATTTAAATATAGCTTACATAAGCAATCTTTATTATTAATTTATTATTAATAAAATTTAATAAAATTTAAATAATTGTTAAATTATTTATTAAATTTAAATAATTGTTATAAATAATTTATTAAATTTAAAATTTAAATATAGCTTACATAAGCAATCTTTATTAGTAATTTATTTAATTAATATATTCAAGTAAATTTTAGTAAAAAATATGTTTTAGTAAGTAATGTAAGTCATGTAAAATATACTTAAAAATATATATTTAAGTAATCTAAGATATAAATTTCAAAAAATTATTACTTAACAATATATATATTTAATAAGTTAAATTAAATTGTAAGTAATATATTTAAGTAAAATATTAATTTGGACTTGAAATTAAATTTTGAATTACAAGTTTTAGTAAGTAATTTTTATTTCGTGGATTTTGTTTAAATAATACACATACCATTGATTGGAAGCATTATTTAAAATAAGACAATCATCAAAAATTGGATTTTGTGAGGCATAAGATATTATGTTTCAAATATATTAAGTTAAAACATAACATATCTTCCAATATGTTATAAAGGAATATTAGAAAAAACAGAACAATTGATCAAATGGCTGTTAAAACAATTTGCATTCGATACTACTCGCATACATTTGATGAGAAACTGTGAGATACCAACTTCTACAACAAATAAAATATGAAAGTATTATGTGCATAACTAAATAAACAAAGTCCACTTGCTTAAAACCATTTCGGGATTTGCATAATACATGACAGGCTGACCAAAATGCAACGGGTATATAACTACCACGAACAGCAAGATGATTAACTAAAGATGATTAACTAAAAACCTTTTATTTGCAACATAAAATTTGCCTTTACAAAATTTACCTCCACGCCAAAGAATATCCAAATTTGGCAGCAATGAAACGAGCTCCAACCCAGCAAGCTAAGAAAGCAACGCAGACAAAAACCAGATCCAGATTTCAGAACCAAAGCATAATTCAGAACATAACAACATAATCAAAAACAAATTATTTCAGACTCAAAAATTATTTCAAATCCAAAGCATATTTCAGAACATAACAACATAATCAAAAACAAATTATTTCAGACTCAGAAATTATTTCAAATCCAAAGCATATTTCAGAACATAACAACATAATCAAAAACAAATTATTTCAAATCCACTCAATTATTTCTGCACATAACAACATAATCTAATTCTAATTGACCAACCAATTCGGATTTTACATCCTCAAGAGAATCCATAGCAATTCATTTATTTATTTTTATCCATCCCTTCCAATTCATGTGCTATAATCTAAATCGGAATATAAATTTTGCCACCCTCTCATGTGCTATAATCTAAATCGGAATAGTAAATTGATACCACAAATCAATATTGTGGCTGTAATATAAATTTTTTCAATACCACAAATCAATACCAGAAATCAGAATATGAAACTCAAATCCATAAGTGGCTGTAATAACAGAAACGCCTTACCTATTTAACAGAAACGCCTTACATATTTAATCGGAATAGTACATTGTTGAAGTTGTTTAATCGAAACCCTAAAACCCCAAATAACTATGACTGACCTAAAACCCTAAAAATTTAATCCAAAAATAACAGAAACGCCTTACCTATTTAATCGAAAAATCTCGCAGCTGTGCCAAACTTCTTTCAAGACCGACCCCAACCTTCTTTTTTCCTTTGTAAGAAGTCTGAAATTTGTTCCCTTTCGACACTTGAGGTCTGCACTTAACTTTTCTGCAAATTCACTCTTTCTGTTTTTGGAGGACGACAGAAGGGTATTAAGTTAAATGTCCCCTTAAGAAACGACGCCGTTTAAGAAATTTTTAAGTCAGATTTGCGGCGCGTTGAGAACAAACGCCGTTATTGAGTCCACACTTGCGGCGTTTTAAATAAAAACGACACTAAAATTCCAAGTTCAGAATAAAACAGTGCCGTTTTCACTTATATACCGTAACATTTTTGCGGCGCATTAGCAAAAGCGCCACTAATAAAAATAGGAAACGACGCCGTTTCCTCAACTCGTTATAAATTTTTGTGGCGTTTTCCAAATGCGCCACTAAATGAAAACAAAAAACGGCACCGTGTCTTTGTTACACTTAAGGAAATGGGCGGCGTTTCTTCATAAAACGCCGGTAATACATCACCTTTAGCGGCGTCTTTTGCTCAAGCGCCGCTAATGCCTTCATCCAAGATTCAAGCCAAATTGATCCAAAATTAAAACAAAATTTATAAAATGAAATTATCAATTAATAAAAAATGGGAGAATAATGCATTTTTAAAAATTTATTTCATGATCTATAAAAATTTTTACATCAAAATATATTTTTATATTGAATAAATATAAATATTTATGTATGCAATATACGTAAATTAAAATGATGTTAGTTATATCAATAATTGTGTTAATATTTTACAATATTTAGATCAAATTAAAGTTCATGTATACAATTGAACATTAAACTGTTGTTCATGCACGCTTTTAGGATTTAACCCTAAACCTCTAAACTTTTAAACCCTAAAATCTTAAGCTGCTAAATCGTTAAACCCTAAACTCTAAAACCAACAACCAGACCCCAAAATCCGAAACAATATTAACCTATTAACATGACTAAAGTAGCCTAAACCCCAAACTTTAAACCTTATACCCCAGACTCCTAAACCTTAAACCCTAAACACCCTAATACCCTAACCTTAAACCTACATCGTAAACCCTAAACTTTAAACTTTACACTGTAATCCAAAAATACTAAACATTATATAATGAACCCTAATACCCTATACCTAAACCAAATATGATAAACTAAATATATAGTAACCTACATTACATAATGCATGGTTAAAACCCAAAAATCTGTTAAGATATTTTGCGGCACTTTCAACAAAGCGACACTAATTTTAGTATAAATTAAGACCAAAACGTTGCGTTTTGTTTATGGTAAGTCGCGGCGCTATCAACAAATCGCCGCTAATACTATGCTTTAGCGGCGTTTTACCGAAATCGCCACTAAATCAAGTATACATCAAGACCAAAACGATGCGTTTTGGTTCAGATACTTGGTGGCGATTTTATCCAAGCGCCGCTAATACTATGCTTTAACGGCGTTTCACTAAGCGCCACTAATTCTACTATACATCGAGGCCAAAATTATGCGTTTTGGTTAAGATATTTTGCTGCTATTAATATTCTTTAGCGGCGGTTTACCGTAAGCGCCACTAATTTTATATACATTAAGATCAAAACACTGCGTTTTTGTTAAGATATTTTGCGGCGCTAGCTACAAATCGCCGCTAATACTATGCTTTAACGGCGTTTCACTAAGCGCCACTAATTCTACTATACATCGAGGCCAAAATTATGCGTTTTGGTTAAGATATTTTGCGGCGCTTCTCACAAAGCGCCGCTATTAATATTCTTTAGCGGCGGTTTACCGTAAGCGCCACTAATTTTATATACATTAAGATCAAAACGCTGCGTTTTTGTTAAGATATTTTGTGGCGCTAGCTACAAATCGCCGCTAATACTATTCTTTAGCGGCGTTTGACCATATGCGCCACTAGTTCTAGTATAAATCAAGACCAAAACGATGTGTTTCGCTTAAGATAGTTTGCGGCGCTTCCATAAAGCGTCGCTATTACTGTACTTTAACGGCGTTTTCCTATAAACGCCACTAATTCTAAGATACCTCAAGACCAAACTCTGCGTTTTGGTTAAGCTATTTTGCGGCGTTTCCAGAAAGCGCCGCTATTACTGTCCTTTAATGGCGTTTCGCGTAAACGCCACTACTTTTAAGATACATCAAGACGAAAACACAGCGTTTTGGTTAAGAGATTTCGCGGCGCATTGTGGTAAACGCCGCTAATGATGTTCTTTTATGGCGTTTAGGTCTTTGCGCCGCTAATGATCGGTTTTTAGCGGCGTTTTTCGTCCAAGCGCCACAAAATATGCCGCTAAAGACCTGTTTTGGTGTAGTGAGTAAATGAAGTTGTTATAGAGAGGGTTGATTGTATTTTTGTAAAATAATAAAATTTTAAATATTTTATTTTAATTTTAAAAAAGTAAAACTAAATTAATAGAAGATGTAAGGTTGATGACTAATTTTGTTAATTTTTTTAGAATTATGATTAAACTGATAAAATTTATAAACATAAAAAAACTAAATTTATTATTATGTCAATAAAAAAGAGTCACTATTAATGATTCAATAGAAATATCAATAACATTAGAAACTAAAATTTTAAATTTGGGAGTAAAAAAATACATTATTAGTTAAGTGATGTTTTTTGAACTTAAAATTTTAAAAGCATATTCTCTTTCTTAAAAAAATTTCAATATTCATCTTTTTCCTCGTAAATGCTTCATTTTCTTTGTAATCCACAAATATGGCAACGGCGAATTTAGGAGGGGGCTGGCACGGGCCCGGCCCCCTAAATAGAAAATTATTATTTAAGCCCTCTAAATTTTTTAAAAATTTTAAATTAGTAAAAGTAAAATTATACTTTAGTCCCCTTAAAATTATAGATATTTAATTTAATCCTTTAAAAATTATAAAGATATAGACTATAAATAAAAAAAATTTCATTTGACCCCCAAAAAATTGTTCTGACTTCGCCCATGCACTATAGTGTATACCAATATTACAGAAAAATAAAAGCAAAAAAAAAATACCAATATCACAGAAAAATAAAATTTCAAAAATAAATCTCGACATCATTAGAAAGGTGACTTTTCCTTTTTCTGGTTTTGAATTGCTCGTGAATTATGGTGGTAAATTAATCTAATCTAATTTAATATATGGTTAAATATTAACCTAATTTATCAAATAATTTATTTTAATTTTATAAATGAATAAACTAAATAAAAATTCAATAGCCTAGAAGATAAGCAATCAATCAATTTAGTAAAACTTGAAACTAAATTATCTTTTCAGTGTTAGAGAAAAGAATTTTGTTTGAAATTGAAGAGGGACTAACAACTCGGAAAAAAAGCAAGAGTCTAGCGGCTGAAACGATTTTCTTGGCCACATCATCACGGTGAAGGCATGCCCATCCAACTTTGTCAAAAAAAGTTTTGGTTGTAGAAGGGGCTGAAAAGAGGAAAGCGTAATTTTTGCTTCGACGGCAAGTATTTTTAAAGATCAATGCATTTATTTTTAATTGTTAAGTTATTTTTTTAAAAAAGTTTTACTAGTGAGTTCTAAGTGAAGATTTGAAAATTAATGTAGTGGACCAACATCCATCAATGAGTAAAAGAGCATATCTTAGTTCTAAGTTGATTTGACGGTCAATATTGAAGATCGAACAAAAAAGTTGTTTGAATTTTGATTCATAAATTTATGACATTAAAAGTTGTTCCATAAAAAAAATTGAATTACAGAAGAGAAGAGGAAAAAATACTTTTGATTGATGCAGATAGTGCGAACAAAAAAAAACTATACATCAACTATTTTAACAATCTCGTGACTTAAATGAAAACTTTCTAATAATTCAATAACCATTTTGTAACTTTTTAAAGTTGAATGATTAAAACATAATGATTAGATTACATATTTCTTTAATTATCATCAAACCTAAGCTTGTGATTATGATGGCATATTTCTTTAATTATTATAGGTGGCACAATAACGGGCAAAATAACGGGCAGCGGATTTTCATTCCTTTTGATGCTAGCTCAGCAAGTATGTCATCTAAGCATTATAATAATAATATTATTTCTTATTATCTTCCTCTTAGTTTTATTTTTATTTTTATTTACATTCAAAGTGTTTTCATTCATTAACCAAATCAAGAGAAAAAGATTATTCAAATCAAACGTGAGCCTTTAAAAAAGAAAGCAGATCAGATGAAGTTTGAATTTTGAATTTTGACAAGATAATAATCCCTACGAAACCACCTTGAAATATATTACAAAGAGCAAAAATAATTAAAAAAGATTTCTAAGTTCTAACTAATAATATAACCTTATAAATATCACAAACCTCCAGTTTTCTTACTACTGCATCAGCTTATTCCTCAACCCTCATACCGGTTTAATGGTTTTTGTTATTTTAGTTTCAACACTCCTGACATTTTCTTGTCAATGTTAAAAGACAAAGAGTTTGATAACAAAAGGATACCGAACTTCTAATACTCTATTTATTATTATTATTTTGTTTTGAATCATTGACTTGAGCTGGGGGGAACGTGAAAGTTTGGAAATTGTATTGGTCGGAGTTAGGGTTTGGTGGTAATGGAGACCGGAGATATTCTTAAAGCGAGTAACAGTTTACGGGGAAGTTTACGAGCAGGAAGTTTGAGATCAGGAAGCTCTTCCGTATGGAGAAACAGTGCGGTGGACGTGTTTTCAAGGTCTTCTCGAGAAGAGGATGATGAAGAAGCTTTGAAGTGGGCTGCTATTGAGAGACTACCAACTGTTGCTCGTCTCAGGAAAGGTATATTGACTAGCTCTCAAGGTGGTGCCAATGAAATTGATATTGCTAACCTTGGATGGCAAGAAAGGAGGACTATACTTGAGAGGTTGGTTAAAGTTGCTGACGAAGATAATGAAAGGTTCTTGTGGAAGTTCAAGAACCGTATAGATAGGTATGAAGTTTTTCTGTTATTTTCTTTTACTAGAAAAAAAAAATGGAAAGAAGTACTTTTTTTTTTATGATTCGAGGGAAAGGCTTGAATGACACAAATGAAGACAAAGAGTTCGTCTAATTGAGATCCTGTTCTCGCGTACCAGTAATCATTTGCATTCGAATTTTTTCTTCTTCTAATTTTCAGGGTTGGCATCGAGCTTCCCACAATCGAAGTCAGATTTGAAAATATAAATATTGAAGCTGAAGCTTTTGTAGGAACCAATGCCTTGCCTTCATTCCTTAATTTCATTACTAGCATATTTGAGGTACCAACCTGGAGAATCATAATTAATTCATCATTTTACAACTTTTTGTTTAGGATTCTTATTAACCTTTTACTTTGTTTCGTGATTAAAGGGCTTGTTGATAAATATGGGTATTCTTTCTAGTAGAATGAAAAAGCTGACCATCCTCAAAGATGTCAGTGGTATGATTAAACCTGGCAGGTAAACTTGGTCATCTTTTCTCTCATCAAACACATGAATTTTAACTTTTTCTAAAATAAAAAGTTGGGCCATCCTGGAATTAATCAATGATTAGTCTTTTCATGTATATATTATAGGATGACATTGCTTTTGGGTCCTCCAAGTTCCGGAAAAACCACTCTCTTGTTGGCTCTGGCTGGGAAGCTTGATCCTGCTCTCCAAGTGCTCTACAAAATTCACATTTTCCTTTCTATGCTTCTTGTTTTTTGCATTGTGTTCTGCCTTTGCTTTAGTTTCTAATTTGAAAGTGAAAATTCTGTTGCAGTTTTCGGGGTCTGTGACATACAATGGGCATACCATGAAGGAGTTCGTGCCTCAGAGAACTGCTGCCTATATCAGTCAATTTGATCTTCACCTAGGAGAAATGACCGTGAGAGAAACTTTGGCCTTTTCTGCAAGATGCCAAGGGGTTGGAACCCGATATGGTTAGTTTGATTGGTTTTGGTTTCTACCCCTTCTGAGTTTCTCTTTTGACCTTTTGATTGAAATGTTATCACTTGTTTTATTTATTTATTTATTATGTAAATCTTCAAATAATTTATTTATTTATTTATTTATTTATTTACAGATATGTTGTCAGAGTTGTCAAGAAGAGAGAAACAAGCAAACATTAAACCTGATCCTGATATTGATGTCTTCATGAAGGTAAGAACCATGAGGCCATTGTAATGCTTAACATGAACATCTTATATACCTTTCTCCCAAAAAGACTATCTTGTTTACATATTGAAAGGTGTCTTGCAAAATTATTAGTTCCTTATGTTCAAAGATAATATTCTCCCAAATATAATTGATTGAAAACCAAAAATATAATATAATTGGAAAGATTAATTTTATCTGACAGGAATCTTTATTATAAAGAATCCTGTATTCATCATGATTTACTTTGTCATATTGAACATTTCAGGCAATAGCAACAGAAGGGCAGGAAGCAAATGTAATCACTGATTATATTATGAAGGTAATGTTACAGAAACTGAATTATACTGAAAGCTATTCAAGGAGCACTAACAAATAATTTCTTCACTTATTGAAAATCTTTGAAATAAATTTGGCAGATTTTAGGACTGGATATATGTGCAGACATTTTGGTAGGAAATGAAATGTTGAGGGGTATATCTGGAGGACAAAGGAAGCGTGTCACAACAGGTAGTTCACGAGGTCAATTACACCATTTATTCCATTATCAGAGTAGACATTTTCTTATCATCAAAATCTAATTATGTCATTGTCAATGCAATTAGGTGAAATGCTGGTAGGACCAGCCAGGGCACTGTTTATGGATGAGATATCTACTGGTCTGGACAGCTCTACAACATTCCAAATTGTGAACTCCCTTAGGCAAACTGTTCATATTCTTAATGGAACTGCACTCATCTCCCTTCTACAGCCAGCTCCAGAGACTTACGATCTTTTTGATGACATTATTCTCCTTTCTGATAGCGTGATAGTATATCAGGGTCCTCGTGAACACGTGGTGAGCTTTTTCGAATCTATGGGCTTTAAGTGCCCTGAGAGAAAAGGTGTGGCTGATTTCTTGCAAGAGGTAAGTCTTGAAAAAGTTTTAATCCCCTGTTCATACAGAGAAAGTTGCTCTTCTGTCACATTTAACATTGTTAATTGTAGGTTACTTCAAGGAAAGATCAAATGCAGTATTGGGCACGTAAAGATCAACCTTACAGGTTTATCACGGCTAATGAATTTGCTGAGGCATTCCAATCATTCCATGTGGGAATGAAACTTGGGGAGGAACTTGGAACTCCATTTGATAAAAAAAAGAGCCACCCAGCTGCTTTGACAACCAAAAAATATGGTGTTGGGAAATGGGAGTTGCTAAAAGCTTGCATTGCAAGGGAATTTCTGTTAATGAGGAGAAACTCTTTCGTGTACATCTTCAAGTGTATACAAGTGCGTACTAACATTTTTAAACTCTGTAGTCTGTACTACAATTATCGAGCTTTAAGGATCTTGACTAACTCCTTTTTTTAATTCATTTATTTTTTTCTTTGTGCTACTAGCTCACAATAGTGTCCTGTATTACCATGACACTCTTTTTGAGGACTGAGATGGATCGAGATTCAGTTCAAGGAGGAAGGATCTATATGGGGGCCTTGTTTTTTGGTATGATTTTTATCATGTTCAATGGAATGCCTGAGCTTTCTATGACCATTACTAAGCTCCCTGTCTTTTACAAGCAAAGAGACCTCCTATTCTTTCCTCCGTGGGCCTATGCTTTACCGTCATGGATTCTGAAGATACCTATGACATTTATAGAAGTTTCTGTGTGGGTTTTCATTACTTACTACGTTATCGGATATGATCCGAATGTTGAAAGGTAGAAAAAATAAATGAGAACACAAATATCTTATGAACTTTAATAGTAATATACAAAGTTTGACGTGGAAGTAATTTTTTTGGCACAGGTTCTTTAGACAGTACCTCCTCCTTGTTCTCATTAACCAGATGGCTTCCTCATTATTTCGGTTCATTGCATCAGCCGCTAGAAACATGATTGTTGCCAACACTTTTGGGACATTTGCTTTACTTGTACTTTTTGCATTAAGTGGCTTTGTCCTGGCACGAGGTATAATAATAAGTCCAAAAAAAATCTTTTAATGAAAGTTAAGCTTTAAACAGTTTTAACATACTTTTTATGTTCAATGCTACAGACAAAATAAGGGGTTGGTGGATATGGGGTTACTGGATTTCGCCTTTGATGTATGGGCAAAATGCGCTGATGGTTAATGAGTTCCTCGGGCACCAGTGGAGTCGAGTAATGCTTTTGGAAGTTGAAATGTCTATAATTTGTGTTGTCTCTTAAAAATATGCTGATGTTTTTATGCTTGCTTTCATATTGAAGGTTCCTCCGGGCTCAAATGAATCGATAGGACTTCAAGTTTTAAAGTCTAGAAGTTTCTTCCATGAATCATATTGGTATTGGCTCGGAGTAGGGGCGTTGGTTATATTTGTAGTATTGCTCAACGTTTTCTTTACTCTGGCTCTTACCTTTCTAAAGCGTGAGTATAGCTTACCTACTAAAATTTATGCCTCTTTGGTAGGGAGAGCTAATATTTTATTCTTTTTCTTCAAATAAATATGTAGCCTTTGAGAAGAATCGAGCTGTAATATCTGAAAAACCCCAAAGCAATGATCAAGCCAATGGTGTTGGTGGAAGCATTCAGTTAACAGACCATGAAAATAGCTCAAGTCATGTAAATAGATCAGGTACGGAAAGCTCATATATATTTGGATTGGCATGTTTGTGTACAAGCCATTGTATGTGCAACATTAATTTAATTGACATGCAGAGATCCAAGATGACATTCAAAGAAGCGCCTCCTCATCTAAGTCCTTTTCTTTGTCTGACGCAACTCTTAGGACCAATGGCAAAAAGAAAAGGGGAATGGTTCTTCCATTTGAGCCGCACTCTCTCACTTTTGAAGACATTTACTATTCTGTTGATATGCCACAGGTAACATAAGGTTCCATGTACAAATGCCACATACGTTCAATTGTTCAGATATGTGAGAGTTCGTTGATTGAATTGAAAATTTGTAGGAAATGAAAGAACAAGGTATCACTGAAGATGATAGATTGGTGCTATTGAAGGGTATTAGTGGTGCATTCAGACCTGGTGTTCTCACAGCTCTAATGGGTGTTAGTGGTGCTGGTAAAACCACTCTAATGGACGTGCTTGCTGGCAGAAAAACTGGTGGTTATATCGAGGGGAACATTACAGTTTCAGGTTTCCCCAAGAAGCAAGAAACTTTTGCTCGAGTATCTGGATACTGTGAACAAAATGACATTCATTCTCCTCATGTCACTGTGTATGAATCTTTGCTTTATTCCGCTTGGCTACGATTATCCAATGACATTGATGCTGAAACCAGAAAGGTTATGATTTATGAAACCCTAAGCTGTTTCAAGTCTCTTATTTTACTTTGTTACATGCTGGAGTTTTTAAGTCATTTTATCTAGGATAAAACCCAGAACAAAAGAGTCCAATA
Source organism: Gossypium hirsutum (assembly GCF_007990345.1). NCBI lineage: Eukaryota > Viridiplantae > Streptophyta > Magnoliopsida > Malvales > Malvaceae > Gossypium > Gossypium hirsutum. Next base: position 10,703,941 of record NC_053441.1, on the reverse strand, counting down.
AAAACCACATATTTTCCTAGTGGATTATGTTGATGGTTTTATCTCAACATATGTTTTTCAGATGTTCATAGAAGAAGTCATGGAGCTTGTGGAACTGGATTCGTTAAGGCATGCCCTAGTTGGTTTACCCGGTGTAAACGGTTTATCAACAGAGCAGCGAAAGAGGCTTACGATTGCAGTTGAGCTTGTGGCAAACCCTTCTATCATTTTCATGGATGAGCCAACTTCAGGGCTTGATGCAAGGGCTGCTGCAATTGTTATGAGAACAGTTAGGAATACAGTGGACACTGGAAGAACAGTTGTGTGTACCATCCATCAACCAAGTATTGACATATTTGAAGCGTTTGACGAGGTGAAGAACATAAAAAGTTAAATTTCAAAAAGAGTGGCTTCATTTTTTGTTGGTTGTTTTTTTAGGGAAAGGATTATATAAAATAGTGACGGCACGTCATCTGAATCCATTTTTCAATAGTATTATGTCACATCAACATTTTCATCCTAAAAAAATCAATTCCAAATTAAAATTCTAAAATTGAAGATGAAAATACTGATATGCATAAAACTGTTAAGAATGGATAATATTTCTGTTTCATATTATCCTTTTTCATCTATGTATGGCCTAACTAATATAAAACTGCAATTGTAGCTATTCCTTATGAAACGTGGAGGACAGGAGATCTATGTGGGGCCATTAGGACACCATTCTAAATATCTTATCAGATACTTTGAGGTAAGAAGTAATGAAAGACAACAATTTTCAAAGTTCATGAACTTCATTCATTTTTCAGTTCACATGAAAACTGCATCTAACATTATGATGTCCATCTTCTGCAGGGAATTCAAGGTGTCAGCAAAATCAAAGATGGATACAATCCCGCAACTTGGATGTTGGAAGTTACCGCATCAGCGCAAGAGTTATCTTTAGGTGTTGATTTTGCTGATATCTATAAAAACTCAGACCTATACAGGTAATAAGCTAGCTAGGCACAACATTGCCCCAAAATAAATAAATAATCAAATTCAACTAATTACTTTAGTTTAGCATATATAAGACATATTTGTGGATTATTTAACTTGGCTACCTTGAATTTGCTACTGATGCATCATGTCATTTGTTCAGGAGAAACAAAGCTCTTATTGAAGATTTAAGCAAACCTGCTCCCGGTGCAAAGGAACTTTATTTCCCAACACAGTATTCTCAATCATTCTTGACGCAGTGCACAGCTTGTTTATGGAAGCAACACTGGTCATATTGGCGCAACCCACCGTATACTGCCGTAAGATTTCTCTTTACAACCGTCATAGCATTGATGTTTGGGACGCTGTTCTGGGACCTTGGGTCAAAAACGTAAGCAATAATTCAATTACAAAAGCTCAAGCTTCAATATTGGTTTTCATCAGTCAGCTTCATTATCTAATTGTCTCTGCATTGTAAAATTATAGGGAAAAAATACAAGATCTGTCCAATGCAATGGGTTCAATGTATGCTGCTGTTCTTTTCATCGGTATCCAGAACTCTTCATCTGTGCAGCCTGTTGTGTCAGTCGAAAGAACAGTCTTTTATAGAGAAAGAGCTGCTGGAATGTATTCTGCCATGCCATATGCCATTGCACAGGTAAATATTTTTCACATTTTGAAGAGTAGTTGAAATCGTTAAGAAAGTTGTATGCGCATTATAATTAACTCCATATTTTGCCATTGCAGGTCTTAGTAGAGATACCTTATATTTTTGTTCAAGCTTCTGTGTATGGCATTATAGTGTATTCTATGATTGGATTCGAATGGACCGCTGCTAAGTTCTTTTGGTATCTCTTCTTCATGCTCTTCACCTTACTTTACTTCACCTACTATGGCATGATGGCTGTTGCTGTCACACCAAATCACCACATTGCAGCCATAGTATCCTCAGCATTCTATGGACTATGGAATGTCTTCTCGGGTTTCATCATCCCACGACCTGTAAGTGCTACTTTTATATAATTTGATATCTTTTTTTTTTTTTTCGATATAAAGAAGACCATAGCTTATAAACCAACAAGATTAAACCTGGGGTTTAGGTTACTGGTCTATTTAGCATATATACACAAAAACTAACCTTATTTCCACTCTGTTCAAACATTCACCCATTACAGAGTATACCAGTATGGTGGAGATGGTACTATTGGATTTGTCCAGTATCTTGGACCTTGTATGGATTGTTTGTTTCACAATTTGGAGATATAAACGAACTGCTTGAAGATGGCAACAATGAGACGGTGAAGCAGTACTTGAGAAATAATTATGGTTTCAGGCATGATTACCTGGGATTAGTTGCTGCTGTGATTATGAGTTTCGCAGTTCTCTTTGGAACAATCTTTGCTGTGGCCATAAAGATGTTGAATTTCCAGAGACGATAGGTTTTTTTTTTTAAATGTAGTGGTAAGAATTTTATTTTATTTTTTTATAATTGAGGGAGGGATGGAACCCAAACTCTTATACCTAGAATATGAAACATTTACTATTGGATCAAGAGGTTATTTTAGAAACAAGTTTTAAAACTCCATGTTTTATTCTTGTAAAATCAATGCTTATTACCAGGTGCAAATTCTGTCATTGTAATAAAAGGTTTTTTCTTGTATGTAACTATGAACCCATGTACACTTCTTTTTTAGATGTAAAGAGTTTATGGTCTGATTGCTTCTCTAGCCGGTGAAGATGAAACATATTCGGCCCAAATACTTTGAACTCAGTTTGCAGATTTGGCCCAAACCCTCAAGCCTGCTTCCTTGAAATTTTTATGCTTTGATTTTACTCTGTAGTATTAGCTTCTTTCTTAATGAATATTACTTAAAATAAGTCAAGACTCCAATGATAAACTCTAAATTAACGAAAATTTATCATTCCTTTTAATGGTTTATATTTCAAAGTTTTAAGGAAAACATTGTTATCTTTTTTTTTTTTACCCATTCATGGGACTTCTTTTTTGCTAATTCAGTAACGATATTTAAAAAAAAAAAAAACTTCACGAGCAAGATATTGAAATATGTTTTTTTCTTAATAAATATTTTGGATCACGGGTGTAGTTAGGAGACTAAAATGAAAATTTTTTCATTCAATTCCATTAAAAATTTAAAAATTTTAAATTAATAAAAGTAAAATTACACTTTAGTTTCCTTAAAAATATAAAAATTTGATTTAATTTTTTAAAAACTATAAATATACCTATTAAAATGATAAAATTATATTTTTATTATCGTAAAAATTACAATTTAATTTCGACTCCCCCTAATATATTTTTTTTGACTTCGTCCATGTTTTGTATATATACAATAGACAATTATTTAATATATAGTCAATAGAATTTTTTTAGACCCAATAAATAAATTAAGAATATAACAAATGTCACATTTACTTATATATTTGTCAAACTCTCAACAAACCTAAAAAAATTAAACTAAAAAAAATAAATGCAGTGTTGAAACTTGCAATTATAAGTAATCTCTTAACAACCAGAGCAATTGGTAGCTTTTACTTTGCATTTATAGGCTATGGTAGCCATTACCGTTACCGACCTCTATGCTATTTATTTCTTACAAAAAAAAAAGTAAAATGTTTAAAATTACGCAATAGTTATCATTTATGTACAACTTAGGGTCATTGCTTTTGAAAAGTATTGTGGAAAAGTATTTTTGAGAAGTGCTTTTGAAAAATTTGAGTGTTTGGTATTGCTGTCAAAAAGTGCTTTTAAAGAATAAAATGTCCATTTTAGACATGATATTATAAAGTAACAAATATGTATTTAAATAATGTTAAAATTAGTTAATATTATGATATTTTAGTAAAAATATAAAAAATAATTTATTATAACTTATTGTTAATATTTTAATATATAATATTAATTTTAAATATTTTTAAGTAATTAATATTAATTATTTATTAAATTTAATTAGAATATATAATTGATATTTAAATATTTAAATATAATAATTAAATATTATATTCCAATAGATGAAAGTAAAGAACCAGATATGAAAGCAAAGTGTTTTTTAGATAATATTCCAATAGATTAGTTATCCATAGGAACAAAGATGGTTATGGTTAATCTCCAGGAAAAAATGTAAAAGAACGTGTGGTGGCTAAAAAAGTAAAAAAATCAGCTCAAAAGTACTTTTTGGCTGAAAAAGTTAAAAAATTTTGCATTTTCATCTGTCCCAAAAGCACTTCAAATAAGTTAAAAATTTACTACCATCGAAGTTTGTTCTTTATTACTTTTCATCCAAAAGCACTTTTATATGTAAAAGTATTTTTCAAACGCCCAAAAGAACACAGTCTTAATATATAATTAATTAAATCTCGTCTCTTTTATACGTAATGTGGGATGACAAAAGGAAAAAAAACTCACTGCCCACCCTCATAAGTCTAAAATTTATTAATGTAATTAATTTTTTCTGTTTATTCAAAGGATGACACGATATCTTATTATGAACAAATTTTATACCTTACCTAACAAAAGAATAAAAAGGTAATTTATTAATGGTTTATTATTAAGAAAAAAGAAAAAAGAAAAGTTAGAATTTGGAACATTGATTTCAAGTTGGATTAAGGTCAAATAATGAATGAATTGATTATGTATGCTTTTTAATGTAATTGAAATAAGTTGGGCTCTAATTATAATCCGTGGAAAATCAACCAAACTAACCACTTAGATTGATTAATGTAATTGATTAATATTGAAAAAAATAGTATAAATTCATTAGTTTAATTGATTTTAATTTATTAATACTAGCCCCTATTTTGTACAAAAATTAAAAATTATATACACATGCTTTATGTCATACCATTAATCAATGAGAAAACATTTAATGTATTATTCATGCCTATTCTAAACTCAAAACTCTAAACCCTTAAATTCAAGATCTTATATTCGAAATTACGATTAATGTTTAATTTTATTTAAATAAATTTATTATTTAGTTATTACTCCTCCATATTTTTTTTGTTTAATTTAATATTATTCCTTAATCAATTTTCATCCACATGAATAATTGAGTAGGCTCAAACGATAACAGGGACAGAAACATAGAATTTTGGAAGGGATGTTTAAGTTTGAAATTTCTGAACAGTAGTACTAGATTTCTAGTTCTAGAGATGAAGTTGGATCTTGACACTCTTTAATAAATAACTCTAAACCAAGTACCAAAGTTGCAAACATACATATAATAGACGTAACATTAGTATAGTGATTTCTAACGTTAGTAACGATTGGCAATGGAGCGAAATGATCTTTATCAAGCAAGTAATAGTTTACGAGCAAACGGTTCTTCCAGATGGAGGGACACCGGTTACAATGTGTTCTCGAGATCTTTCAGACAAGAAGATGACGATGATGACGAAGAAGCATTGAAATGGGCAGCCATTGAAAGACTTCCAACATTTGCTCGCCTAAAGAAAGCTCTGTTGACCATATCGCCTGGTGAGACAAGCGAAGTTGATGTGCCTAAACTTGGGCATGAAGAAAGGAAGAAATTGATGGATAGGTTGATTAAACATACTGAAAAGGACAATGAAAGTTTCTTGTTAAAGGTCAGACAGCGAGTTGACAGGTAAGAAACTGTTCTTTTTGCTGTTTCATTAGCAATTTTCTTTTTCTCTCTCTCTTGGGTTGTTCTCAGTGTTTCTTGATATCTGACAGGGTTGGTATTGAAATTCCCAAGCTTGAAGTTAGATATGAGCATTTAAAAGTTGAGGCAGAAGCATATATAGGAAGCAGAGCATTACCTTCGTTTTTCAATTTCTTTATCAATAAACTAGAGGTTACTATGGATTTCTTTTTCTATCGTTTTCTTTTAATATGCATGAAAAAGGGTTTGTTCTTGTTAGTCTTAACCTAGCTTCTTTTGGTTTTGAAGAGCATTTTGCATTGCCTGCATTTGCTTTCTAGTAGAAAGAAACAGTTGTCTATTCTTCGGGATGTAAGTGGAACCATTAGGCCATGCAGGTGAGAAGCTATGCCCTTTTCACATTACCTAGTTTTTAATTTGGGTTTTAGTTCATTATACATTTGTTTATATATTATATGCAGAATGACATTGCTGTTGGGTCCTCCAAGTTCTGGAAAGACTACACTTTTGTTAGCATTGGCAGGAAAGCTTAATCGTGACCTAAAGGTGAAAGTTCTGAACTCTTCTCTCAGATTTTAGCTATATGTGTTAGTATACTAGTTTTGATTAACATCTAAAGAAGCTTAAACATCTGTTACAGTTTTCAGGGAGGGTGACATACAATGGGCATGAAATGAAAGATTTTGTGCCACAGAGAATTGCTGCATACATTGGTCAAAATGATCTTCATCTCCCAGAATGGACAGTAAGAGAAACCATAGCCTTCTCTGCTAGATGCCAGGGTGTTGGGCCCAGTTATGGTTAGTTAAAGAGTATCCCAAGTTTTTTCTCCTTTTTTTTTTATCAAGTTTTTAATCTGGTTTTTTTACGCATAAATAGGCACAAGGAAAGAGCAATAGGCCGGACCAACTTATATGCATGCATGAGTTAAACAATTCTTGTTTTAAAATTTAACTAATCAACATGCTTGTGATTGCAGAGATGCTAGCAGAATTGGCAAGAAGGGAGAAAGCAGCAAATATTAAACCTGATCCTGATATTGATGCCTTCATGAAGGTAAGAAATTTACTTTTTACAACTGAACCGAATGCATATGTAGCCTAAATTTGGTTTCTTAGCATTTGGGATTTATATGAACAGAAAAGGTGATGGGAAATTTTTGGGTTAAATAAATTATGGAAACTATTATCTCGGTTTGACATCAGTGTTGTGTGAATGAAATCAAGGCCTTGAATTTGGGTGGCTTTTATTCTATTTTATTAGTTGTAACAATATTCTAATATTCCAGGCAGCATCCGTTGGGGGTCAAGAAACAAGTGTAATCACAGATTACATTATTAAGGTATTGTGGTTCAGATCAACAACCTAGACAATGGAAGTGAAGAAAAGAAACCCCTTTGCTTCATGCCTAATTACCTTGTTCCATGCTTGCAGATTTTGGGTCTAGAAAATTGTGCAGATACCCTGGTGGGGAATGAAATGATTAGGGGTATCTCAGGAGGACAAAGGAAGCGAGTAACAACAGGTAAAGCGTTGGTCCACTAGATTCTAATTTTATCATGTGCACCACTTTAATTTCCAACGCCTTAGTACAATGCAAACTCTCTCTGGTCTTATAGGTGAAATGTTGGCTGGGCCAGCAAAACTGCTACTCATGGATGAGATATCCACTGGCCTGGACAGTTCAACCACATACCAAATTGTCAAATCGCTGAGGCAAAAAGTTCACATTCTGAACGGAACTGCCTTCATTTCTCTCCTACAGCCAGCACCAGAGACTTTCGAACTCTTTGATGATATCGTTCTCTTGTCGGATGGCCAGATTGTGTACCAGGGTCCCCGTGAAAATGTGCTTGAGTTCTTCAAATCGATGGGTTTCAAATGTCCAGCAAGAAAGGGTGTTGCAGACTTCTTACAAGAAGTAAGAGTGCATATTGCTTTTCTCTGTCAAACTTTTCATGCATCATCAGCAATCATAAATGACTATTCAGAGAATTAAGCTACAATGTTTATCAAATACCTTCCATTGTGCAGATAGTACTGTTCTTGTTATGGTATTTAAGGTGTGCACCACGGATAGAGCTGGGAGTGTCGTATATTTAATTTTAGGCTTCATTTTCAGGTTACATCGAGGAAAGATCAGAGACAGTATTGGAATCAAACTGACAAGGCCTACAGTTTTGTCACGGTGGAAGAATTTGCGGAGGCATTCCAATCATTCCATGTGGGAAAAAGATTGCAGGATGATCTTGCAACTCCCTTCGATAAGAATCGAAGTGATCCTACTCTTTTGACGACCAAGAATTATGGTGTTAACAAAATGGAGCTTATCAAAGCTTGCTTCTCAAAAGAACTTTTGTTGATGAAGAGGAACTCCTTCATATACATCTTCAAGCTTATACAGGTAGTACTAGACAATGCAGTGTCTTTTTCTAGTCTTAATCTAGCACAGTTGATTAGGACTGGGGTTTTATGTTTGTGCTTGTAGCTTGTAGTGATGGCAGTGATAGGATCAACCGTCTTCCTGAGAACTGAAATGCATAAGAAGACTCCAACTGATGGAATAGTTCAGATGGGTGCTGTGTTCTTCTCTGTATTTATGTTCATGTTTAGTGGATTATTAGATCTTGCCATGACTGGTCTTAGGCTTCCAGTCTTCTTCAAGCAAAGGGACAACTTATTCTATCCTGCATGGGTATATGCCCTCCCTACGTGGATCTTGAACATTCCCATATCATTCATAGAGGTTGCCCTCTGGGTGGTAGTCACCTATTATGCCATGGGCCTGGATCCTGATATTTTTAGGTAAACTGAAAGCAAAAGGAGAAGAATTATACTTATGACATACTAGATTTGCATATCTCATATGTCTTCATTCACCGGAACATAGAGTGTTGCAGGTTTTTGAAGCAGTTTCTTTTGCTGGTGCTAACGAACCAAATGTCTTCTGCGCTGTTTCGACTAGTTGCAGCATTGGGTAGGGAGATGACTGTTACTAACACATTAGCTTCATTTTGCCTGCTTGTTCTTTTTGCAAATTGTGGATATGTCTTGTCTCAAGGTATAAGAAGCGAGCAACTTTACTTATACATACATGATAACATGTTAAGTTTTAAACATTAATATTGATGACTTTGTCTGTGTATGTCCCTGTAGATGAGGTTAGGAAATGGTGGATCTGGGCTTATTGGATATCACCTATGATGTACTCCCAGAATGCTATAGTAATTAATGAGTTCCTTGGAGAGAGCTGGAATCATGTACTTTCTTGAACTGGTTTTGTCATGTGAGCATTTCAGGGTGTGCCTTGGTGGATCAGTTGAGGGGGCATATCAGGGTTAAGGCTGTCTACATTTGACTCTTGCCCAAACCCCACAATAATGAAGCCTCCTTGCACTTGGCTTACCCTTTTAACTCTATCCATTTGATCATCTGTTTGCCAGGTTATCAAGTAAAGCTAATTCCTATTGACTTTCTGATATAGGTTCTACCATTTACAACCGAAAAGCTAGGAGTTTTAGTTTTAAAGTCTCGCGGGTTCTTTTCAGAGGCCTACTGGTATTGGATAGGAGTTGGCGCATTGGTGGGATTCATTTTAGTATTAAATTTCTTAAATACCCTAGCTCTCACTTATCTCAATCGTGAGTGTCTTTAATTCTCTACTCCAAGTCATTTAACTGATAGATGTGTATGTACAAATAATGATGTGCTGACAATATATGGTGCAGCCTTGGATGAATTCCAGAGGGTAAAATCAGGAGATCAAAACAATGAAGATGATGATAGAAATGGAGTAGATGCTCAGTTGCAACACAAGGGAAGCAACACTGGTAATCAAACTTGGATGGATAATGGCATTGATAATAGTGTGTTTATATTTGCTCAGATTAGAATCAACACCAAGGATTGAACTTGTGTATTTATAATGTTGAAGCAAATGTCTTACAATCGGCACATTTTGATATCTAATGCCAAAATAATTAATTTTACAGACCTGTTGAGGACAGAAGCTGATCCGGATACAATACAGTACAGGGAAAAGGGCATGATTCTTCCATTTCTGCAACACTGCATTACCTTTGAGAAGATTATTTATGCAATAGATATGCCTCAGGTGCACTTGAGATATGTTGTAGAATGGAGAAGATTATTTCTGAAGTAAAATGGTTATGAATAATAACAGTTAGAAATGAAATTTCAGGAAATGAAGGCCCAGGGAGTGACTGAAGATAGATTGGTGCTTTTGAGGGGGATAACCGGTGCTTTCAGGCCTGGTGTTCTCACTGCCCTGATGGGTGTTAGTGGATCTGGTAAAACCACTTTGATGGACGTACTGGCTGGTAGGAAAACTGGAGGGTACATTGAGGGAAGCATCAAAATTTCTGGGTTCCCGAAAAAGCAAGAAACATTTGCTCGTATATCCGGCTACTGTGAGCAAACTGACATCCATTCCCCTCATCTAACGGTCTATGAATCATTGCTTTACTCGGCTTGGCTCCGGTTAGATCCTGAAGTGAATTCTGAAACCAGGAAGGTAGTGTCCAAAAGCATGCTGTCAATATATGCAATTTCATTTACTCGTGATCTAAACCAACTGAGATTCTACAATTGTTTGCAGATGTTCGTTAAGGAAGTCATGGAACTCGTTGAACTGACCCCCTTGAGGCAAGCTTTAGTTGGCTTGCCTGGTGTAAGCGGTTTGTCACTCGAGCAGCGCAAGAGGCTAACTATTGCGGTTGAGCTAGTTGCCAACCCTTCAATAATTTTTATGGATGAACCAACTTCAGGGCTTGATGCAAGAGCTGCTGCAATTGTTATGAGAACGGTTAGGAACACAGTAGACACTGGAAGAACAGTTGTATGCACCATCCATCAACCTGGCATTGATATATTTGAAGCTTTTGACGAGGTAAGAAATGTTAAAAGCATCAAAGAAGTGTAAGCTCTTGTTCAATTATAACCAAGCTTGATTTGTGACCTACATCCATTGCAGCTATTGTTATTGAAGCAAGGGGGAGAAGAGATATATGTAGGGCCATTGGGTCACAATTCATGTGACATGATAAAGTACTTTGAGGTAAACTTCAATGTTCAACAGAAAAAAAAATTAAATCAATCATTCATGGTTACTTGCTGATGATATACTTAAAAGTTTGTTATTCAATCACCAAGGGAATTGAGGGAATCAGCAGAATAAAAGACGGCAATAACCCAGCAACTTGGATGTTAGAAGTTTCAACTCCGGAGCAGGAGATGGCTTTGGGGGTTGATTTTGCTGATTTATACGAAAGGTCAGAACTGCACAAGTAAGTGAAAAGATGACAGTTTTGCATCTGAACATATTGCCATAGGATTTCAGCATAAAACAGTAGCCTGAACCTGTTTCATGTGATATATTTCACAGGAGAAATAAAGCACTTACTGAACAATTGAACGTGCCTTCTCCTGGTTCAAAGCAACTTCATTTCCCAACTCGGTACTCGCAGTCATTCTTCTCGCAGTTCTTGGTTTGCTTATGGAAACAGCGATGGTCATACTGGCGAAATACCTCATACACTGCCGTAAGGTTTTTCTTCACCACTGTCATAGCCTTAATGTTTGGAACAATGTTCTGGAACGTTGGCTCCAAAAGGTAAACAACTACATAAAACTAAACTCGAACCGATGTTGAAAGTTACGACCTTAAATTTCTTATTCCCTTTTTAAAATCTAACTGCTACATTTGAAAACCACAGAACAAGATATCAAGACCTCTTTAATTCAATGGGTTCTATGTATGCCGCTGTTCTCTTTCTTGGTGTCCAAAATGCTGCCAGTATACAACCAATAGTCCACATCGAGCGAACAGTCTTTTATAGGGAAAAAGCCGCTGGAATGTATTCACCTATGGCCTATGCTTTTGCACAGGTGAGAAATACCTGTGTCAGACACGACCCGATGCATACCCTGACACTCACGTAGCTTTTAGCATACGTTTGAGCATCGCCCTTTAAGTGATTTGACCATTTTATTTATCCCCAGGTTGTTGTGGAGCTACCATATATCTTAGTGCAAGCAGCGACTTATGGCATCATTGTGTATTCAATGATGGCATTCGAATGGAGTGCTGCTAAATTCTTATGGTACATATTCTTCATGTATTTCACATTGCTATACTTCACCTTCTTTGGCATGATGACCATGGCTATAACACCAAACTTCCACGTTGCTGCAATCATTTCCACTGCATTTTATGGGCTTTGGAATCTCTTCACCGGATTCATAGTCCCTCGCACGGTAATCCATTAAAGCTCAGCTCTTGGGGGGAATCCATATTATTGTTGTTTGCAAGCTTTTTCACTCTGCCGATGGTTAAATTTGCAGAGAATTCCGATATGGTGGAGGTGGAACTATTGGATTTGCCCGATGGCTTGGACTTTGTATGGATTGATAGTGTCACAGTATGGTGATGTAAAGGATGTCCTTGATGCAGGAGAAACCACTGAAGAGTTTCTGAAGAAATATTTTGGTTTCAGGCATGATTTTGTGGGCGTGGTGGCTGCTGTGATCGTTGGATGGGCATTGCTTTTCGCTTTTTTGTTTGCGGTATCCATCAAATTATTCAATTTTCAAAGGCGATAGGGAAGGCTTAATACGAGTTGGTTCCAATGATTTTTGTATAGGATTTCGATACCAAATATGAGGATATAGAAACATGGGTTCACTTAGTCTCTACTTATAACTATATTGCTTATTTACTCTCTCTGCATTTAATATATATTATTGGATAAACACTGCTCATTGTGAATTTAAAATTGAGTTTATCCTATTTTCTCCTTTTAATTTTTTTTTAATTTAGTCGCTCTAATTAAAATAATTATGTAAATTAGTTACTACTATTAAAATTTATGTTTGCTACTAATAGATTGTTGACCTAACACATTAACCCATTGAATAATTAGTACATGGTCAAAATTTTAAAAAAATTGTTTCATGTGTCCGTTATTCAATGGGATAATGTGCCACATTAGTAATCCGTTAGTAGCAACGTAACTAATTTAGATAATTATTTTAATTAAAGTAAATAAATTTAAAGAAATATTACAACGTAGATATAATTTATCCTAAATTATTTTATAAGTTGAAGAAAAATATGTATTAACTGCAGGTTTTTTTATATGCATACCAGTATAGATTATCGGAACGATTTTTTTTAGATTTGACATGTGGAATTAATAAAGGATACTTTTTAACTTGTATTAACAACTCCTAAATATTTCGTGTATGTTTTATTATTTATGAAAAATAATTAATCTAAAGTTTATATTTATTTCTTTTAATATTATCATCTTTAAAATTTAAATTTAAATTTTTGTACCGCATCACTATATTTATAATACATATAATATAAAATAATAAAATCAAAATCATACTATTATTGGAGGATACGATCAATGTTAAATGTAGTAAGACGAAGTAATCCCAAAAAAAATGTTTTTCTATATTTTGTCGGATTATATTATACGATCCATCAATAGTCAAATTAAAAAAAGAGATGTTCAACCATCATTCTATTGTAGGAAACCAATAAATAAATTAAATGAACAAACTTAAAATATTAAACCAATTTCTCATATGTTTCTATATAAAAATGAGATTTAAAACTAAAACAACCTTTATTTAAATCGTATAATTGACGATATTAGTCTTATGTTAACATAAAAGTGGTCTTGATAAATTGTAGTTTATTCACAAATTAAATTGATAGTGGGAATTGCAGGGGCCGGGCAATGGAAAATATTTTCTATTTAAGTTTTTTATTAGTTTATAAAATTTTAAATTAGTAGTGGTAAAATTGTATTTTAGTTCTCTCAAAAATCACAAAAATTTGATTTAATCCTTTAAAAATTATAAAAATATAGACCATTAAAACGGTAAAATTACATTTTTATTATTGTAAAAGTATACAATTTAATTACAACTCCCCAAAAGAATTTTCTGACTTCACTCGTTTTTTATCATTTAAAGTGATTTTAGGTCACGTTGAAAATAATATTAAAATATTATTGCTTGATCCTATTTTTTAAAAGAGAAAAGGATTCAGTTTTATTAGAAAACAAATATCAAGCTTTAATACTAAAATAGATTTAGAAATCTCCATCAAGAGGTCAGAATAAGGTTCCGATGTAAGACTTTGACGATCAAATCGGAAAAGAATGAGCGAATATGGAAATTGAAATATAAAGAAAACGAAAGAAGAGGATTGGGTTTGCTTTACAATGGGTGGAGCTAAGAATCCAAATGGTCACCATATTTCTAAAGTGATGGATATAAATCTTTTATTGGGATTAAATAACTGTAATTTTTTTTAAAAGTATTTAAAATTTGAAAGTAAAAAAGTTATTAAAATGCTAAAGAAATGTAAAAATTACTAAAAAAAAAGGTAAAACAAACTATAAAATTATTAAAAAAACGTATTTAAAAAACTGTAAAAGAATTATTAAAATTGTCGATTATACATGTAATAAGATGTCATCATAGTTAGAAGCTCCAACTCCGTATCAAGGTCACGATCAATAGCGTCACTATCATCAATATCGATATCATCAATAAGAAAGCCTTTAAGCTTATTGTCCAAGAACTTGTTTAGAAATACTGTAATGAAAGGAACATAGGAGTTTGTTGCTAGATATTTGAACAAATAGGATCGTCCGGTTCCTATAGAACCTATCACTAAAATACCCCTAGAGGGAGATAGGGCTAAGCGGAGCGAAAAGGGTTTTCCATGAGACGGGAAATGAAAACTATTAGCCCCACACGAAGTTTGTGAAAGTATCACAAGTTATTGAGTATTAAAATGAAATGTATAAACTTTTGGAGGGATTAAATAATAATGTTATGATTGTATAAACTTAAAAATTACAATTTTTAGAAGAATTGAACTATAAATTTACCATTTTGGAGGGGCCATAGTTGAATCATAAATATTTTGGGATTTAATAAGAAATTTTGTCATTGTATTAACTTTAAAAAATATAACAATTTCTAGAGGACCTAAAAGGAAATTTATCATTTGTGGGTCAAAGCGCTTTTATTCATAAATAATTTATTTATTTCGTCATAATGAATACATTTTAAATTAATGCTTTAATTTACAGGTTTTATTGTGCTTTCTTCATCATACACTTTACCCTGAGCACATAAACTATAAATAGAAAAGTTTAACATATAATTTTTTATAGGATTTAAGGTTTTTCTTATAAAATTATTGGATTACACAGTTATTAACATAATGATTTAAGTTTCAGGGTTTATATAAACTAATTATCAAAATTATTTGATTGTTTAACTAATATATGTTGTCCACCCACGTGTATCTAATATAGCCACTTTTTATAATGCATATATTCTTTTTTCCTTTTCTTTTTGATGTTAGAAGAGAAGAGAGAGAGCTCCTTTTGTTTCCTTCGTCGCCTTCACACCATGCAATTTCTCATAAGAATGAAAAAGCAAAAGAATTAATTGGATATTGATCTAGGGGCTGATCCCAAAATATCCAAGTTTTGTCCCCTTTTTTCCATGGTTTAATTTTAATTTCATATTATAGTTGTTTATGTATGTATGTATGTAAATTAAAACAAAATATAGAAAACTAAAATGACAAAAATAAATAACAGTTTTGATTTTTATGTATCAAATTCGATATTATTATTTAAAGGGTTTCTAAGTCGTAAAATTTGTTCATCAATAAAGTGATGAGGTGATATCTCATACACAAATTAAATATAACTGCAGAGTTTAACCAATTTTATGGTAAAAGAACTCCATCAATATAATACAGGTCAAGTAAGGGTGCCATGGTGGTTACGGCAGAAATATAAAGGGTGGAGGAATCCCTTTCAAAGGAGACGATGGACCTTGACAATTGATATTTAAATTGTCGTAACTCGTAAGTTCCAACTTTGTTGATGTGATTGTCGGAAGATTGCACAGCGACGACTACTACGAGCCGTTTGCGACGTGTTTTGAAATGAAATGTCGGCCGTGTGAATGGAGACGTCTCTTTGGCCGTATTTTTTGAGCCACACTCAAAAACCTTAAATACGAGGCACCCACTTGTGGGTGGATGAAAATGATAAACAAAATTTAAAAAATATATGAAAAAGTAAATAAATAAAAATATGAGGAGGTTCATTTTGAATTATAAAATTAACCTTCTTTCATTATACTTTTTTATTAAAAAAATAGGTAAATTAATTTCGAAACTTGTAAATTAGTTCTTTCTTTAAATTTTATATGTTAAATGATGACGTTGAACATTAATTTAAATGGTTAATTACTAATTTAGTCCTTATACTATAGCTAAAATGTCAATTTGATTTTTTTAATTTTTCTTAGCAATAATTCTAAAAAATTAAAAAAAACCTTAGAAATAAATATAAATTATTTAAATTTATGTTAAAAACCTTAAAAATTAGTCCTCTCCCATCAACCCTTTCTTTCTTTCTTATTCTCATTCACTACACATGTCTTCTTTCTTTTCAATTTACAGATTTATTTTGTGAGTATCTTTGTTGTCTTCACAAGTTGTGATAGATAGATGACGGTGCATTTCATTTGCTAAAAATCCACCGGCCACCATTAGTTTTTTTTGGAAAATGGGTGGCTCTTCGTCGGCTTCTTAATTTGCTTCCGTTTTGAAAGTATTTCAAAATAATAAATGATTTCACGTGTCAATTTGAACCCGTGTTGTCTTTAAGTTTTATATTTTTTTTGTTTGTTTTTCCATTGTTTAATAAGTCTTCAATTTTAGAAGTTATTGTCTACTCTTGTAGCACGTTTTTTAGTCTTGCTTATGCATGTTGTAACACCCCCTACCCGTATCCGTTGTCGGAATAGGGCACGAGGCATTACCGGAGTTTACTGAATATTTTCAATAATTCTGAATCATTTATTATTCATATTCCAAAAATAATCATAACGTCCCTCTATTGGGCTCTCGAAGCCCAAAACATTTATTAGGAGCCTACTGGGATTAAATCGAAATTATAGGAAATTTTTCGCAGAATCCTAAATATATATATATAGATTTTAATTTTTTTTATTTCCGAATTAGGTGCAGGGTTCATACGGGCGTATCACATAACAAATCTTTTCATAAGAAATTGCATAACTGAAACCTTTCCACTCTTTCATAAACTCAATTATATTTTCATCTAAGCACTTACCATTCCAATACACCTTATAATTAAATATATTACCATTCAACAGTAATTTGACACTTGCCTAAACTTCAAGCAACAACATTGGTTAGCGTACTTTAATATTGACAAATTTATTTTCTAACCATGTCTCACTTAAATTTATTACTCGTCTTAATACACATAATTTTTCTTGTATCAACGTATCAAAGATAGCCTCATATTTACATGTCATGATACGTATCATTTTCTTGTTGTTTCTTCTTAAATATAAATTATTCAATTCATTATGACAATATTTCATGTACCATAATTTTTTTTATAAGTTCAATGTATATTTATTCCAGTAGCAGTTCATAATCTTGAATATGCATAATTATTAGGCAAGTTTCACATACATGTATTTTCCATGTCATATTTTAGTATATCAAATAATTATCATTTCTATGTATTTCAAGTTTAATTTCATGATTTTATGTACTTATCATTTTCTATTTTTATCCCGTTGATTTCTCGAAATTTCGATGGATTTTCAAGGGTATACTTTAGTGTACAAATTCAGTTCCGTCAATTCATATTCATGTGTGCACATTTTTCAATTCGGAGAGCGCACTCTCGCAAACCTCATTTCTTACAGCGAGATTACCAGTCCAGGCTAAATCCCCTGCAAGAGAGCACACTCCCACGAACCTCATTTCTTACAGCGGGATTACCAGTCTAGGCTAAATCCCCTGTAATATAAACTCATAGAGTATTGTTGGGATTACCAGTCCAGGCTAAATCCCCTGCAACGATAATTACTCTAATGAGCTTGGATCTGAATTACCAGTCCAGGCTAAATTCAAACCCTAATTCCGATTACCGTCCGGGCTAAATCCATTTTCCACATATTCTTCGGGAGGGCTATATCAAGATCACCTGTCCGGGCTAGATCTTTTTCACACGTATTCTTCAGGAAGGCTATATCAAGATAGGATCACCCGTCCGGGCTAGATTCTTTTTACCGTCAATTCCTTTTCAGAGATCCATCGAATTTTCCTTCCATTCAACCGGGATTTTTTTTTATTTTTATCAAATATATCAATGTTTCATCAATAACATACATTTCAAGCATCTAAGAATATAATTCAAGTTACACGAACTTATCGGGCTAAATTGCAGAAATATCAAAATTTAGGGACATTTTGGTAATTTTTCATTTTTCTCGAATTTCCACCCAAATCTTGATCTAAATTAATATTTCATTCAATTTATTAATTTAAATGATAATACAATTCATTTCATGCAATTTGGTCATTTTTGACCTTTTTACAAAATTACCCTTAAAATTTTACTTTTATTCAATTTAGCCCCTGAACCTAAAACATGTAAATTAGCTATTTTAAAATAAACTCATATTAGCTGAATATTCACATATATTATTTTTCCTCCTCCTCCACTCCATTCCACATCCTTGATATATATATTACCACTATTTACTTGTTTACTCATAACAAGTTATTCACTTGAGTTATAGTCACTAAATTAATTATATCTTAAGCTACAGAACTCCGAATTAGATCTGTAAATTTTCTCTGAAACTAGACTCACATATCTTCTTACCATAAAATTTTCATAATTTTTGGCTTAGCCAATAAGTACAGTTTATTCTTTAAAGTCATCTCTATTCTGCTGTTTGACAGTTTTGACCCTTTTTCACTAAAAATTAATTATCTCATTGTACAGGATTTGGATGATGTTCTCGTTGTTCCTTTTTAAAATAGACTTATTAAGGATTATAATCATATAAATTATAACTCATAATAATTTTCTTACAATTTTTAATGTTTTTCCAAATTCAGAACAGGGGAACCCGAATTCATTCTGACCTTGTCTCACAAAATTTATTATATCTCATAATTTACAATTCCATTGATTACACTGTTTCTTCTATGAGAAACTAGACTCAATCAATTTAATTTAATATTTTTTCATCCTCTAATTAAATTTCCATGATTTATGGTGATTTTTCAAAATTAACCTACTGTTTCTGTCCAAAACTATTTTATTGCAAAATGTTGATTACTAAATTTATAACACCCTTATTCCCTTTCTCTATAGTATTTCCCATCACTTTCTCTTATTTTTCTTCACTAACATATCAAGAACATAGAACCTTATATAATAAAACCCTACATTAACATCATACTTTTTCAATAATATCAAACTCAAAAATATATTGAAATCTTGATGTTCTTACCTTGCTCTATAGATTTCAATCTTTAACTTGATTTTCTCTCTCCTCCAGTCTCTATTTCTTGAATCTAACTTGATATTCTAGCTCCCTATAGTCTCCTTATCAATTTTCTCTCTTGGTGGCTATGGAAATTTCTTTGAATTCTAAGTGAAAATGGTGAATTTTTTGTGTGAGGACCAAATTGTAAAGAAAGCAAAACTTTCTTTCTTTCTCTCTTCTTCTCATGTTGATGCATGGAAAAATGGTGGGATGATGGCTTCCATCTTTCTTTCCACATATATATATACACTAAATAAAATAATAAAATATCATTAAGAAAAAAAATCAAATCAAAATATAATAAACTAATATTTATTTATTTAATCTAAAATATCTCCAACATCATCCTTATTTTCTAGATTTCTCTCTCTTCTAATTGACCATTTTTCCCTTTAGATCTTCTAAAATTCCATCCTTGAGTCATCACTTAATTTGGTAAAATTACAATTTGGTCTCTCATAATTCTTCATCTATTCAATTTGATCCCAATTCATCCATTTTTCTTAGGTTCTATATTATTCCACCCTTAAAATATTTACACTATTGATCTTTCAACTTTTTCATATTTACATTTTAACCTCTCAAATTTTGAGTATTTACTATTGGGTAACAAAACTTTTCTCACTTTTACAATTTAATCCTTTCTTGAATTAATATGTCATAAAATACTTCCCAATGTTGTCATAACTCAAAATTCTCTTTTTTGTCACTTTATTTCCTTACTATATCAAAAATAATACCATACTGTAAAAATTTTCAGGGTATTACACATGTAATCTTAGTTTTACAATGATTTTGGGGATGATTTTGTTGTCGTCTTCTCTAGTTTGGTGAATGATTGATTCTTTTTTCGATTTTTGCTCACCACTTTGGACCATCCGGGATTGATTTCCTTATCATATTAAGTGCTTGCAATCACTCCAGATACGTCGTGCTTGAGTTGTAACAATGCTAATTATCAACGTGTCATAATGTTCTATTGATACTAAGGCTAAAGCTTTTGTTGTATTGCTGGAGCTTGTCTTTCACCATCTATGACGAGTGTTTACTATTTTTTCTTTCTCTGAATTGTATAGTTTCATTTTTTTCTTTTGAATTGTATGATTTCATTCATTAAATGAATTAATGAATTTACCTTTAAAAAAAACATGACTTGTAATTTTATAATGAATTATGATAATTGCATAATTTATCAATAATATAATTGTAAGATTTGAAAGATTCACATAAATTTGTCATTATCTTTTACCTTAATTTTAAATTATTAATTTATCTTATTTTTATTTTATATGTAATAATTTATATTTGAAATTTCTATTAATAAATTAATTAAAGTCATTTCATAAGCTTCCCTTTTCTTCAATATAATATTCGAGCCTTTTTCTAATGACATGGATTTCAATCTTGATTTATACATTTTTTTTACCCTTTTGCTCAAATGAGTATATTCTTACCATAATGGAGCTTATCCAACCCCAAAAAAATGAACTTACTGACCAAAAAAGCAAAAAGGTATGAAATATTTTAAAAAATAATCTATAACATATATAAAAATACGAGTTTGAAAAAAAATTAAATTGACATTAGAATAATAATTTATTAATATTATTATGTGATAATAATAAAAATAATATTAATTAACATGATAATATATTAATGTGAAATTAATTAATTTTATCTCTTAAAAGTTCTACCTCAAAAAATAACCTAATATATTATCAATTAATAAAATTATAAATCTACAAAATCACTCAATATAATTGGATAAATTTAAAATGATAAAAATTCAAGTTTTTTTAATTACATAAATAATAAAAATAATCAATTAATAATTATTATTTTGTATTATCTGTGTTTTCCATTTTTTTAATCTATAAAATCGATAATATAATACAATACATATAAAAATAATTATAGTTATAATTATTTTATTAATAATGTATTCTTTATCTATAATCTATAATAATATATATAAAACCACGAATTTTTAAAACTTTTGAATCGATAATAATACATTTTATTGCTCATTATATTACTAAATTGACATTAAAAAATATTTGCTTTTATTTGTTTAAATTAGTCATCATTTAATTAGTGTCATGGGTGTATATCAATTAAAATTAAAATTTACCATTATAAATCACATTCAATAATATCATATCAACAATATTTTTTTTATTTGTATAATAAAGTTTTCTTCATTTGAACTACACAATTGAGTATATTAATTAATTAATTAATTATTAGAGTTAAAAAAATAATTATCATTTAGTTAACGTTATAGTTATATATCAATTAAAATTAAGATTCACCATTATAAATAACATTCGACATTTAATCTTTTTCAAAAAATAGCATCTAAAAAAATCCGCATTATTTATGCAACTCCACAAGTAAAAAGATGAAGTTTAAAAGTTGAAAATGAAACATTTTAGTGCCAAGATCAAAATCATTTTTAGGTTTTTTTTTCTCAACTCTGTTTTTATATCCATATGAATGTAATATTATAATGACAACATTTGTTTGCAGTTTTGATTCTATACTTTGCACCATGAACTTGGTGTGCATTGTGATTAGTCGAATCCAATTATTATTTGCTATTTTCATTCGGAACTATGAGTTATTTGAGACAAATTAGAGGTGACTTGAAACGAAGGCTTTCAAAAAGTTAAACTAGAAAGTGATTGTGCTGATGTTGTTCAATTGGTACATATGAGAATATGGTTATTAATATATGTTCAGTTTGATTATATTTGGTACAATTTGAATTTACTTTTTAATTAATAACATTATTATTTTATTTTTAACAGAAAAATATTTAAAACATAAAATGTTAAAAAATAGTTTTTAACATTACAACTAAAAAAAATGAAATTATGTTTTAACATTAAATTTAAAAATTAATAATTAATTTGATAATTTCAATACATATAAATTCAAAATTAATTTATATATTATTATGTTAAACATGAAAATTAACTCATACTCTAATATCAATTCTCAAACTAAGTTGTATTTATGGGAATTTAACTTTTAAAATATCTGGACAATTTTTCAAGATAGATTTATTGTTTTGCTTTTATTCAAACTCATAATAAATATTATTAATTATAAGAAATAAAAATACAAATGCATAAATGCATATAATACCGAAAACTAATAAATTATAAAGAAGAGTGTAGTCTTTGGTTTGTTTATTTAGAGAGAAGCGGTGGTTACTAATCAAACCGGGTGTGACCATGAAACCTATTGGAATCTATTAAATGTTGCCTAAATTGCATTTAAATGCTGCACCACATGTATGAAATGTTCTTTCCTCTCCTCACTTTTACGTCCACTTATTCTTTTGTGGCCGACCATGAATTTGTTGTACAAAAACAATTAATTTGACAAAAAAAAAGGCTTCCATCTAATTATATGTTTGGGGATCTAATTTCATTTTAGTAGTCTAAATCTAAGAATCTCGGGGAATTTTATGTTTTCCCGAAGGAATTAGTTTTCCAAAAATAAATTAAAATTAGAAATAATAAATTGCACAAATTATAATTTAATTTTGAATTATTGACATTCTATTGATGCGTCTCGGCATCCTCTAAGGATAATTAGATGGGAAGAAAATAAATTGATAGGCTCTCAAAAGCAAGGCCACCTAAAATCTGCAAGTTGAGACATTTTGAGCTAACAAAAGTTGATAAATTTGGATTTGGTTGGTCAATAATCATCTAATATTTACCAAATTTTGTATTAAAAGAGTTGCGACTACCTAAAAGATGTAAAAGAGAAAGTCAATTGGATTAGTGATTTGGTTGGCTCCAATCAAGCTTAAACACATTATATTCTAAATTTGTGCTTCATGGTGTGTAGTAAATAAAAGTAGGATTTGTACTTTATATTCTTTATGAACTATTAAAACAAAAGTAAAATGTGGATAAACATTTGATTTGTCCACCAAAATAATTTATGTTTTAAATATTTATAAAAGAGGTGAAAAATAAATAAATAAATGAAAATTAAGCTCTGGTTTTCCAATTCTTCATTTAATTATTCTATACCAAACGAATTTTAGTCTTCTTTCAAAGGAAACTCTTATTACTTTTGTAATAATATACAAGCAGCTTTCTTTTTCCACATCTCTTCGTTTAAGAAAATTATAAAATGCACAGCACATTAATCCTCTGTGGTAGGGATCATCTCCGCCTCATCATTTTCAACGTAATCACCACCGTTAACCTGATCAAGAACGAGCACCAAACCCATAGCAAAGGCCCCATCAAAACCGGGTTTTAAAGAAAGCAAGAAAACGTCTTTACCAAGCACCACGTTAGTGGAAGCATCAACTTTGCGTTTAATCTCAGCCACTGATTCCTTGGCCGCGTTGAAGATCGTGCAGCTCCGTTGTCCGAAATTCCCTTCTATCTGGTACTCCAGCCCTGGATTGTTGAACACTTCCACTGTCATCCCGCACCGTCCGATTATGGACGATCTTTTCACACTGAAGATCGGTTTCTGACCCTCTGTTCTTTCCCCTAAAAACCCTTCCCACCGGTGATGCAAACTCGGCCTCTGTTCAGGTAAAATAAGGGAGAAGACGAGTTAACTCACTTAAATTGAAAATACTTCTTTCTCCTTTGCGAATAAAACAGAAATAGATTATCATTAATGCCCCATTTAGTAAAAATCTAAATCAGATTTTGTATATTGCTTTCCGTAAATGGGGAATCCAATTGAGATAAAAACCGAAACTATCCCTTTAACTGAACTTGCCAAAAAAAGGGAAAAGAGAATTATAAGGGGAAAAACGTATCTAAGCGAGTTACCTTCCATGTACGAGTTACCAAAGTTCTTAAAGCGTATGGAAATCAAATATTTACTTATATATCCAAATCCAAATCAAATCATATTGTCCCATTTCATTAAACAGATTCAGACAAACCGAATCAAATCGTTCAAATGCCACCATGAGCGAGTTGTCAAAAGTTTCTTAAACCATTTGGAAATCAAATCTATACCCATTAATCCAGATCAGATCATAAAAGAACCCATAAAAGAAAATCCAATTATTGTCCCATTTCACTGAACAGAACCCAGACATATCGTTTAAATAGAAAAGAAAGAAAAAAATACCTTTTTTCTGACAGTGAGCAGGCATCTTCCATGAGCATCCATAAGAACAACTTCGGCTTTATCACGAGGGTCAGGACCGTACGAGTCCACTCGGAAAACCAACTGACCTTTACAATCGTAAACAGTGAAGCCATCGTTGGCGAAGAAAAGCGAAGTTTTAAGCACAGTTAGATGCTTCTCTTCTTCATATACATAATCGCCATCCACCACCAAACCTGTTTTCATTTCGTTTCCCTAAAATACAAACAACCCTTCGATTCTTTAGATCCCACTGCCTTTGATTTTTGCAGCAAAGAGAAACTGGGAAAAAAATTGGAAGACTTTTTGTGGAGAAATGTGAGGAATGGAAAATATAAAAAAGTAGACGTTGAGGAAAGGTAAAGCGTTTAAGGGAGAATTTATAGTGTTTTCTGGGAAGAAGATGAGTGGGTTATCAGAAGTCGATGCTGAAATTCGGACATGTGAATTACACTAATTATTACTAATTATATCGAAGTTAAAGCCACTATTCCATTTCCCTTAAAAAATATCTGGGTAGGGGGCCCCAAGAGAAAATGAATCTCGAATTACAAGTCAGAGCTTAAACTATGAAAAAGTGAATCGAATACGTACGACTCAGTTTTATCCATGGTGCAACTCGGTTGATTACCCTTACAACTCGGACAATGTTTTAAAAACGATAACTTATCCATTGCTTAGCAAAGTTGCACTGCCCACACTTTGGTTCATCATGTGCCCAGCCGACCTATTAATACATTTATGATTTTAGATGTTCTTTTTACTATTTCCTTTGAAAAAAAATAATCATCTCATATATTTATTAATGTTTTGAAAGAAATCCGATGCTTAAAAATAATTCCTTAAAATTTTACTAATATATAAAAAAAAAACAATTCTTTTTGTTGAACTCATGTTAACTCAATCACTTACTAAAACCAAAGTAAAAAATAATTATTTTACAAGAGTGGGCCATATCACATATGGCACTTTTTTATTTCACTTCTAATATATAAAAGTGATTTTTTTATAATAAAAAATGAAAATGTGAGATAGAAAAAAGGTTTAAGCAGAAGCATGCATAAAAATTATAAAATTATAAAATTATTTATTAATAATTTCTTTTTAATGTTGCACCATGATGTCCTATTCAAGCTTTAATGGAAAGTGAGGGAAGACCTCACAAATGGGAAAGGAACAATTAGAGGATATTTGTTCCTTTATTGCCTTTATTTCATTTTTTTTACAGATACCACTAACATGACATCTGTTGATACCAATTGGTAGTAGAATAGCAATAAATTCAAAAGTAAGTTGAAGTTTTATCCAACTCAAACTCCATACAAACCCTATTTGATTCATTTTATAATTATTCGTATGATGTTTATAGTTCCCAAGTAGATGCTATTCATTACCTTCTAAAACTTCTGACCGACTTTAATTTCCATTCATTGAGATTATTCAATTTTCAAAAATAATTATATTTAAATGAAAATTAAAATTTATTTAAACTAGATAAAAGCAGTAATATTAACAATAAATATAAATCAGAGATATTTTGTCATTTTATAATTTGTAATAAACGAGAATTACTCACTCTTACATAACAAAAAGGTACCTAACCCTAGGGAAAGTAGGAATAAGAGTTTTCAAAGAGAGAAAGAAAATCAGGGCAAATTACACATAAAAGCCCTATTTTTTTAAAATTTATCGAAATAGGCCCAGTATTTTATTATTTATTGGAATGGGTCATTTTTCCCGAAATCGCATCCACGTCAGCGCAATG
Source organism: Gossypium hirsutum (assembly GCF_007990345.1). Taxonomy (NCBI): domain Eukaryota; kingdom Viridiplantae; phylum Streptophyta; class Magnoliopsida; order Malvales; family Malvaceae; genus Gossypium; species Gossypium hirsutum. The sequence continues at coordinate 10,677,979 of NC_053441.1, read as the reverse complement.
TCAGGGGATGTGTCAGCAAATCGCGTCCACGTCAGCGCGATTACTTACGTGGCAACAAATCGCGTCCACGAAAGCTCGATTTGCTGACGTGGAAGCAATAATTCATGAACAATTTATGTTTTTTAGCTTGGAAAACTTTAAAAGGCCATAACTTTTGGCTCGGTTGTCCGATTGAGACGGTTTTTTTTTATTTCGAATAACTTTTCGATTGAGACGGTTTGCCGCAGTTTTCGTCGAAAAAGATCCTTTTTGCCTCTAAATTTTGATTTTTCGGTTTAAAATTGAATTTTGAAACATTCAAATCATTATTTTCCTTATTTATTTGAAATAAACACCGGATTTTTTTACAGAATTGTTGTATTATTTTTTCTGATTTGACACGTGTATGGAATAGGTCCGATAAATCATTAGAACGTAAGTAATATAATTAAGATAATAACAGTATTTTTATAATATGTTAATTAATTAGTTTAGCTTAGTTGGTTAAGATGCTTGCTCTTTTCCCTTAGTACCTTGGTTCAAATCTTGTTCGTAATAATTTTGAATCTTTTTTATACTTGTTGCATTTATTTTTTTAATCAATTAACTCTTCAATATTACATTAATATATATTATTAGTACAATAGTATAGACGGATTGACAATTTGAGCTACAATATTATGAATATTAACTACAATACATAATTTGAGCTACATATTATAGTAATACATTAATATGTATTATTAGGGGCAAAATACCAAAAAATGGGCAAATTACACATAAAAGCCCTATTTTTTAAAAAATTTACCGAAATAGGCCCGGTATTTTATTATTTGCCGGAATGAGTCATTTTCCCCAAAATTGCGTCCACGTCAACGCGATGTCAGGGGACGTGTCAGCAAATCGCGTGGACGCCAGCGCGTTTTGCTGATGTGTCAGAAAATCACGTCCTCGTAGGCGCGATTTGTGTCCACATAAGCAAAGCGCGCTGACGTGGACGCGATTTGCTGACACACCCCTTGACATCGCGCTGACGTGGACGCAATTTCAAGGAAAATGGCCCATTTCGGTAAATAATAAAATATCAGGCTCATTTCGATAAATTTTTAAAAAATAGGGCTTTTTTGATATTTTACCCAGAAAATCAGTCTATAAATATATCAAATTATAGTTTTTACTAAAACCAGATTTATCATTTTATATTTTTCGACAACTTTATCAAATAAGGAAAGATAATAAAAAATTATATTTATTTTTAACAATTTTATTACGAGAGGTCTTCATTTGATTCACTTATACCTAATTCATGAAAAGTCAAAACACATGGATCAATTCCTTTGTACTGCTTAATTCTACCATTGATGGCTTACAATTTGATAGTAAAGAATAAATCTCTTCCAAATTTTGGCCTAACAAACAATAGATTCCATATCTAGTTTTAACGTTTATTTTCTTTCACCATATCAAATATTCACTTAATTTCATAAAATATATGCCTGCCGTGACTCAACTTACTTTCCACTTGTGTAAACAAATTAAATTAATTTATCCATTTACGAATCATAGATTTTTTTATGCCTACCAATGTACTTAGCAGTTTTCCGGTAAGAATAGATCAAAATTAAAATAATATCATTATTAATGCTTCCATATTTTTTTCAGATTGTACTCTCAACCTGTATAATTCTAATAACTTCAAAACAATTATTATAATTATAGAATAGACAAACACTGTCTTCCCAGTTTTCCTCAGCAACCCAGTAAAAGAAAAGCAGAAAAGCCAGAGAACAAGGGCCGGGAAAAAGCAATACAAGATTATACGTTAGATCCAAAGGAAAATGAAAGAAAAATAATTTAAGCTCAATAATGCAAATCGATGATGTCATCAACAAGAGAACCATGGCCATGACACCTCCAGTTCCTGCTTCTTATCCATTCCCATTCTCGTACACACATATATTATACGTTATGTAGAAAATAGAGATAATTAGAACTTTGTAGCTGGGGGAAGCCATAAATTCTTTTTGGGTTGGTTGGAATTAAATTATATATTTTTATAATAATAAAAATATAATATCATCATTTTAATTATTTTTAAATGATTAATTAAATTTGAGTTAAAGTGTAATTTTATCATTATTAATTTAAAATTTTATAAATTAAAAAGAAATTTAAATACAATTTTTTTTTTATTTTAAAGAGGCCGGACCTTAATTAGTAGGAATTAGACTGTCAGTTGTCATTACTTATTTGTTTTTTAAAATATCAGTGTATTCCTACCAACACTAATTATTATTTTAGACCATTAATATAAAATAAAGCAACTTATTATGAAACAACACATTGATGCTTATTATTGCATGCAGTTAAAACATTAGTTTTATCTTAAACTGGAGTGTTCATAAAAAAAGGGATTAAATTGAGAATCTATATCTAATTTAATTCCGTATACCATATAGAATAAAAATGTTGAAAGAATGATGAAAATTTGGAAAAACCATAGAAATCATTTTATGTAATTAACACCAACTTTTAACGTATTGGATCTATATGTACCATTTAGCTAAATGTGTTTTTTTATTACTTATATAATATGGTTCGAAAACTAATAATACGTAATGAACAAATAGCTTATATAACACGTAATAATGTGCAACAAAACCCGGAACCTAACATCCCCTCTAGAGGTGTTCATGGGCCGGGTCAACTCCAGGAAAAAATTTTGTCCGTGTCTTAGGCCTAGGCGGTAGGCCCGTCCCGACCCGAAATATGAGCCTCAAATTTTATCCAGGCCCAGCCCAGAGAAAATTTCTAAGTTCAAGCCCGGTCTGGCCTATTTTTTAATAAACACCAAAAAATTATTTTTAAAATAAAAATAAAAAATATTTTAAAATTAAAAATTAAAAAATAAATATTTATTATATTCGGGCCGGGACGAGCCTCATTTTTTTGCCCAAACCCATATTTTGAGCTTATATTTTTACCCGAACCCTTCCATATTTCAGACGGATCATCGGGCAGGGCCGCCGGCCCATGAACACCTCTACCCCTCCAAAACTCATGTGAAACTGTCAAAGAACATTAAGGTGCCACTATGCATGAGACATATGGATCCATATTTTTCAACAAAGACAAATTCATGGACGATCTGTCAAATCTTCTTATAATTCAAACAAATAATTGAAAAAGAAGAAGAAAAGAGCCATTTTAGAATTATAATCGACAACCGACATTTTTCACTGTTTAGAACTTTTTAAGCAGTGACCTCTTTCACAGGGAGAAAATAAAAAGAAGGCAAAGCCGGTTGAGAGTTTGAACTGTAACGCGCCTCACAAATTGGAGTTGATCTTTTTAAAAAGATCTGAAAATCTCTATGTACATTTTTTTTTCTTTCTGATTCTTTGCTGTTTAGTGTTTTTACGTTGGTTACCCCAGTTATAACAAAAATATTTATGCATATTTTTATTTTTATATATATTTTAAAATTATTCAAAATATTTATGTATTTTTATATATTTTTAATTTAAGATCAAATTTAGATTATTTGTAAATTTTTTGAAGTTATGATTGAATAGATAGTTAGCAGAACGTTAGATATTTAACTATACTTAACAGAAAAACCAAATTAAAAAAAAATGATAGTTGGAAGTAGTTTACCTTAAAATATTTTGATGGAAAAGAATGAATTTGTAGTAAATGCAACAGAGAAAAGAAAATGCGAAAATGAGATGGAGGAATGATACAGACTTTTGATGGAATCATATAATTAGTGGAGGGTGTGGGGTGTTGCTGCCCCATTCCTCTCATAATTGAATTTGGTGGACTTAATTTCCACCAAATCATTTCATGCCTTACGTTTCTTTGGTTAGGATACTATGTTACAATGTATGATGGAACGTTTTACTGCTCAATATTTCTAAACATATAAAAGATTATGCTTTAATTACAATTTTTTAAATAATAAATACAATGACAAACTTTAAAAAGAAAATGAATATATTCTTTTGCTTTAAAAGATGTTAGTCAAATTGATGATGCTATAATATAGATTATGATTCCCACAATTTTCCTCTATTGCCTTTATACATCACCCACCTGTGCGATATTCAAAATTTATGTTTAAGGAAAATCAAAACTTGTCGAAAAATTTAAAAACTAGTTAAGTTAAACAAAAGCCAAATTATGACATCTTTGACAATTGCATTACATCTATGGATGGGATGACATTACATGATTATCTTTTGAATAAAGAGTATGTTTTTATTCAAAAATACATCAAATATATACCCAATATTCTGGCTGCATGTCCAAGTTTCGTTGACCTCTCAAATACCCTAAACGTGACTAAATCTAAAGCAGTAGTATAGTAATCACATAACGCTCCTTTGTCAGCCATTAAAAGTAAATGAGGTAATTTAGGTAGTATAATAATTTAATAAAGATAATTTAGGTATTTTGGAAAAGAAATAATTTTTTTTATAATTTCTAAATTTTATTTTTACATTTAAATTGTTTGCGATTTTGTTGCTACTTAATGTTCAAATATAATTTTTAAAATTTATTGTTCTATTTTAATTATTTGTGATTTGTTAATTTCTACTTAATGGCTAAATAAATTCATTTATGTATTTATTTTTTATTTTCAAAGTTTATATATTTATTTTCAACTCCATCAAGAGTGAGTAGGGTAATTTAAGGTTTTTTAAATAAAATTATTAAAATTACGAGCTTTTTTACTACTATTAATTTAATTTATTTATTGAACTTTAAAGGTTATTCTTAATTGTGCTTTTTAATTAGTTTCTTAGAGGTTGTAATTTTGATCATAAAATCTCATTGTTTTTTTTTAATAACTGAAAAATATTTTTAAATAGTTAAAATTCATGTATTATAAAGTAATAAGGTATTTGACCAATTATAAATATAGTTTTAGTGTATTATTTGAACTTTCAATCTCCTAAAACTTAAATATTTTTCTATATAAAGGTTACAAAATGAAAGTTTATCTTTCATTTTTTTTATGGTCATTTGGATAACTTATTAAATTTAAAATTTTTAATACTTTCTTAATTAACTATGAGAATATTGCTTTGATTTTTGTTCTAACGCTCAAAAAGCATAGGTTATAAAAAAGAAGAAAAATTAAGTGTGACTTGGACATTTTCTATATTTATATAAATTTAATTCATTCACACGTTTTCAATCTAAATTAATTAATAATTTACAAAATGATTACACCATAATAATATCATTTAATGTTTAGAAATGTAAACAGTAAAGTTGAACTAAAAAATCAGTTACAAAATAAAATTTGTAACTGAAAGTAGCCAACAACGAAAAGAGAATTAATAATTCTAGTTGATGAGTATTATATTTAACGGTAATTGGAGTCATCTATTCACTGATGGGACTGTTAAAATGGATGCAGGATTTGTTGTTGCTGGGGGTAGCGTTTAAGCAAGGAGGGGAAACGGATCACGGGTTTCAACCGTTATTTGAGATTATGTTCAGTTTTTTATGTTGAACTTTGGGGTTTTAGATAGATTGACTCTCATCTAAAGGAGAGGGTATCAAAAAGAAGTTATCCACATTGATAATCTAGAGGTAGTCAAAGTTATTCAAGATGTACACTTAGCAAATTCATCCACAACGTTGATACGAAGGATCCATGATGACACTATTTTCTTGTAAAAACGGGGTCGACTTGAATTTTGAAAATGAAAACGAACACGGGAGTCACCACCAATCCTTTTTTTAATAAGGTGTGATCGGATCACCTCGCAATTTGATCGTTTTAATAAATAGTTTGATTTATTAAAACATTATTTTTCGGTCTACAAAAATCCAGAAAAACGAGTTCGGAAGTCGGTTACGCACGAGGAAGGATTAGCACCCTCGATCCGCCCAAAATTGGTACATAGTTGATTAATTAGTGTCTTAGTGCCGAAGATTGAAAATTTTGAAGAGTTTTAAAAATACGATTCTTAAAAAAAACTCGAATAACATGGATTGAAATTTAAGATTCTCTTGTTCTGAAAGAATATCACATCCAACACATTAGGACACGATACTTTAAACCATCAAAACTAAGATCACCTTATGGTTTTAAAAACCCATACTTTGAAGTTTTAAGAGGATATTTGACTATTTGGTCAAATGAGAAATCAAAACCCAGCACATTAGGGCACGCTTTCTCGAATTTCCAAATGCAAAATATCGCATTTATTATTTTTAGAAAAATCCTCATATCGAGAAAACAACATGTCATATCCAATGCGTTACGACACAACGTATCGAATTCCTGATACGAGAATACATGCCGAAAAATTAACTTATTTGAAAGATATTCAATTATCTCGATTTTAGAAAAGACCATATTCTGTAAGTTAGAACACGATCTTTAATTACCGAGAACATTTAAAAACTTTTGTTTGAAAAGATCCATGTATTTGAATTTATCGAGGAAAATCAAAATCCCGTAAGTTAGGGTACAATTTTCTCGAATCGCCAATACACAAAATATTGCCTTATATGAAATTTTCATTTTTGCATGTTTGGGTAAAAAATGTAATGTTTGAAATAATGCGTGAACAAAAAGGTTGCGTTGATGGGGGTGACAATTTATAATATGGTGAAATAATTTTTGAACAACATGATATACGAATGAATTACCATAGCATGAAAATACGAGTAAACGAAATAATACATATAATCTAACATAGATAATCTATGAAACGTTTAAGATAACATAACATATATAGCATTGCAACATAAATAATATATGGAATAATTTAAAACACTTAATATCTAAAATGATATAGTACGGTTTATTATAAATAATGTTTATAAAATTAAAAAATGAATAAATATATATATATAATGAAAACTGCTAAAAATGATAATATGAAGAAAAAAGGTTAACGTTAAAATAAAACATATTAGGGATTAAATCGGGACAATAATGGAATTTAAAGTAAAAACTGTATTAAAATAAACGAATAGGACCAAAATCAAAGGTGCGCGAAGGCCGAGGACCAAAACGGAAATATTCCCCGTCCTTTAAACGGCGCCGCTTTAGGGGGCAGCATCTGCGCATGGTCGAAGGACCAGATTGAATCGGAAGCAAACTTTGTAGCCAAAATCAAAAATAAAAATAAAAAAGGATCGTATTGAACACGCCGCAAAGCAGGAGGGGCCGATTGCGCAAATATCCCCTCAGAGCCAAAACGCGCGGATCCCCTGGAGGGTAGGGTCGCATGCGCGGTTATTGGGGGGGAATGATGTAAAACGACGTCGTTTAGGCCATGGCTGCTTAAGCCCAAAACGGTGTCGTTCCATACTTAGTATAAAATAAAATAAAAAACCAAAGAAAATCAGTTTCATCTCATTTAAAAAAAAATTTCAGAGAGCTCCCCACCCCGTTCGGCCTAGAGTTTCGGCCGTGAGCGCCGCTGTAGTGCCACCATGACCGGTGGCCGGCGTTGCGCAAAAGAGGCATTTCAACCCCGGTTTTTTGGTGTGCTCAAAGATCCAACCTTCTTTGGCCTAAAAGACCAAGAGAGGGCACCCCTAGCCCTCCTTTTAGGTCTGATTCCGACAACGGGAAAAGGGACTCCGACGACCGGACTTGAGGGGCTATTCCAGGCGAGGTTTTTCTTTCTCTTTCTTTGTTCTTACTAGTTGTATGTAAAAAAAATAGAAAAAAAAAGAAAATATACCTTCGAAACTTGTTTTCTGTTTTTATTTTTCTAATGTTCGTAAAAAAGGAAGAAATCATTACAATGCTCGTATTCGGCTTATATAACCGATTTTAAAATCCTTAAACTTCTATTTTTTTGTCGTTTGCGATTTGGATTGTGTTGTTGCGTGTGATCCTTTCTTCTGCAGGTACCCGTGGCCGACAATGGTGGCAGAGGGTGTGCAAGGAGGCTGGCGGCTAGGGGCAGACCTAGGTGCGGCGCACCTAGGGTTTTTTGGCTAAAAAGGGTTTAGTTTTGGGCTAGGGTTAATTTTGATTTGGGTTGGGACTCTAGGCTTGTTTTTTGTTTTGGGTTTTGTTGGGCCATATTGGGCCTGTTGTAAATGGACCGGCATTCTAATTGGGTTTTAATTTTTGCTTGATTTTGGTTTGGGTCATATTGGGCCCCAGGCAAAAATGGGACGTTACAATCCATATAAACTTACAAGCATTGCAACAATAGAAGATAAAGCATATTCCAAGGGAAAGAAACCAAGTTGCAGATCACATTGCTAATATGGCTACAGAAAGGAGTACAGATACGCAGGTGTTCAAAGGCATTCCTAAAGAATTACTACTTGTTCTTAAAATTGATACAATAGTAAATTTTTGTCTATATTAATTTCATTTAGATAGTTTGTTCATTCACAAAATAAAATAAAATAAAACCTTTCAAAAAAAAACCGAATATTATATCCAATTAATAACACTTACTCCCTTTGGAGTCTTTAGAGTTAAAAATGGTCTTTCTCTTCACAATTGCTTTAATTCTTTTAGAGTAATTAAGGTTATTAGTCATTTTAATCTCTCTAATTTTCTAATTAATCTATCAATTTAAAAAGTTGAATTATCTCTATAAAAAAATTGAATTATTGGTATTTACCTTTTTTTTTTCATAATGCATTTTTACTTTTTAGTATTAATTACTAAATTACATTTATTGAAACTTTTACCCTTATATTTTAATTGTGAGAGTTTTTTTTTTGTAATTTGCTTTTTATTTTCATAATACTTTTGAAAAGAATTTTACTTAAAACATATTGGTAAATTGTATACTTAAATATTTCATTTCTTAATAAAATTAAAAAATACTTTCAAAAACAAAAAAAGTATTAAATATTATTATCAAAAAATTATTAAACATTATTTTACGTTTAGTAAAATAAAAATTCTACCCATAAATCTAAATTCCTAAATTATAAAAAAAACCATATAATTAAAAAGTTAAAATCTTAAAAAATAAAAATAATAAAATTTGATATATTGAACATTTATTTTATAATTTTAATTATTAAATAAATATAACTGAAAAGACAAGTCATGCATAGCGAGGCTGTATTCCTAATATAATAAATATTCACAATTCATCCATACCTAATTTTAATGTTAAATTCAGATTAGTCTTTTGATTTTTTAATCTCCTAATAATTTTAATATTTACGACCGCCTGGAATTAATTATGATAATTGCAGGCATAAAAACTTTATAATAATAAATAATAAATACTTATTAACAATGAAAAGAATCAAAGTTATAAATTAACTATGGTTCAACCTTTATATTTATTGCAACAGGTCTCAACAAACACAGCGAAATGTTGCAGTTTCAAGCCTTAAGAACTTTTGGGGTAGGCTGTTGATAATGGAACTTGAATTCAGGTAAAGAGTGAGGAAATCTAGTTCACAGCTAAGGGTCATCATTGTTAAGCAAGCTCCTTTAAATGAAGGCCTGAGGCCCTGAAGATTAGAATAGAAGGGTTTCCAATAGAGACACCTCAGTTGTTGAAAGCCATCTTTTGCTTGTGAAGTTGAGAAGGTAGCTTAATCTCAGTTGCTACTCCAACAACTTGAAGAAACTTGATTACATACCATGTCAAATCCAGCTGCCACCACTCCAGACCATGTCGGGCTGAGTATTCAAATGCATGGTGATTATTGTGCCAACCTTCTCCGAATGCAAGCAATGCCACCCACCTGAAAGAAAACATTCTTTACCAGTACCTTGATAAAAAGATATCAACAGACAAGAACCATATATATGTATAAATATATATGAGCGAGTGAGGGAAGTCAGTAATAGTACCAATTGTTCTTGGACAGATCACCAGTATTCCATGCTTGCCTCCCCCACACATGGGAAGCTGAATTTACAAGCCAAGTGATGTGGTATACCCATATTGTCCTCACACCCTGCCAATTGTTTCATGTCAACGCATGCAGATGAGCTTATTTCTCTTCACTAATGCACGTTTCACATGTGGAAAATTAAATTTTATAGAAACTGCTCCAACCCAAATTTGTTTCATCTTCATTCTTACTAATCAAAGTGTAACACAACAGGCATGACAACCTCAACCTCAACCTCAAGATTCTTACAGCGTTGGCTTTGTACTGTTCTTAAATGTACTCTTATTTATTCTTTTGTTATGTTTTGGTTAAACTGTCGAAACTGCATCAATATAAGCATGGCAGAGCTTAAAGAATCAAGTGGATAAGACTTTTCCAGCTTCTGATCCCGTCCACAAGCTAGAATTTAGCATGCTTTGCTTTCTCAACTTTCTGTCATTTTGGGCTATGTTCTGTTCACGTGAAAGTAGGTCCACTAGCTCTGTGGCAAGTGGAAGGCCCACTAATCAAACAAAATAGGCTAATCCTCAAAATATAGAATGATAGAGAAATTGAGGAACATGCTTACCATTCCCCAGACTAGGAATGGGAACCCACCAAGAGCAAATAGCAAAGCTCCAAGTGCGATTGGATGAAGGATATAGGTACTTTGAAGGAACCTGTAGAAGGGTTGCTTCTCTAAATCCCCAACATTGGTTGAATCTCCACGCTGCAAATGTTCCATTGATACAAAACAATGAATATATATATATGAGACCTTACATGTTTGAGGAAGAGATAGAGAAATAGACGTACCTTTTCAATTACAGTGCTGGTATCGAAGAGCCAGTTCATGTGGCTAAACCAAAACCCTTCAATGGGGCTATGGGGGTCTCTCTCAGAATCACAAAATTGGTGGTGGTACCTGTGTGTGCTAACCCAATCAATTGGATTCCCCTGAAATCCCCAAACCAACAATCAAATGAGATTGCCATTCGCATGGAAGTATTTCTCAAGGAATTGAAAAGAACAGACCTGAAGTGCTTGTACTCCACAATAAGCAAACAAGTACTCCAGCCATTTCGGAAGCTTGAAGCTTCTATGAGAAAGATTTCTATGGAAAGACAATGTAATCCCCAGTCCAGTTACCAAATAGAGTCCAGCAGCAAGCCAAAAAGCAGGCCAATTGAAGTAAAAAGGTGCGCAAAGGCTGAGTAAATGCATGGCCAAGACAATACCTGCAGAGGCTATATCCAAAGCGTTCCAATTTCCCCTCCAAAACACTTCCCTCCTCTTTTGCACCACCACATCAGAGAACAAAATTCTACCCTGGGTTTTCAAATCATGGTCTGGTTCTTTTGCTACAACTGACACCCCATTAGCCAAAGCCGACACTTCCCCATTGCTGTAACTCCTACGTAATTGAGTTACAAAACTTGAGCCCAAAGGACTCTGCTTTCTCTGTATTTGATTTAATTCCGAGTCTGGATGGCCAGAGTTTAGGACTTTGCAAGAGAAACGTCTAGTTTTGGCTGTTGGTGTTACTCTTTGAAGAGGTGAAAAAGGTAAGGAGTTGGGCTTTAACAATGCAGATATGATTAAAGCCATTATGGTGTCGACTCAATTAGTGGGTTCAAAAGAAAAACTGGGTTTTATAGAAGCCATGGTCGGTTTGTAGCTAAAGCCAAAATTTGAAGATTTTGGGGTTATTGTCAAATTATATAGTCTTTTAAAATGCGGGAAGAAATTGTGGATAATAGAAAAAGGAAGGTGGTATTTGTTGCTTGTTTAGATTAGAAGAGATGTGGTGAAACGACATCCATATACTTTTGTAGTCAGGTTTTGTTTGTTTTAGCCCTTTACTTGTTTTAACTAATCTAGTTGCCATGGTTTACATATTTTTGTAGGTCTCCTCTCTCTCCCTATCCAAGCAAAGTTATCCTCCTATCTTGCCAAGTTGAGTTCTTTGTCTAGCGAAGTTAAAAACAGCCGCAAAAGCGTGCGAGGAATGGCAACAACTTGGTCATTCTTTCCGTCTCAACTCGACCCTTTTCGGCCACACGGTCGGTGATAGGTACCACTCAAAATCTCATCATTTTCGGACCCTTTAATAATTATGTTACCATACTCGAAATATCAAAATAGATACATGTTTGGTATTGGTATATTTAATTTTTGGAATTTTTAATTTGCGAGAGTTTTGTGTTTGCCATTTACCAATGCCAGATGATAATGTTTACAGTATGATAGAAAATATATACATATAAGAAGCTTGCTGAGTAGCATCTAAATCCGGAAATCATTAAAAGAGTGAAGGGTTAACAAATCTCTTTCATGGAACGAGAGAAAGTGGAGGTTTTCGTTGTCTTGCTTTGTTCATATTTACCAGCAAGAAAATCAAATAAAATTCCAGCACCAAGGCCAACAGCCAAATCAATAGTATAGTGACCCCTGGTAGCTAACAGCCTGAGTGATTGAAGCACATTGAGAATGTCAAATAACCAAGCCATTCCCCGTCTCTGCATTCGTCTCATGTCTAACGATGCAATCACTGCTCCGGCTACGTGCCCTGAGAAGAAAAGGAAAAACGACACATTCCCTACTGGAAAATCTACCCCCGACCCTAAAAATTCCTGCCATTCATCAGCCAATTTACAATCAAATTAATATCTATAAAATAAAGTCTCGATTTCATGTCTACACACACACACAAAAAAAAAGAAGAAGAAGAAAAAAGACAGTGCTATCTTAGCCCAAAAAAAGATAAAACAAAAACTGGAAAAGGGAAAAACATAAAAATGGAGTATTAACCTGAGGTAATGGGAGCTGCGTTGAGCAACCAAGAATCCCACGACATGTAAACATGAACAAAGCAGAGATTGTAGCCCTTGGCCGACCCTCGATTATCCATGCCCATACTATATAAACTGTCTGCATCAGAACGAACACCTAAACACAACATAAATGGAACCAAAGTTGGATTGGGTTCAAACCTTTTTTTTTTTTTGGCTTAATATTGCAAACAAATTCAAAGTACATCAAGCGATTAATTTCAAGAAAAAGGGGAAAAAAGAAAAAGGATCTTTAAAGAAAAATTAAAAGCTTTAAACTACCGTATTAAGAGCTGCTAAAACCGTGTTAAGTAGCGGCCGCGAAGCCAACGCGCGATGGAAAGAGCGGGTGAGGAGGAACCCCCAGTCCAAGGGCGGCGAGGAATGAGGCACCATCCGGATCGTGTATTCCACGTACATGAAAAACACCATCCCCACCGCGAAAACACATGGTATCCGATGAGATCTCACCACGTTAACAACGTCATTGAGTGTCCACTTCATGAAAGAGGGTTTCCCAGAATGAACGCCGCCATTGAAAACGTGATAATCAGCAACATTGCCATGAACGCCTGTTTTCTTATTACCCATAACTTTAACGTTGTTGCTTTTGCAGTTACCCTTATCGGGAGGTCTATAAGGAGAGGTAAGAAGGGTCGTTGTGGCGATGGTACTGAAAACATTAGCGGAAGATACCCGTTTCATGGTTGTTAACAGTGCTAATAGAACGAAACATGAGAAGAAGATACTGCGGGATGGATATATATAAAGGGAAAGGGAAGGAAAAATACAACGGCAAAGTTTCCAAAGAAATGTAGGTGAGAAAATTATCCCAGAAAAGGGAGAAAACTTTGTTTTTTTAACGTTTTTGTTAAAATTTAGAAAAGTTTGATTTCATTGGTGATTTGTCGTGGGTTTGATTTTTCCTCTGCTCAGTTTGTTTAAACGATTGTAGTTTGGCCAAAAAACCTTTTATACGGATCTATCAAAACGCCAGCGCTGGAACACATCCAAACTCACCTGAAAACCCGAAAAAAATTCTGTTTTAAATATTGTTTTCTCTCGGAGTTAGTTTACGTACTTTTATTTAACCTCAGCCTTTCTTTTATACGAAGAAAGAGACCATCTTTTGAACTAGGAGCAATTGCAAAGAGAATAATAGAATTGGGATTTATGTCTTTACATTTTTATTTGGGAATAATTCATTAAACAGAAAATCTGCCCTTTAGTTTATTTGGGTCGGAATTTAAAATATAAATTTAAATATAATAATAATAGAATTTGAGGCTAATGAGAGTTTATTCATGCGTCTAATTCCATTTATTATTATTAATTTGACTATGTTAAATTGAATTATTATTTTGAATAAACCGTAATTTAAGATTTAAAATATTATTTAATTGCTCAGTCATATTAAAAAAAGTCTGAAAACACATGAATATTTTGGTGAGGTAAGTAAAATAATATACACGACAGGAAAAAGCTAACCAACAATAAAATTAGGTTTGTAGGAAGTTTTTATAATATACAGAAAGCACAGGCAGACAACAAAGATTCTAAGATGTTACGTCTCTCAACAAGACTAGGAAGATCACATGACGTCAATCTTTGACAACAACGAAACCCTGAGGGCTCCAACTATATCGGTGAGAGAAACAAGCCCCGCAAGTAATCCTTGTTCATCAACCACCCACACTCGGTGCACATGCTTCGATACGATCTTCTCAATTACTTCTCCGAGGGCCGCCTGCGGCTGGCAACTCACCATTTCCTTTGGCGCCGACACCCCCTCCTTGAATGCAAATAAAGGGCTCCTTGAGACTAGCTCGGTGAATTCCAGTGCCCTTAGAGGCAACCATGTCTGCAGTGCCGAAAGATGGCAACCCCTCAAATCTGTTGCTGAAAATGTTCCAATTGGCTTCCTTCCTTCGCCCTGGTATTAACACGAATTACGAAAATGGGATTGACCTAATCAAATGATTTAAATAAACTCCTTGAGAAGAGAGAGACTTACATCTACGAGTTGTCGGTGATCTTCTTCAAAATCATTAGAGGACTCAACTATAGGGACAGCATTGAGCAAAGCAGTCCTCAAGCATTTGATGGCATCTATCACTTTGGTACGATCGGTAATGGCGTAAACATTCTGGTTTAAGCAACCTATTTCCTTTATGCTGCTTGATAATATCTCCCCCAATTCAGAGGCATGGTCCTTGAGGAATTTCAGCAAGTCCATTTGTGTAAGCATCTTATAGCTGGATGCAGACTCCACAAGTTCAACTCCTTGAATGTTCTCCATTTGACTGTCCATTGGGACCAAGGCCCTGTGGATTCCCTTGCTAAACAATTCCATACAGTCCAAAATGCTGCACCAATCGGGTCAACAAACTACCATAAGTTCACGGGCCATGAAATGTATGGAAAAAGTATCCTCTATTAAGTTTCTTAAGTTATAAAAGAGATACGTACTTTGTGTTTGGGTTTAAAGTCCATAAGCTAAGTCCCTCAAAACTGCGCCCTATAATCGACGATACCGGCACCATCATCTTCTTCTCAAGATTAGCAACGTCCGTCGTCTGATCATTACTACCATCGTCATCAGCAATATATGCCACAATATCAAGCATGGTAACCATCCCTATGTAGTGCTTCCGCACAGCCCCCGTCTGTTTATCAGACTCCAAAATCATTGAGCCACTAGCCCCTATCCATTGCCCTGGAGGCGCAGCAACCGGTAGCGCCACCAATGCGTTCATGGTGTCACCTAGCGTGGCCGTGTAAGGTACTTCCACTAGTCTCCCCTGGTCCACCAGCATATCTTTCACCGTCTTCTCCAGTAACCGCAGAGTAGTTTTAGCGGCAGTGGCTTCTTGCTCGTCCTTTCGTTGCTGCATTTTTTGGTTTGTACTTTGTATAACTGTCTGGCTAATTCCGATGCCTAAACTACGCCACTTATAATAGAAGGAAAGGTTATCTGTCCGAAGAAAATCCATTTACGCGATTATTCGTTGCAGCCATAATTACATACACGTGTCAAAGTTAGTTTTGCATGGCTAAAGCTTGAGAAGCCACGCGGGATGTGCTAGAAGAGGCAAAGGCCTTAAGTAACACGTGGCAAGCCCTTCAGATTATGTGGCCATTTGGCATTTCTTGGGTCCCAATTATTCACTTAGCAGAAGATGAGTGGCAGATGGTCTATTGATACACGTGGTGGAACCCAGGCCCAGTTTGAGAACGAGCCTACCTACCTAGCTTAGTTATTAATCCATCTTCCAGCAATGAAACAGATCAATTAAAAACCCAGAAATTATAGTTAATTGCTTTTGTTAAGATAATATTAGAGAGGCAAACTTCAAGTTCCGTGCTAATTAATGATTAATTCCCTCCTCCTGATTAAAGTATTGAAAGCAATATCAATACGTGTGTATCCTAAAAGCTGCCTGTAACCCAGTGCTCCTCCCCTAAAACTAAACTGGGGGTAATACACACTTCCATCTTTCAAGCTTTGCATAGATTGCCAGCAGACAACATTTATGATTGACCAAACTTCATCACCCCAGAATCAAAATACGAACAAATATATAATAAGTTTTCATTTAAAAAAAGTCAAAGCCAACTACTTTAATGCCATCACATGCTATACATACATGCAATTGTTGCGTTTGGAACCTGTTTGAGAATGTAATCTGAAGTTCCTAGATTCATGTTACTTTACTTTGTTGATATAATTTATTCATATGCTCTCTTGTTAGGTTAAATTTGATGTGACTTGTCATGAGATTTCTTAGGATTACTTGATTGATGATAAGGATTTGGTTGAAACATGACTTTTATAAGCTCCTGTAAATATGTGATGGAACTTGAAATAGATGCAAGTGAAGAAAATATCTAAGCCTAATCCATTAGAGCACAATGTATGTAGCTGCTTAATAAATGACCATGGGCGGCAGCAAGTACATGTGTCCGGTCTTGTCTTTGTGAAACTGAACTCGGGTCAGTCCAAGAGGGCTTGGCACATGACCACTAGGAACATGCAACCAAGATACTTTTGAGTGATGACATTCTGAGAGATGTTTCTTGTTGACTTTTTTCTCCCAACAAATTAATTAAGCTGAAGGGGTTAGAATAGTCGTTTAGCAATTCTAGTATGATGTTTTAACCTATAAAGATCCAATTTTTTATACAATATCATAATACGATTCAATAAACTGGTATTTAATAAAAAATTTAATTATCTTTTTATTTAAGTCAAGACTTAATTAAATGATAATTTTAAAGGTGAAAATTAATATATTTACTAGTTTAGTGATACTATTGTAATGAAAATAAATATAATTTTATACCAACAATAGTGAAAAACGCAAGTTTGATTGCAATGTCTTACGTTTTTTTTATTATAAAAAAGGTGCTGATTTTTTAAAAAAAATTATAAAAAAAATGTGTTGTTTTTCTCACTCTAATTTTTAAATAACTAAATAAAATATAAAATAGAAGGATGAACTGTTGTAAATGTTTTTTATTTGTTGAAAATTTCATATATAATTTATTAATTGCAAAAAATTATAATTTATTTAAGTGGAATATAAAAATACGACCATATATTTATACTATATATATATTTCTTTTTAAGGGGTAGAAAAAATAGAAGCAAAGTAGTCCGTGAAAAGTCGAAATACAGAAAAAGAAATGGCGAAGGAGCAGGAGGAGAATGGGAATGGCAGTAGCAGCTTGTTGGTAGAGTTGCCACTACGCGAAGCAGCGGAAGGATTCGAGCTAGAGAAGGCAATATGCAGCCATGGGTTATTCATGTTGGCCCCTAACCACTGGGATCCAATCTCCCGCTCCTTCTCTCGCCCTTTACGTCTCACTTCTCCTCCTCTTACAGTCACCGTCCGCATCTCTCAGCCGCCCACTTCTTCTTCTTCCACTCTCTACCTCCGCGTTTACGGTGCATCCTCCCTCTCTCCACCGCACCGCCACTCTCTTTTAAACCAGGTGTCTAGAATGCTGCGGTTGTCGGAGTCCGAGGAAAACAAGGTGAGAGAGTTTCGTAGCATTGTGGAAGCATTACATGGAGAAGAAGAAGCAACTGAGTATTTGAGGAGTTTCAGTGGGAGAGTCTTCAGATCCCCTACTCTATTTGAAGACATGGTCAAGTGCATTATTCTCTGTAACTGCCAGTATGTATTTTCATATATTATCCTTTCATCACCATTGAATTTTTTGCACTGTCCTTAACCTATTTGATATAATGCCGCTATATACACCTGGGGCCAAATTTAAATAAGAGCACCCCCTACATTCTATAGGTTTTCAAGAACTTTGAGCATGGCTAAGGCACTTTGTGAGCTTCAGTTTGAAATTCAACACCAAATTTCTAGTTCAAAGGCTGCTGAAGATGATTTCATTCCTAAAACGCCCGCAGGGAAGGAGTCAAAGAGAAAGTTGAGGGTGTCTAAAGTTTCCATGCGTTTAGAAAGCAAATTCACAGAGTCCAAAGTAGATAATTCAGTGTCAGATCTTCAGCTTTCCCAAGAACCCCTTGACTTTGTAGGCATGGGAAGCTTCCCCAGTCCCGAAGAACTAGCAAACCTTGATGAAAGTTTTCTTGCAAAACGCTGCAATCTTGGCTACCGAGCAAGTCGAATATTGAAACTTGGGCAAGGGGTTGTCCAAGGCAATATTCAACTAACGCAACTGGAAGAAGATTGCAAGGAAACAAGCTTCTCCAGTTATGATAAGCTATCTCAGCGGCTGCGTCAAATTGATGGATTCGGTCCTTTCACATGTGCCAATGTGCTCATGTGTATGAGATTTTACCACGTGATTCCAGCTGATTCTGAAACTATCAGGCATTTAAAGCAGGTAAATCACCCATTCATTCCCCTAGCCAATGTACCTTGTTGAAGAATTTCTTTTTCAGCTTTCTATAGCGGTTTAATCTTATGTTACCTGAACTTCTTTTCTTTTAAAGTATCCATGTCCAAGAACCATATATAACATATGTTCGACTATGGGTACGAAAGTATGATCTTCCCAATAAGGAAAAACATATAAAATAAATTGAGTATACTCACATGAGACGCATTCATATTCGACACTGACCTAGAGTCCGAGCAAGTGCAGGTTCATTCAAAAAGTTGTACTGTACAGACTGTTGGAAGGGATGTTGAGCTTATCTATGCAAAATATGCACCATTTCAGTTCTTGGCGTATTGGTAAGTCATCTAACAACATCGCTCTGGCATACTTTTGGTAAATCTCTACTGATGTTTTATTTCCTCATTTGACAACATGGGATCAGGGCAGAGATGTGGCACTTTTATGGGCAAAGGTTTGGAAAATTAAGTGAACTGCCTGTCTCTGATTATAAATTTATAACTGCTAGCAATATGAAGAATAAGAAGATAGCAACTCGTAAAAGGAGTAAGACATCTGCCGAAGAGTAACCCTAACTCTGTTTTGTTAACGAAAATGATGGTAAATTATTTTATGCTTGCTGCTCGAACTCACTGATTGAAGTGTATGATAATCATGCATAGACTTTCATGATAATTTCACCCATGCCATTTTGGATTTGCGTTTAGATGCCAATCTCAGTCCTTTCGTTCACTATAATTTTAAATAGTAACATCGGTAACTATTGAATCAGTTACTCGTGTTGTGTTATTTCTTTTTATCATAGTTGTGTTTAAAGTGCTATATATTTACAGAATTTTTAAAAGCGTTCATTTTACAAAATAATAATAATGGCATTTGAGACCGATCACAGTAGGGGAAAAGGCTCTTTTGTGGGTGAAGATGACGTTTTACAATTAACTAAGCTTATTGTATTACAACTATTAATTTTATGGATGAAATAGCCACAAATGGCAACAATACATATATAACACACTATATTAATATACATCTGCCCATCCATTACTAACTTCAGTTTACTACAGAAGAAAAGAGAAGCAGAACCTATGATATTTTATGCTATAAATTATATTAACCTAAAAAATACAAGTTAGCTGAACTGTATTTACCCATTTAGTCTCTGTTGGGCCTGTTGGCCGTCATCTGTTAAGAGCAACCCTGAATAGACCCTGGATCCATCATCGTATCCATTTGTGGTGGAGCAACTCTTTTTCGAATAAGCATTTCCACAGTGGGACATGTTCTTTTCCGCCCACCCCTTGGCCTTGACTGAAACTGCTCATCCGACTCTATGAAGTCGCCCTGAATAGGAAACAGTCGTTACAATCATTACTCTTTGTCTATCACGAAAAATACCTATGACGAAATAAACAAGCTCATAATAGCATTTAATCATTGACAACTAAATAACTTACTGGAACATAAACGTGGAGCGCTGATTTCTCATGGTTATCTCTGACATGCTTGTATGAAAATCTCATCCCACAACCAGAGAAGCTACATGCAAAAGGCTTGAGTTCTTCATGCACAGCCTTGACATGCTGACGCAGATTTGATTTCTGTAATAGAATATTTCAGTATTTTGGTGATAAAGGAAAAAAAAAAAGGTTCATAATCAGAAAAGAATTTCAGTATTCCACACTTCAGACCAAAACAACCACATTCAACTTCTTATGATTAACTGTAAATAAATTGCATATTTAAGGTTCACAAGTATCTTACAGTTGAAAATGTATGGAGACAACCCCCAAAATCACACTTAATTCTTTCTGATGCAACTCCTGATTCATGTGATCGAAGGTGCCGCTTGATGTTCTTCTTCAGCTGCTTTGCCCCACATATTTGACAATTAATATATTGGTGGCATGATTGCACATGAGCCTTAAGGCATTGCTCATTAGTAAAATATTTCAAGCAACTTGGTTCAGAACAGAAGGCTTCAACTGAATCCAGCTTAACTGTAATAATTTTAACAGCACTCATTAGGCATGAAAACATCACCTCCCAATCAGCTTACTTCTCTTCGTCATCACCAAATCACATGCTTTAATTTTGAGAAATGAAGAAGGAAAGCAACTTACCATGAGAATCTTCATGCTTTTTCAGCTTTGATGAAAACTTGAACACTTTTCCACATCCTACTTCCTGGCAGACATATTGCTTCTGGCTTGCAGCATCAGAGGAAGATGAATCTTCATCATGAAATTCTTTCACGTGCCTTTTCATGTTGCCTTGAAACGCAAATTTGCTATTGCAGGTCTCAATTGGACAACTGAAAAGTTTTCCTTGGTGCTGAAGAAGGTGACGATTCAAATGGTCTTTTCTCCTATAGCTAGCATGACAATCATCAACTAAACAAACAAATGGCCTCTGAAAAAACAGAAAAGTAAGTATTAGAACCTACTTGTATAAGTAGCAACCAAAATGAACCATACTTGCATATGAACAACTCTTCAAACCTTCAAGTACCACACAGTGTGACCGAGGCTCACTTGATGAAGCTTCTCAGGAGGTCTCCCAACCTGATACTGATTCATTCAAGTCAAATAAGGCAGCCTCTCGCATTTTGGAGTTCTCTTTGTGGGATCCAATGCTTCACACTATAACATCCATTGGTATTTTCATAAAAAGAAACAATTCCTGCAAAAGTATTGATCCTTAATATACATGAACTTCTGAAGAAAAACAAACTAGCCATAAATCATAAGCCGTACTAAAGTACAAGACAAAACAATAGGTGTTATTAAGGGGAATGACAGATTGTCTGCAAGGGCAGCTTCCTTTGATTGTTGCCTTAGGGACTTCTTTTGGGTTATCTAAGATTTGCTTCATGAAAACTGAGATATATATATTTATCATAAACGCAATTAACAAAAACCAAAATCATGTTCTACACTATGGCTTTTGTCACCTATAACTGTTAAATATTCAAAAACTATTATATACATATAGATATATATAATTAAAAAGGGCAGAGAGGTTTCATAAATTAGCTTATTGAACATTATTAAAAACCTTGAATACAAAGGGAACTAAATACTTATAAAAGAAAGGTACCTCGAGAGAGTGGCTTTGCAAGTGTTGCTTCAAATGAGCAGGCTTCCTGAAAGTAGCACCACATTCTTGGCATTCATTTGACGTGGAAACTTTCTCTTCTTCCTTCCCTCCATTGTCTATTTTCTCCTGAACCAAACCCGAAGTTGAAAAGAATGTTTAGTATAAACCCGTTTAAAGAAAAGTAAGAAGAATCCATTGGCCTATGTCATTAGAAAAATTGAATAAACCATGCATAATCAAAGCAGGTACCGGGTGGTGGGTGAGGATGTGGGTGGTGATGAGAGACTTCTTAGATCTGCAAATTCCACAATGATCACAGAAATAACGCCTTATGTCTTTGAAGATTGGTCCTGATACTCTTTCTCCTTTTTCTTCATCCATCTGATTACAGTTATTTTTCTCGGAAGAAAGTGGGTTTTCACTGCAAGTGATCATTGAGAATTACAGAGGGATCAGCATGTAGACCTTTCAACCGACCTCAAATATAGACCAAAGCAAATTAGAGACACTTGGATGAAAGATAAGAAAAACTAGTGCTCTTGCTAGGTTTAGGGGCTTCCCAACCAAGCAAAGGATACCAAGCTCTAGGCTCAACTCCAAACTTTATGCTTGAAGTGCTTGAGCTCAATCAAGTTTCATTTTCAGGCTGAGATTGACTCGAGAAAGATACCAAGGTACTTTAACTTGTTCAAGTAGACTTCTGATCAACTAAACAGCTAGTTCAATAATTAAAATTATATTCCAATTCAAAATAAATAAATAAATCCAATTGTTTTTAGCTCATACAACAACACGATCGAATGCTGGCCATGAGCATCTTCATCTAATTAAGTCCGTGATTCAAAATTCAGCAACATGTATATGAATAAAATCACAGTAGCTTTTAACCTAATCCTACGGATGCATGATCATATAATTTTGCTGTAGAAATTCTGCAAATATTTGGTACCTTTAAGAATCCCAACCAAGTAATCCACAAGGCACCTCTTAAAGAGCTACAGCGGCGCAATTCTGAACTCAGATGTCGAAATCTAGGGCAATATCACTCCCCAGCCTTCAGAGTTGAGGTTGAGCTGCGCGTTCATGAGGGGGGCAAGTGGAAAATAAGTTGCAAAAGGGCTCGTTTCAAAGTTGAAACCCTAATTTAAGGCTCTACGCCGTCGTTTTAGTCTTAGTAATGGACCCCACATGACGTAACTTGATGTTCTCAATCTCGAATGGGAAGGACGAAATTCTCGTGAAAAACATTAATGCGCAAAAAAATAATAATAATACTACATGAAAATTTATTTCAACCCCTTCATTTCCCGTGAACGCATAATTAGCTTTCCTTCATTCAAGAACCCGACCCCTCTCATTTACTCCACTTGCTGCTTCCCCTTGATCCTTATATCAAATCAACTTTAACTCCACCATTTTTCACTCACTCTTTCCCAAAAATGGCTACATATTTCACTCTTTTCCTCGTCATCTTTTGTGCTTTTTTCCAACTCTCTAGGCCTTTTACAGTCATCATGTCGGATTCCGGCGTCCCCTCTACTCTCATCGACGGTCCTCAAACCGGGTTTTCGATTAACAAAAATGGGGCTCGGACCAACCCTCAAGAGCAAGATGCGGTTTACGATATAATGCGAGCCACGGGGAATGATTGGGCCACGGATATCCCCGACGTTTGCCGTGGGCGGTGGCACGGCATCGAGTGCATGCCGGACAAAGATAACGTTTACCACGTTGTTTCCTTGTCTTTCGGGGCATTGTCCGATGACACTGCTTTCCCTACTTGTGACCAGACAAAGTCTTACCTTTCAGAGTCCATTACCAAGCTTCCTCATCTTAGGACACTGTTTTTTTACCGTTGTTTCACTTGTAATCCTCAGCCAATCCCAAAGTTTTTGGGTCAATTGGGTTCCACGTTACAGACTTTGGTCCTTAGGGAAAATGGGCATATTGGTTCCATTCCTGCTGAACTGGGAAATCTTACTCGTTTAAGGGTTCTTGATCTTCACAAGAACAACCTTAACGGTTCGGTCCCTGTTTCATTAGGCATGATCACTGGCCTAAGGTCGTTAGATTTGAGTGGGAACAAATTAAACGGTTCAATTCCTGCTTTTAGCTTCCCGGTTTTGAATGTTTTGGATATGAGCCAAAATCTTTTAATGGGTTCAATTCCATTTACCCTTGGGTCATGCCAGTCTTTAGTCAAAATCGATTTTAGTCATAATCGTTTGACCGGTTCCATACCCGATTCTTTTAGTGGGCTAAAAGAGCTCATCCTAATGGATTTGAGTTATAATCGCTTGTCCGGCCCATTTCCAACATCACTCAGTAGCTTAACTTCCCTACAAGCTTTGATCCTCAAAGGCAATCAAATGGGATCAACTGCCATTCCTAGTGATTGCTTTGATGGAATGAAGGATTTAATGATCCTAGTTTTATCGAACATGAACTTGCATGGACCGATCCCCGAGTCATTAGGCCGGTTGAACAGCCTTCGGGTGGCTTATCTTGACGGAAATCACTTCAATGGGTCAATTCCAAGCAACTTCAGGGACTTGAAGAATGTTAGTGAACTAAGGCTGAATGATAATCACTTAACCGGCCCGGTTCCATTTGGAAGAGAAATGGTGTGGAAGATGGGGCGCAAGCTTAGGCTTAACAACAATTCAGGACTATGTTATAATGCAAATAACGGGTTTGAAGATGCCTTTGATAGGGGCATCGGTTTATGTGATGCACCTAAACCCGGTTCAGCAAGGACAGTGCAGCATTTGTCCAACAACACAAATGGGGATATGACAACAACAATAAATGTATCAGCTGGAGCAGTTCGTAAGACTTCAGTTTCTGTTAGGTTATCTCAGTTGGCATCACTATTTTTGTTCATTTTGCTGTCTTTACAAGGGAAATAAATAAAAAAAAAGGCTTGTAAATTACAGTTTTGTGCATCTTAAATTCTTAATTTATCTCATAAATGAATCAATTGATGTTTGATTAAAGCATAAAACTACCCCCCCCAACTCTCATATTTCAGAGCCTTTTTAACAAATCAAAGACAGGGCCTTTCATGGTCTGGATATCAAAACTTATTCTCCAACAACGTAGTCATAATGTTAGAAGACATAAATCTCAACAACCATAAATAATTAGCACCAGATTGCCAAGATAAAAAGGTGTTAAAAGTTTAATAGAATAAGAATCCATAAAGAAGTAGGTTCTGTGGGGGCACTCCAGCATCTCCAAGGCCATCCATTTGATTGTTGCATTCAAGTCCTGCAAGAATGAACTGCCACCTGTCATTATTTTGTATTATTCAAACTCTATTATGGCTTAAGGTAAAGCGTTAATTTCTTGTTAATTGCATCAGCTAACAAATTTAAGACACTTTTTGGCTTCAAAGCTGGCTGGACCAAATATTTTAATTTACGAGCAAAACTTAGGTATCATATAATATCAGCATTTAATGATAATACCAGCGCACAATAAATACGTATCTAAAGTATGTTGTATGTGTATGAATGGGGTAAAATTTATTTACTT
This sequence comes from Gossypium hirsutum, assembly GCF_007990345.1. Lineage (NCBI taxonomy): Eukaryota > Viridiplantae > Streptophyta > Magnoliopsida > Malvales > Malvaceae > Gossypium > Gossypium hirsutum. Next base: position 10,652,813 of record NC_053441.1, on the reverse strand, counting down.
AAATTTATTAAAATTATTAAATTTTAAGTTCAAACAATTAGTTTTTTTTAATAATTTAAATTTACGTAATTAAATATTATTTAAAGAGGACACACCACCTTCACATCTCTCTATTTTATTTTCTAAAAACTTGACTTCAGTCCTATCCGGAAATAAAAGGTTATTAAGGTTGAAATGCAAGCTGATAACTTCATTGGTTTGCGTATTATCAATTGATTTATATCATTTTATTATTATTCCACTGACAAAATTCAGCCTTTGTCTTGTAGAGCTGATAAAGCTATTTTAATTTCTTGTATCAATCATTGGTAGGCCAAACAACTAAAGCAGATTAGCCCGTAATTCAGGAGGAGTATATCTTTAGTTCAAACTCCAAAGCTTCACACCTATAAATAAACAAAAGTGTAGCTTCATAGAATAAAATCAGTTGAGTTAAATCTCATACAGGCCAGCCTCATCTAAATGTGAATAATAAATAATATATTTAAAAGACTTTTATCTTCTGGTGTTCCACCAATAATCGTTTTTATTTTATGCATAGTGTTAATTTAGTATTACAACATTGGTATTTGCTTTTCCTTGGACCTCACAAACTTTATACCAATATCAGGTCAAATTTTGAAGCTTCGTTTAGCAGAAAAAGGCTTTAATAATATCAAATTTTGGTGCATCATCACCATGAATGAGTGCTTCTTCTATCCCATTAAATATAATTTATCATATTACCGTATTACTTTATTCAACTTCAATCCAATAATCTAAATGAAAATGAAAGCGGCCATTTTCGATAAAAAAAGAGACAGAGTGATATAGACTATAGAAGGAGGGAGGCAGAGGGGTCCATTCCATTGCATAAACTGTTTTTTGGGTTCATTTTTTGCATAAACTGTTAAAAGATTATGAAAAGAACTGTAAAAATGAAAAAAAAATGTTTAATAAAATGGAACCATGGGTGGGGATCTGGACGTGGGTGCAATTTTTGAATTGAAAACAGCTAGATTCAATGAGAAAGCAGCCAAATCAGCAAGCAACCAATGGCATAAAGTAAACAAAAGACAGAAAAAAAAAGAACAGGTAACTCCAGCAAACCTTGCCATATACTCTTCCTTTTCTCCATTTCTTCCCAAAAAATAGATACTAACAATTAAAGAAAAACCCAGAGAGAAAGTTTTTTTGGAACAATTTACTGCCCACTAGCGTTACCTTTGGCATCCCATATGAATCTGCTGCTTAGAAAAGGAAACTGAAGTTGAGCAATTAAAGTACAAAGTATAAATACAAATTTTATAATAATAAAAAAAGGTCTTTGAAACTGCAGGGAAGTGGTTTCCTTTGAGACAGAAGGCAAAAGAAAAAAAGGAAGACAGAGTGGGATTTTTAGTTTGGTTTTGAGATGGCGTTCTGCTCTATGATTTGTTGTGGGAAAGGCGTCGATCGGTAAGATTATAATTGTTAATACTGCTTTTCTTTGTTTTACAAAACTCCTTTTGGAAAGTTTTGCAGCTTTTTTTTATTGAATTTTAGTTTTGATTTGAGGAATGGTAATGGTTTTATTTAGTTTTTGAAACTATCATCTGGGTGTTGATTAAATTTTATCTTTTTCATTTTTATCTACTATCATCTCAAGATTTGAACTTTGTTTCCTTCTGGAACCGTTGAAAAAGGAAATACTTAATCGAGCTTGATATAGCTAGTTGACTTTCATTTAAGCTTGAAATCTCGCACTCTGTAATCAAATTCACAAGGATATGCTGATTTCCGTCTTAGACGCAAAGGCTCTTTTGGCTGTCAAATTGAATCTTCTTTTAATGCACTTAATTTAAGTTGTTTCGTGTTTTTGTGATTGGATTTTAATGTCTTAACATTGTATGATACAACAGGAAAGAGAAGGGAAAGCAGCAGCCGACATGGAGGATATTTTCATTGAAAGAATTACATTCAGCTACCAATAATTTTAATTATGACAACAAGCTTGGAGAAGGAGGATTTGGCAGTGTATATTGGGGTCAGCTATGGGATGGATCACAGGTATGAATCATTTTACTTTTTTTTTTCCTTTTTTTTTTTTGGTGGGGGGGGGGGGCGCCCTTTTAACCAAGTGAAAATTGCTATTTTGTGGCGTCCTATGTTTCCCTAACTTCTAAGCTTTGAAAGATTTGTCGGTTAATACGTAGTTATATCCATCAGCGGCTCACTTTTCGCTTGTTTATCCATCAAAAACTTCAGTAATATTGAATGTTCTAGCATGCATCTTACTATAGTTTGAATCCAGTTTACTATTTGTGAAAATTGTTCTACTTTGCAAGCATATTCCTGGACTGGCTTCTGTTATTTTCATGGTTCATATCTATATGAATCTCATGTAACAAGGTAGAAAAGGTGCTACTCTGTTGAAGTAATGGTGCAGAAGTTTCTTATAATGGAATCAGTAGTAAGGGCAGAAGTGTTAAAACTTCCGACCTAAAACTGTTCAGCGATAGGTTAAAGGGTTAACGTGATAAAGTCGTAACAAATCCCAAATCGAAATGATGTGAATCAACATCGCTTGGCATTCACTCATAATAGGTGCAATGGAACAACTGAGAAAATTAACCGTATTAATAGATCATAAAGATTGGGAAACACATACCAGAACATGGGTATGATCCTCCAAGGACTCTTCAAATACATAGAATCCTGGGATAAAATTGAATATACCCTGTCCACATATACCAGTGTCCAAGCCTGACTAATATAGACTATAATGACTGTTTTAGGACCGGCTAGGATCGGACTTCATTAGATTCTTGTTCTTCTTCCTATGGAAAGTTGATAGCCAACTTTGATGTTGTACCACCTTTTCTCTGGACCCAGCTAGTACCGATTTCTCTATTTGCTAGGGAAGTTTTATGGCAAATAAAAATTGTAGTTTCATCAATTGTTGAAGGGTCACCATTAGTACTTACTGCGTAATTTTAGGACTTTGGTGATCTTCAAAATAGCACCTCTCGTTCTCTAAACAGCACATTAGTACCATCAATAGTTTCCATTTGGATAACACTTTTGGAATTCCATGATTATATCTGTTACAATCAAAATGAACCTTCTTGATGTTTTTCTATTGCTTTGTTTTTCTTTCAACCGTGTTCTTGTTTTGAAAGTTATAGACTTGCAGATCGCAGTTAAGAGGCTGAAGGTGTGGAGCAATAAAGCAGAAGTGCAGTTTTCGGTTGAGGTTGAGATATTGGCAAGAGTTAGACACAAGAATCTACTGAGTTTACGAGGATACTGTGCTGAAGGGCAAGAACGTCTGATTGTATACGACTACATGCCCAACCTAAGTTTGCTTTCACATCTTCACGGGCATCATTCATCAGAATGCCATCTTGATTGGAGTAGAAGGATGAATATCGCAATTGGCTCTGCTGAAGGAATTGCGTAAGTGTTGAACCCAATTTTCTTCTCTATTCTATAACTTTTTCTAACAAAAAATGCCAACCCCAACTCTTTGGCTTGATTCCTTCAGTTACCTTCACCACCATTCAACCCCACACATAATTCACAGAGACATCAAAGCTAGTAATGTGTTGCTAGATTCAGATTTCCAGCCTCAGGTTGCGGATTTTGGGTTTGCAAAATTTATCCCTGATGGTGCAACACATGTGACTACTCGAGTTAAGGGTACCCTTGGCTACCTTGCCCCTGAGTATGCTATGTTAGGAAAAGCTTCGGAGAGTTGTGATGTGTACAGTTTTGGCATTCTTCTGCTAGAGCTTGCCAGTGGCAAGAAACCCCTTGAGAAACTGAGTCCAACGGTGAAACGCCCGATTGCAGAATGGGCCCTCCCTCTAGCTTCTGAGGGGAAGTTCAGCGAATTGGCGGATCCAAGGTTAAATGGGAAGTATGTGGAAGAAGAGCTGAAAAGGGTTGTCCTAGTCGCACTTGTATGTGCTGACGCTCAGCCCGAGAAAAGACCTACCATCCTTGAAGTTGTCAAGCTGCTCAAGGGGGAGTCCAAAGAGAAATTAAGTGAACTAGAAAATAGTGATCTGTTCAAGAACCCGCAGTCTGCTGTTTGTAATGATGAGATATTGGCTTCCGAAGAGAGCTCAGACACAATTAAGGAAGAGGAGGATTCCTAATCCGGTGAAGGAGACTGGGCACGGAAGTCCTTAAGATGGCTGATGCCAAGGACGAATTTAAGTATTAGATGTCAAAATTTGTATAATTGATATACATATAGATATTATTGTTTTCTTTTGCTTACTTATCTTCTTCTCGTAAGAGGTGGCAGTGGTTACCGATGCCAGCAACACCACGTTGTAACATGGAACTATGTTTCAGGAGTGCTATGTTATATGTCTGGGGGTCAACGAAATGTTTCTTGAATTCTTGTTTTACTTTAGACATCTGGTTTTATAGTGGGCGTTTTACATCATCTCTGGTTTCAGATATCTGGCACTATCTGCTGCTTGTGATATGAGACGTGAAAATCAATCTCAATGCCGACGGCAATGGCAATGCTTTTTTATATCCACCTCTGAAGGATGATTCCAAATGATCAAAGATAGGGGATTCAAACTTCAAAACTAACACCTTTGCAAAGCAAAAAGGCTAGAGTTGAATTGGACTGAAAACATGATAACACTTAAATCTATACGTATCTCAATTGACGATTAATAAGTCAAAAATGCAAACTCTTAATCCCTTTCTTTATGAACACCAAAATAAGTAAAACACCAAAAGAATATTTGTTAGAGGGCAAAATCAGAAGGGTTTTGCTCGTATATTTACAACTCCCAGCATTGTTACAAATGGTATAAAAAGTACATGCAACTATTCAAACAAAAACGTCAGGCCTCTACTAATATTTCGGGCACAAAGTGTTAACAGGCGTAAGCTACAGAAACAACAACGAACAAGGTTGACATGAACCCAGACTTAGGTGAATGTATCCTCCCGATCTCCTTCTGCAGTCTCACCTTCCTCCAAGTTGCTGAACTCAAGGAAATGAGTCGGCCTGTGGTCCTCGTTGTAGTATTCTCTAGGTGTCCCTAGCTTCACCCCATATTTCATGCTAACTGTATGCTTCACTCCCATGAAATTGTAATTCCATGGACCATTGTCAGGAATCTATAAGTACAACACAAGTAAAGAGTCAGTCCCACAACACCCCATCCAATATTATATACATTTGATTGAAATATAATGGATAGGAAATTCAAAGAACACAACTCGATGAAAATATTCTCTTACCATATAAAACCCAAGGAACCTATCACTTAAGAGCATCTGCACCTTCTCGTAATGAGTTGGAAGGTAGCCATGAGGATTGCTTCCTGTATCTTTGTTTATCCGTCCCCACTCATATCCACTTGGTGTAAGCTTGTACGCTGTTAATGAGCAAGAACCTGGAGTGAAACTGCAAGTCAAGATAATGCACTTCTCTCCATCCCACTGTTTGTTGTTCTCCAAAATCCGAGCATGGGATGTGACATCCTGTGATCAGAAATGCATGATAATACGCAGCAATTAGTTTATAATATTAGATCAGTCATGGACAAAACTACAACATTGAAATATTCCACTAAAATTTTACTTCAAGAAGCAAACTCTAAAAGTACCTGTGGTGATAATTGGGGAAGCTCATTTGGTTGTGTGTGCAACCATCCCAAAGGCTCCAGATCATTCAAGAAATCATGTTCAGGAAGAGCAGATGGAAGATGAACTTGCTGATGAGTACCCCACTGTGGTGGCATTGCAATACAGCGAATTTCCTTAACCTGAGGATTATCAGGAGGGCTTATTCCATACAAGTACCCAGCAATTTGAGTCCGCAAATCTGCTATGCAGATGAACTTCTTTAAAATGTTCTTTGGCATGATGTAAGTGTACCCCGTTTCCTGCATCATTGATTTTAATAAAGATCAGCATAAGCATCTAGATAAATGATTAGATCTCCAGTAAGTCAGTTATGTACCTTTATGTCTTCTGAGTTCACATATATATGATTGACACGGAGATAAAGATTAGTAGCTGATATTGCTCTAACACGCCAGTCAGTCTTGGACCCAAATGCTGCTTGCTCGTAAGGACTTGTGGTCGTGACAATGAGCTCATCACCATGCACATTTGTAGTCCTAGTTGTCACAGCTGTCAGCTGACTTGCTTCCTTAGCCTGAAAGTATAAGTTGATAAATTTAGATAAAATAGAAGTTCAGCAAACATAAAGCCAAGTTAAATTAGCAAGCAACCATAAATAAATAGTAATGAGGGGGAAAAAACCAGAAAGAGCTTAACCTGTTTCTCAATCTCTGCTATTTGTTGCCTCTGTTGAGAGGGTGGAGTAATCTCAGCTCCAAGAATAATGTCACGAATCTCGGACTGTGTTAAGGCTGATGTGTTCACATTGTTCTTTTTGGCATAGTCAGAGAGTATGAGATCTCTTAAAGCAACTTCAACCTGTGCCACGAAATTCAGCTTTAATGCACTTGCAAAGAAGGATGCATGCTTCTAAAACTAATTGGTGAATGCACTATGAGTAACAATAATGCCTACCTTCATCCACTGATCATCAGTTAGAGAAGGCCAGATATGATGTGGCTCAGTAACAATTGTCTTGTCAGGTTTCAGTAACATCTTAGCCTTCTCATTGTTCACATGAAGTGCACGAAGGATCAGAATAAGTCGGGAGAATGCAGTGTATGATGAGATACTCTTCAACCAGTCATCATAGATGTTAAACAAAACCATTTGTGGTTCTGTAGCCTTAAGAATCAGATCACCAAATTTTTCTATTTTCAAGCAAGCTTGGAATGGTAGTTGCAGCTCACTTCCCTTGATAACTATGTTAGGGAAATCCAGTAAGTGAACCTCCAAAGGATCAAGCATTCCCTTCCGAGTAACAATGATCTGCTTTGGTTGTTCTTCAACAGGCAGAGACCGCACAAGAGCAGCAACTTCTTCAGCAGTTTTCCACTTAGCAAGCTGACCAAGACGCTTTTGACCTGCCCACACGCTTGTGTGAATGACCTGCAAGAAGCGAAAGTGATCGTGTTGAGATCTTCACAATAGACAAACTAGCTTAGAAAAGAAATGCTATATGAGGAAACAAACCTTTAGGAACAACTGCCCGGTCCTGGGATTAAATATGAAGATGGCACCATTAATGGGCTTTGTTGTGAGATTCCCTTCAAATGTCTTATGGATTGTCACACGATAAACATTGGTGTCGTCAACAAACCAGATAATCTGGTTGCTGAAGATCTCCCCATAATTTTGGGATGAAAGATATGGCTCAGTAGGCTCAGAAGAATACAACTGCAAACCTTTTCTTATCCGCTCCCTTAGGACATATAAAGCTGGATTTGACTGTATAAATAGACAGAAACAATTAGATCAACCCTTAATATCCATACATATATTATCTTTTAAAAACAAACGTAGCTTCAAAAATCTGAATTATAGATTATTATATTTTCTGTCCACCGATGTTGTAAAACAGTAAACCATGTTACCTTCATGATCTTATTCATTGCCTGAGCAAGCAGTGGCTTTGATCCAGGGAACCAGTTACCGAACGCAGAATGCAAGTTGTAAGCCAGATCAAGTCCAATCATCACCCCTACATAAAGACAATAGATGATCAGATCTTTGACCAAAAGAAAACAAAGGGCATACAGGAGAGAAGGAAAAACAGGAACAAGTAGGTAAAAATTTACCAGTAGGAGATGGATAAATAGACATGTTGTCTGTTGTATAATCCATAAATTTGGCTCGAGTGTAACGCTCAATATCATGCGAATCATAATCTCCCCACCGAAGTTGTACATCTATCCAATATTTATTGCTTGCTTTTTGATCAAACATGTCCTTGGACTCTGCCACAAGACTAGGCTTCGACATAGGCCATCTATGAGCTGCAAAGAGAAGAATATCTGCGCAAGAGCTGTTCATCTTATAACTCTTCCTTGGATGAATTGTCTCCTTCTGAACAGTTTCAATTTCCAAAGCATCCAATTCCTGATCTAGCACTTGGCAAAGATCCATAACTACACTCTCATGAATTTTTTGCCACAAATGGGCACGGAAGATCTGAATCAAAGATATTTTCAAGGTTGGGATCTTCCCATGCATGAATATTCCAGTGAGATCTAGTTGCACTTGAAAACCCACGTAAACATTAGCCCGATTGATTGTAGGTGACCACCAGAGAGTAAATCTACGGTTAGGAATCTGGTTAAGACCAGATCTCTGAGCATTAGTAAGCTTCTTATACTTCATTGACTCCTCGAATCCAGAAGCCTTTTCCCAAAAAAGACCCTCCCAAGTAGGGAAGCTGTAATATAAGGAATAGAAGAACATAAAATAAGATATGACCATACAAATCATTAATAAGTATAGTAACTGGTCAATTTATCTATGAAATTTATAACTAAACTAAAACTAAGCAAGTACTTACTATGTTCCTTTAAACAAGGTATGCTCTAGAATTCCCTCAACACCTCCCAGAGCTTGGATGACATCAGTTCGATAGTTGTTCAAGTTCCACAATTTGCCATCATGCCTTTGGTGGGTCCACCAGAATGGATTCTGCTTCAGCACCTGGTACTGCTTGAAGTCTGTGCGTACTCGCCATCCTTTGTCATATGCTAATGTGTGCCTATCCTTCTGAAACAAAGTATTTATACGTGGTATTCCCCTATCCCATGAATCCTGTTAATAAATCAGGGACAATATCATCAGAACACAACTTTCATGTGACAGATAAATCATATAATGCAAAAAATGTACAGAATGCTAAATGGTTAGAATAACAATCATACGAAAAGATACAACGAGAGGAAACTGCCAAAGAGAAATGGAATTAGAAAACAACAATCGCAATCACTCGACAATAGAAAACAAGACAACTCACTTCCAAATCCTCAAGAGTTAGGCGCCTATTTTGTGCTTGAGCTTCCTGCCTCTTCAGAGCATACTCGGCCCAAACACGCTGTGAGTCTATGAACTCACTCTCCCATGGCTGTTGAAGTCAGAAAATCATCAAACAATAAAGCAATATAGAAAGTAGAAACCGAAAAACATGTAAGAAAGTGCAATCGACTTTACCTGTATGTACCGGTAAAGATTAGGGATCAGCTGGTCCTCTTCATGGCTCATTCCACTCCTAAAGTGAGTCACACCAACATCAGTCTGTTGACTGTATCGAAGGTCACTCTGTGGAATCAATATGTGTCCCATTGATAACATGCCAAGTCCTCCAATTTCTTTAGGAGTGTAAAAAATGACAGGAGGGAACCTGAAAGCATGGTAGTGTTTTAATAACTTATTATGACCAAAAAGAAGAGAGGCACAAAGAATAGAGAGATCAGTTAGAAAAACCATACCGACTAGGCATTTTTGAATTCAATCCAATCTTGATACGTGTTTGAATTTTATTTTCACATTTAACAAGCAGATCTAGAAGCTCTTGTGTATGTACAGTTGCTTCACGGAAGTAAGTCATAAGACCTGATCAACAAAGAAAAAAAATTAAGAGGAAGAAGACCCAATAAGTTCAACAAAGCAAAAGATCAAACAAAATTCACAAGACCAATATAAAAGGCGATATGAGATACCTATTAAAGCAGTATTCCATTTATTGACTATCTTTGTAAATGTTGTTGACCCAGAAGACATGAGAATCTGCCTGACACGATTCTCAAAGACCTTCATGTGCTCATCATCAACCCGTAAGAAAGCAACTGCAGTTCGCTCTTTTGTTTGTTCATTCTGCAAATTCCAAACCCCATCTCTTGTATTGCTAAATGCTTCTTGGGTCATTCTTATTTTAGGAAGTATTCGAACTTCAAAACCACACCTAGACATCAGAGATAAAGATACTGCATCAGTCAAACAGTTTCTTCAAGTAAATAGCAGGACAGAAACAATACCACTAACAAGGAAACCTTAAAACTATCAAAAAAAGTTCGTTGCACAAAGCTATTTTACCCATACAACAAAGTCACATGTAAACTCATAATGAAATTTAACAAAACACATTCTGCCACATAGGCAAGACACCAAGCACAGAGCATCACTTTATGTCAATGCACAAAACCAGTAAACCGATAGACTTATAACATCTAACATTATAGCTCCAGATAATCAATTCACATATCATGAATTCTTTGTAATGATAGTTTGACATGGCTGTCAAATTAATACATCTCTGAGGTAAAATACAATGGAATTTTCAACATTTTCATTAGAAGAAACCAAGAGCAAAACCTTTGGTCAACCACTAAAAATAATTCAAGCACTAAATGCTGCATACATATAACAAAAACATTAAATAAAGAGGTAATATGAGACACATACATGCTAAAAAGCAGGTTGGGATTATCCTTGCTATAGACAGAAACAAAGCTGTTTTCCCATTCCAACGTTGTGATGCTTCTAGGTAGACGATTCTTCATGTCCCAGAAGACACTTCTCCCAAGATTAACTGCAAAGAAAGAAATAAAACTAGAGACTGAATCTCCAAAGCAGTTTCGTCCAAAAAAATTCAAATCATTTAAGATTCCACAAACCATCATGTTTCATAAGCCTCATTCTTGCATCTCTAGGCCAGCATTTCTTGTTGTTATATCCAACCATGTTTTCATTGTTTGGATCAGGATGCTCAGTAAGATAACGCTGGATTAGGTCTCGTGCCTCTTCATGTGTGAATCTGAATAATATGTGCACCCTATCAATATACCTAGAGTACAGACGAATTGGATGCCTGGTTTCAACTTTTGTGTCCCAGTATGTGATGAATTCATTTGGCATCTGGGGTGGACCAGCAATCTCACTAACACGAGTCAATCCAAGAAGCAAGAGATCCAGAACAAGTCCATAATACTGGACAACGAAAGAAGCAAACTGAAGACCACGTATAAGACCATATGAATTCGTGTGACTCATATCTTTGTAAGACAACACCACATTGTTCTTTGCAGTTACATAATCTGCAATGTTGTGATCAAGAACCAAACGCAGAAGCCTGCAAAATATAAAGAAATATTATTTATAAATTCCAACAAGGCCAATGATGAGATGATCAAAATATTTACACTGAACCAACCTGTTTAACATAGTCAAATCAATTTTCTCAAAGAACTTCTCAAATTTTGTCTGAAGCATCACCACACACTGTCCCTCACTTGTGTCCCATATTCCTTGCAAATTGTTTATACCTTGACACCATTTGTAAACCAAAAGCGGGGGTGGCTCAGAATCTGCAGGCTTAATCCAATTAGGAAATAGGTGGCGCTTGTCTCCCTCATACCATAGGTATTGGTCAAGGTAAGCGTCAGTAATCTTCTCAAGGGGCTCAATTTCATACACTGGAATCAAATAGCTGTACAAATCCATGAACTCTATTCCAACCTGCAAAGAACAGACCATTTTTAAGTTCGAAACCATGTATAGAATACAAAGAAGTTCAAAAGCAAAATAAATTCATACTGGGCCACCAACTTACTTCTTTGAAGGCACGTTGGGTAAGGAGATGCCGCTTGATCCTTGATAAGGCCTCATGAGGATTATCATAAGCCTGTTCAATTAACCCCAGTTCTTCTCTTTGGAGTTGGTTTAACCTCACAGCTACACTGTAAGATTCCTTCAACCTTTCCAGTGCAAGGATGAGTAGCTTTGTATCATGCTTGTAAGACAAAGGGGGAAATGGAATGGGAGAAAATTTTCTTGATTCCAACCAATGCACAGTTGTGGTATAAATGGCAACAGCTTCTTCTGGAGTGACATATGGCCCATCTTTCAAATAATTGTGCTGTCGTTCCTGCTCAGCTTTTAGCCAGAGGCGTGTCAATCTGCCTAAGTTTTTCCTACAAACGGTTTTATCAACAGTTGCACCTCTTCTGATACGCTCACGATTGTAATGCGCAACATTTGTCCACCAGTCAGCTTTAGACTTGACATATCTGAGGATCATATTCTCAATGGGAACTGGCAAACCCGGAACCTAAAGAGTAAATCAGTATGACAACTAGCACAGGTGACAAAAATAGCAAGCAAGTCATTCAAAAAAAGGTTTTACCTTCCACGGAATGTTCGCCTTCCAACAGCGCCATGCCTCGCTGAGATGCTGCAATATTGTTCTAGCTTTATTTTGTTTAATTCCCTCTGCAATTTAATTATAAACGTACTGTTAGAAGGAATTGCCAACAGGGAAAAAAAGGAAGATCGTGAAAGGTAACAACTAATGACAGTTGATAGTAACCTGGCATGGCATCAAGAACATCATGCATGACAGCAGCTCGAAGTTCCAGATCGAAGTGGCTCTCAACACGTTGCTTGGTAACAGTCTTAGCCACTCCCTTCGAATGTCGACCTTCAAATTGACGTGCAAGCAGATTTCCTAACCACCTTTCTAGAAGAGGCACAATGCCACGAAGGAAAAAGAGCCATACCCTCCACATTGGTGCCCAAAATCCACATCCAGGTCCTTTCCCCACTGGCCCAGTGTTGAAGCGATAATAAATTAAGTGTTTCAAGTCTTTGCACATCCTAATCTGTCTCATGAGCCGGTACTTGTAACGGTACATCCCAGTCAACTGACCAACATGGGAAAAAGTATACTGCAGACCATCTGCCAATTGGAAGGCATCAACATTTCCAAGTCGAAACTGAACATTGGCATCAACCACAAGCTTTGTTAAACGCAGAATCTCCCGACAAAGATGAAAAGCATTGCCAAATCGTGACTTCTTGCGCTCTTTTGTGGTGAGAGTCTTCACAGGTTTCAAGTTGAAGTTGTAATCCAGGTGAAGGTAGTTCAAATTTTTCCTATGTATCAAAAGGTTCAGCATGTTGTACCCTTGCTTGCAAACTTGTAGACCTGCTTCAACCCAATCAAGCTCTGTCGTTTGAAAGAACTTGGTCGCCTGGAGAGACCGAAACAAGTGCTTCTTCTTCTGAGCCTTTGGTGGTCTGTGATGCAGCTCATTCAGCACAAAGCATTTCAACAGTTTCTGATAGCTTACTCGCACTTTAACAGGATAAGATGGAGGACAGTGCTCCTTGTACCAGTCTGACACAAGTGGTATATCTTCAGCACGTCGCACCCGACCAGATCTCATATTAAAAGGGTGTGGAGCAAATAAAAGAGAAATCCCAGCAGCAGTAGTATCGGTGTAAAGCTGTGTGTCACTCAGCAAAGGTTCCACCCCTTCAGGCAAGACAAAATCATCTTCGTCCTCGTCATCATAAACTTTCTTTTCTCGTCGCTCCTTGTTTGTGGTAGTTATGGGGTGTATCAAAGGATCATAATAGAATGCCGGTAAATCAGGGTCTTCTGTTTTAATGTGCATGACCATGGGAGTATGATACACACAAAGCTTTACTTTCCTGGGTCTATTGTTATAAAGATGAGGGAAAGCAATTCGATACTCTGTCCTAAGAGGTGACCGGATAATGAGTTTGTTTATGTCATTAAATTCATTCCAGTCCTCATCCCCTTTCTCCATATCACGGTATAATGGTTCAAACTTAGGACCACCTGAAAACATGCACAGCTGGATGAGAAAGCGTTCAAGCAGCATAAAGAAAAAATAGCAAAAGAAACCAACTCAACACCATAAACTTATCAAAATCAAAGAAATCTGATTTCAGACCTACAACCAGGCATAACGGAAGCAATGGCATGCCATCATCACAACAAATTTCCATTCCAGTATTTTCCACCCATTTAAAAAACAAAGAAAAAAGAAGACTGAAATTAGAGATGTCAATACATATTATAGTACTAGTAAATGCAAGCAGGATACGAGTGAAAGGTTCTAGAAAACTACTTCAATCACTAAATTTATAATAACTGAATCACAATCAACTGTGTGTCTCCACACCCCAACAGCCAAACTCTGCAAATTTCAGATCATTCATGGACATAGGAAAAAGAAGTTTAGTATAGATGGCAGGAAACTTACCAGGTATGCACATGTTTAATGCTTTAGCTGTGAAGAATGACTCCATGTCAAACAAGTAGAAATAATTACGGTCAATCAAATCAGAAAGAAGTTGTCCAGCAAGCCGGTGCAAAGTGGCCATAATTGGAAGAGAAAGATGCCATTTCCTGTAACTCGGGCCATTGATAAGCTTTGTTTTTACAAGAGGCTTATGGTCATAAAACCAAGCGTACACAGCAGAATCTTCTTCTTCATCCAGCTCTAACTGAATCGGCTCTAGAGGATCAACATCTAACAGATTATCAGCATAGTCTAATGGAGGCTCCTCATCATCAAATGGTGGAAACCGCATTCTCTTGAAATGACGACGATCTCTTTTCTCCCTTCGCATCATGATCCACATTGAACCCCACTGTCGAAATAAAAGATAAGTCGATCAATAACAAGAAAGGTAACTAATTCCAAGAATAATTCAAATCAGATAGAACTTAATTTGGTGTTGAATTGTTGTAAGAGGAGAAGGTAATGAGCATACCTGTGCTAAATAGATTGGTTCAACAACCCACGGTATTTCATTCACAAACGTGATTGCTCCTGTAATATGGTACAAAACCTTCACATCTCGAACCTGTTCCCAAGGCATTGGCATATTCTCAAGGAGCTTGTAAACTGCATGAGGAATGAATTTAAGGGCTCCAAGATACACACGTTTATCATGGCGATATTTTTTTGAAGACATGTCCCCATGGTCTCTGTCAGAAACAAAACAAAACTAACCATGAATATCTTGCCAATGAAGTGTATACTATCAAAACATCGAACTACAAAGTAATCATAGAAAAGGACTCTATGTATTTTGGAAACGCAACCAAGAGTGGCATGCCTTCAACAAAGTTAAAAAAGAAATATGTAAATATGGTTAAAGGTCATACTAGTGAGGATAAAATTATTCAAAATCAAGAAAAAAAATCCTAGATAAAATGTCTCTATATTTTGCAATTTATTTCCATGCAAATTTCTCTCGTACAAAAATTGCAAAAATAAAATCCCTTAAGTGAATATTTCTAACTTAGAACATAAATACATAGATAATCCTAAAGAATACTTTAAATATTAAAATATATAAGAAAAAAATTATCGATGAGAGAACTAATAACTAACTTTACAAGATCCCATGACCGACCTCTAACCAGTTTAGCAATTCTCGAAATCGGTAAGACCTAGTGTTAACAATCTTTAATACCTTAAAAAAACAATATTGATGAGGAAAATGAACAAAACATGATAGATCAAATCTGGCTAAACTATCTTTAAAACCATGTAACAATATATATTACCTGATAATCTTCCTGACGTGCTCAGGAGGCATATCCTCCTTCTGCGTCTCGACAAAACCAAATTTCCTCTTATCCCCATACCGTTTAGAGTTAAGTTGCATCCATTTCCGAGCCTTCTCCTCCAGCTTCGCCTCTGCTTCCTGCGGAGTCATATGCGGAGCTAGAACCGTGTACGAAGGCTGGGCAGCTGGAGGCGGTGGGATGGTGGATCCCCCGGTTCCCGGCGGCGCTATCTGAGCGTTGTTATTATTGTTGTTCCACATGACAACTTTGGCCGATAAATATATACTCTAACGACCCCAATGCAAGCTTGAAGGAAGAAACCGAAGAGGATTTCGAACTTCGTTCGATGAAAATGATTTTGAAATTAGGGTTTTGGAGGGCTGGCGTTTGGGTTTATCTTACTTTTTCTCCTCCCTCTGCGAAGAGAGTGAGATTTTTTGGAGCAAAAATGGAGCGATCGTTCGGCTTTTATAATTTTAGTGATAAAACAAGTGGCGGTGACAGTGAGGCACGTGATGGATTATGAGCCACTATGGCCCTCTATATGGGAAACCGACTAAAAACTTCGATGTGGGCCAATTAGGCTCTTCTTTTATTGGGCTAAAAACCCTTCTCAAGGTAACATGATAGGTGACTTGTGCCTTTAAAAGGCCCGATCTCTTAAGTTTTTATAATTCAATTTAAATCTATAAATTGAACTGATGTAACCTATACTCGTGTCTCAAATTTACTAAGTACTTTTAATAAATTCATAAAAATGCTTGCTTGTAATGAGATTTGAAATCTAAACCGAATACACTATAATATACATTTTTCTTATTTTACCATTTCATCCAACATAATAGTTAATTTTTATTCTAATATATTACAATTTTATTTTAACTCAGAACATGAAATTATGATAATTTAATTTAAATTTATTTATTTAATAAATCACACTATTTTATATTTATTAATAATTTTAAAATATATGAAGTATCTGAACTTGGTAATTTGTACTTACTTGGCACTTAAACTTTTTTTATTCGATTTAACTGACACCTAAACTTAAAAACCGTAAGTCAATTTTATACATTTTATAAGTATCTGACTAACTCTATTAAATACTCTAACGTGGTACTGAGCACCAATAGGATGGTGACATTTGGCAACCTCATATTGACACATGATAAAATAATAAAAGTAAATTTTATTTAAAATTTATAAATGATATAACTTTTTCTTTTTTTGTTAAGTGAAACATAATAGTTAAAATATAAAATAATTTAATTATTATAATAATTCATTTAATAAATTTTATTTATATTGTTTAATTAAATTTATTTAACCAAATATTTTAATAAAATTAAAATTCTCATTTATAAATGTGATAAATGTTTTAAATAATAAAAAATATTTTAATGATAAATCATGCCATATCATATCATATATATATATATAATATAACAAGGTATGTACCTTATATTTGTGCCAAGTGGCACCCTCTCAATTTTCTACATTTAATTTCCTATTTTTAAAACATAAAAAAATATTTTTTCTAAAAATAATATAAATAAATTTTATTACAAAATAGTTTTAAAAACAAATTTTTGGTGATTAATTTTAAAAATTATTACCATTTTTTAAATAATATTTATTACAAAATAGTCTTAAAATTTTGAATCTAATAAGTTATAACTCATTTATAAAATTTAAATAATTTATGCATACAGTAAATTTTAATATAAAAATATTTAAATTTTAAAAAAATATAAAATGTAAAAAACCATAAAAAAATATTTACTACAATATTAAAATATAACTAAATTTATTAAATTTGTAAACAATGAGTTAAAAAATATTATTACAAAATTTTAAAAAAAGAATCATATTTTTAACTTAAATATTTATGTCTCTTATTTCTTAACTTAAATATTTATTATTTATATTTTTTTAAATTTAGTTAGATATTTAATTAAATAAAAATATAATTTAAATAATTTATTTTACCTATAAAATTATCTCCTTTACATTTTTTTAGATAAAACTATTTTAACATTAATATATTTTATTTTTAATAATCACAAATATATTAAAATTATAATTTAAAATTTAAAGTATAATTATCTTTTTTTTTTTGAAATAAGTTTCAGATTGGGCTTTATTTTAAAATAAATAAATGTTACACATAATATCCTAGAAAAAACAACAAACGAGCCCAATTAAAAAAATTGAGCCCATCAAAAGAAAACTAAAAGACAAAAATTGAAAAACCAAATCTTCTAGAGAAAAGAAAAAGGAAACAAAATCTGATTCTAATAAATGTTTACTATTCTACCTGCCCAATCAGTCTTAAAAGACTACAAACGTCTTATCTCTTCAATTTTATTTACTTTTCCAAGACGCTTGAGATTACTCTAGGGCTGCTGAAATAACTTTGATGTCTGCCCTTCTCTATACTCTCATCCCTTCATTTATCGCTTTCTTCCTTCAATCTGGTTCTTTTGCCCTCTCAGTTTCTGCTTGGATTTCTGCCGCTTCAGGGACTCGTCCGATCAGGTAGGCTCCTCTTCTACTCTTCAGCGCTTCATTTGCTAATATATGCGCAAGGTTGTTTGCTAATCTTGGGATATGCTCAAACCTACACTCCTTGAATTTAAGCAGAAGTTGATGAATATCATGTAAATACGCACTAATTAATGATTTATTGGGGCTTTTTGTTTTACATTTTCTTATTATTGATAAAGAATCCCCTTCAATAATAACTTTTTCCCACTGCATGTTAACGCCGATCTGGAGGGCTTTACGACACGCTATTGCTTTCGCCCCAAAGGCTGAGGGAACTCTTTGATGAACCTCTGTACATGATAGAAGAATTGAACCCTCCTTATCGCGGGCCACAACCCCAATAGCCGCTTTACTTTGTCTACCGTCGTATGCTGCATCGAAATTGATTTTGACTACCTTGTCCACTGGCTTTGTCCATATTTTTACAGATATGGAAGATTGCAACCTATTTTAACCAACTGCATCAAGATCTGAAATATAGCTATGAACAAATCTCCCTACTTCTTTTCCAGATTTACCATGTTTTTTAGGCAATCTATTGTTCCTGTCTCCCCAGATGGCCCATACTGCAACACAAAAGATTCGATGCTGAGGAGTCGAGCTTTGTGAGAAAACCCAGGTTAGCCACTGTAGAAACCCCATTTGATTGTCTTGCAAAAACCTATGAAAAGATAACTCTCTCCATACTGCTATTGTAGCAGGACATTCCCGGAAGAGATGGTCCATAGTTTCAGTTCCTGAACTACAGCGAGGACATACTGACGTGTTCGTCAGTCTTCTAAGTAGCATATTAGCTCGCGTAGCTAGAAAATTCCAAGATATCTTCCAAACTGTAATTTTAATTTTGAAGGAAGATCAAGTAGCCATAGTTTTCTGTAGAAGTCCTTGTAGTCATTTTGTAAAGCATAAGCTTCAGGGTTATTTTCAATGCTTTGTAATAGTTTATAGGCGCTCCGTGTTGTGAACTCACCCGTTGCTTCAACGCTCCAAACATGGAAATCTTCGTGCGGTGTTTCAGCTAGTGGGATACTGGGGATCTTCTCTGTTACATCCTCCGGAAAGGTATGCTCTACCAACTCTTGTTTCCATGTTCTACTACTTTAATCAATTAGCTCTGGAACTTTACTATCATTCAAATTTGAACTCAAAACTGGTAATCTATCACGCGATAAAACTGGAATCCAATAATCACGATTGATTAAAATTTTTGTACCTCGTCCCACCTTCCAACATAAGCCCTCTGCTAGGATGCCTTTAGCAGCCCAAATACTTTTCCATGTATACGATATATTATTCCCCAATAGTGAGTTTAAAAAATCAACACTTGGAAAATATTTCGCTTTTAATACTTGCGCAACTAAAGAATTTGGATTGTTTATAATACGTCATCCTTGCTTAGCTAAAAGTGAAACATTAAATTGAGCCATATTTCTAAAGCCCAATCCACCCTCTTCTTTATGACGGCATAAGTACTTCCACTGACACTCATGAATACCTCTCCTACCATGCGTTTTTTGCCACCAAAATTTAGCAAAAATATTTTCAAATTCTCCACAAATAGCGTACGTTGGAATGGCCTGTAACACAGATTTAATAAAGACTTCTTTACCTCCATGAGATAACATTCTAGTACTCCACCCATCAATCCTGGTAGCAACCTCTTCCTTTAAATGCTAAAAGGATTCCTTCTTTCGTCGACCAACCATGTTTGGAAGCCCTAGATATCATTCTAAGTTTGTTGAGATCCTAACCCCCAATTTTGTTGAAACTTCATTCATTTTTTCTTTTGACGTATTGGTGTTGAAAAATATGGTAGACTTGTTGAAATTAACGCACTGTCCAGAACACTTTTCATATTCCTTCAAAATTTCCTTTGGTATACTGGCACCCCTATCAGATGATTCCTCAAACAACATACAATCATCTGCAACGAGTAGATGTGAAATTTTCGGTCCTCTTCTGCTTGCTTTTGCACCCTTTATCAGTCCCTTTTCTGAAGCCAATCTCATTAAAGATGATAACCCCTCACTACAAATCAGAAAAAGAAAGGGGCTCAGCGAATCTCCTTGACGTAAGCCTCGAGACGGTGAAAAAACTCTTCCACTTCTACCATTTGTATTAACTACATAGGATGTGGAAACACAAGTCATAATCAGCTTAACCCATTGGTGTGAAGCCCATTCGTAACATCACTTCTTTCAAGAATCCCCACTCAACCCTATCATAGGTTTTGCTTATGTCAAGTTTAATTGCCATGCATCCTTTTTTTCTTGTGCGCTTTTGCCGAAAAGTATGTAAGATCTCATAAGCTAGTATCACATTGTCTGTTATTAGCCTTCCCGGGACGAACGCACTTTGAGCAGCATCAATGCATCTTCCAATAACTGCTTGTAGTCGAGTTGTAATTGTTTTTGCCACCATTTTGTAGATTACTGAACATAACTGATAGGTTTGAAATTAACTATGCTTGTGGGATTTGGAATTTTTGGGATCAGCACAATGTTGGTGTGATTTAAATTACCAAAACTTGCACCGTTATTTAAAATTTCCAAGCAAAGATTGGTTATTTCCTTACCTACGATATGCCTGAAAGAAAATGGCTGGAAAACCATCAAATCCTGGAGCTATTGTCGGTCACATTTCCTTTAATGCCGCATACAATTCTTCTACTGTAAAGGTTAACATTAGCTCTCTATTGATATCAGATGAAATATTTTCCTTTATTCACGATAAGAGATATGAACATTCTGCCCTTCCTTTTGTCGTGAAAAGTTTTTGAAAATAGGAGGTGGCCACATCATTAATCTCACTCTCCTCAGTTGCTTCTCCGCCCACAGATTTCTCCAATTTGGATATTGAATTTATACGTCTTCTAGAAGTAGTAAAGCTGTGAAAAAAATTGTATTTTTATCAATCACTTTCAGCCAATTTGCCCTTGCTCTTTGTTCCCAATATATTTCATCCTTATCAATTTCCATATTTAGGTGGATCTTAGTGTCTACAATGTCTGTCATTGTGTTGTCATTCCTTTCTTTCCCCATTAACACTTCCAGCTGCTTCGTTAACTTTTTCTTTAGCCCCTCTCGACCTTTCTTAATCCTTCTCGCCTAATCTAATAAATCTGCTTGCAACTTTCCAAGTTTCTCAGCTACTGGGCCTGTTCCTGACTCCCAAGATTCTTTAATTATTTTTTCACAAGTATCCTCCATCAACCACCACGCTTCAAATTTAAATTTTGAATTACCATTATGAATGCTTTCGCCATCTGTGTTAATTCGAAGTGGGTAGTGGTCTGACATTGTGTGGGGTAGCCGGCTAACTCTACCTGTTGGGAAAAGGAGCCTCCATTTGTCATTTACCACCCCGTATCAAGTCTTTCTCCAATATTTGTCTCTGGTAAATTTCCCCTTTCCCATGCCTTCATTCTGTTCTCTTCCCTTGGGGCACCCCCACATTTCTCAAGATAATACATGATCTCATTGAAGTCACCACTTACCAATCATGGGTGGCTGTTATCTTGCCCCAGATTTATTAGCAAATCCCACGAATCACTCTTATTGTGGACATATGGAGGGCCATAGAAACCTGTAAATTTCCACTCTTCGTTACCCTGTTCCTCTTCAACAAGAACATCAATGTGATTCCTAGAAAAACTTCGTATACTTACTTTGGTGTCACCTTTCCATGCTAAGCATAATCCTCCTTTCGAACCTTGTGCTTCTATATCAATACCATTCATAAAATCGCATCTCTGTCTGATTTTTTCCATCCTCTGTCTATCAACTTTGGTCTCTATTAAGAAGACCATTTGGGGATTGTGTTGCTTGAGGAAGTAATGCTGCCTTCTTCCAGCTCGCGGACTTCTCAATCCACGAACATTCCAGCTGATGGTTTTCATTGCGTCCGGTCGGCTTGCCTATTAGCAGCCGCCGATATCAATAAATCTTGAACTTCAATTTGCTCATTAGTGTCTGTCACCATTTCCATAGGGCATTTGTAGCAGTCTGAAGTATCCTGTTTCAACCTTTTAATTCCATCTCTGTCTCATTTTCCTCTATGATCACTGGTAAAATCTGCATCAATGGGCTTCCTCTTCCTCGTATTATTTCCAGCTTTTGTCGTTGTTGTGCCATGTTGAATGCTTATCCATTTTTCTTGTTTCTCTTGATTTAGATTTTGGCTTTTCTCTCTATTACAATTATTCACCTTCTCAGCTTCCCCTTGTCTCCATCTACCTGCATATTCTTTTAGCATCTTCCCCATTTCCTTTAAATTCACCTTCTCAGCTTCCTCTACCTCCAAAATACCTTCCTGTTCTTCTGGCATCTCCTCCCTCTTCATTGCCCCATTCTTCCGCATTCAAAACAGAATATTGGCAAGTTTTCATACTTGAAGGGTATCCAAACTTTACTAACATAAGCATTAGAAACAAAAATACCTCTTCTAACTGGTCTTTGAACATCCAAATTAACTCTGAGTCGGCAAAAATCTTCACTGATTTCAGATCTGAGGATCCGAACCGATGGCATGCAATAGATACTTCTTGTCGAACTCTGGGAAACACGACTCAATTTTTAACCAAAACGGGGATGAAGTTAACTTTATCTGATCTCTTTCCACCGCTTGGTGTAACCTGTCAAATAAAATTAAGTTTTTATGAAAGAGCCAAGGTCTCCCCTCCAAAATCAACTCTAGATCTTTTACCATCTCAAAAATTATTAGAAATAAGTTTTGTCCCACCAATTTGATTTCAAACTTTTTTATTGTCTTCCATAAACTTTTCATATGAGACCTAAAACTATCTGGGTTATATAATTTCCCCGTCCAAACCGTACAAATCAATGTAGGTTTGGAACTTGGTACCATCAACGACCCTTTGACTGATAGTTGAACTAATTCTTCAGCAAGAAGATCGATCTCATTCCCTTCCTCTCTATCGTCGCCATCGCTTGCTTCCATCCCCAGCCACAGTAGTTACTGCTATCTCTAGGGTTTCTCAACCAAGCACTCTTGGGAGCAAGAACTTTGAAATTTCTTAACGAAACTTTAATAAAGTATAATTATCTTTAAATGTTAATCACCTATCACTTTTTTCCTTATAGCTTTCATTGAAAGAAAAAATAAAAAACTTGCTATAGGTTTTAAATGTTGAACCTAGAGGATTTAGGAATTAAAATAGAAAGCGGAGGTTATTGCTAGATTCGACAGATTTTCTTAATACAAGAGAGAAATTATGATCATCATGCAAGTTTTGTTTGGACATAGACACTCTTTAAAGTCTTGGGAAATTATCGACAAATTAAGACAATGTTTATTGTGATTAGAATTAAAAATAATTTAAATTTTTAAGTATTAATATAAACATGCATACATGTTTATTGTACAAAATTAAAAAGAATAAAAATATATATTCTACATTTTTTTGGTAACACTTAACCCATATCCATTGTCGGAATAGAGTTACGGAGCATTACTGGAGTTTACAGATCAAATACAGTTAGCTCATATCGTTTACTAATGATATTCGAAATCAAATATATTCAATCATGTTGTCCCTGAAATGGCCCACGAGACGCAAAATATGCGTTAGAAACAAGTCAGGACTAAATCGGGAACTTAGAGAATTTTTTGCCAAATTTTAAAATTTTTCCTGGGTGCAAGGGACACACGCTTGTGTGGCCGGACCGTGTGGCTCACACGGCCAAGTGACACACCCGTGTCCCAGGTTGTATCCAATTAAAGGGCTATTCTGACTTGGTTACACGGTTGAGCCACACGCCCGTATGCTAGGCCGTGTGAGCATACTGACTTGCATAATTAAGGTGCAAGGTTCACACGCCCGTGTGATACACATGGCTGAGACACTTTTGTCTCTGTCCGTGTGAGCAATTCGAAGCATTTTGTTTCTCAATTTGTAAGATGTAAAGGACGCACGAACAAATCACACGCCTGTGTGCATGGCTGTGTGTCATACACAACTGAGACACGCCTGTGTCTCCACCCGTGTGGATGAAATTAAGTCATTTCCAATGCCACATTTCTCACCCAACTTGTCATCAACCTAACCAACCAATTTTGCACAATTACAAGTTACAATAAAACCTTCAACTCAAGCCAATTTCAAGCTCAATTCATGTCATAACATCTTATATTTCCAAGTATTCAATCTTACCTAATTGGTCATATAAACATAATAGTATTGTAACAGTCCGATTTTTAGTGATGTCGAAAACAGTGGTTTTTAAAAGATTTTTGAATTAGTAATTTGTGTTTTATAAGGTTTTATTACGTTAAGTGATTTAGAAAAGAGGTATTGAGATCTTGGTCCTATAAATAGATTTATAAATATTTATGGAGTGTCATTAAGGTAGTACTAAAGTTTTGTTAGAAAATTTTAACGTTTTGGTAGTTAATTAATTAAAAATGATTAAATTAAAAAAAGTGTAAAACTTACTAATTAAAGAAATAGTGGTTAAATAGCCTAAATAGTGAATAAAAGAGGACTAAAAGGGCAATTGGACCCACATGGGATGGCTGAGGCGGCATAAGCATAGAAAAATCAAGAAATTGATGTGAAATAAGGTCAAAATTGTAAATTTTGCCAAATTTAAGTGAATTAAAAGGGAAATTGAAATTTTAAACATTTTCATCATCATTTTTTAGTTCTAAAACAACCATTGAAGAGGGTTTAAGCTGGTTTTTCAATATTTTCTTCATGTAAGTTTAATTCTTGCTCTTTCCTTAGTTTTTTATTTTGTTGAAAGTCTTGGAAGATACTGTTGATAAATTTATATGATTTTAGTTATTATATGATGAAATTGATATGTTAATGGATATTTAAAGGTATTTTATTAAAAGATTTTGGATGAAATCATGATTTAGGGATTAAATTGAAAAGTTGTTGAATTCATGGAAAAATTTTGAAATTTCATGGGCTGATATTGATATATATAAAAATATCTGGGCTTGGTATAATGATTAAATTGCATGAATTTTATTTTTCGAGCCTATGGATGGTATCATCATTAATTAAAAGTATAGGGTAAAACGGTAATTTTGCCTAAGATGTGACTTGGATTGAATTGAATGTAACTTGTATTAAATTGGTGTTAAATTTACTTGTATAGATCTGGATAGATCAAAAACGGAGTTAGATCGTGGAAAAGAAAAAGTATCAGATTTGTAATTTACAAGTCACGAACAATTGTCGAGTTAAGTTCGTGTAACTTAATTGTGTATATTTATATGCTTGTATTAAGTGTTGAATATGTAATTGTGTAAATATCATATATGTGTATGTAATTGATCTTGTAACTGAAAAATCCCTAATAAATAAACAAGTCCCGTTTGGATAATGATATTTGATGGATACAGGGTTTTGTTTCCCGAAATGACAGTGTTCTTACATATGTTGCAGACGTATCGTAACTCGAAAGAGCGTCACGTTACAAGCCCTCTCAAGCTTCCCATTATAGTATTCTTGCAAGCTTCCCGTTAAATGCTCTTCGGAGCATCCCGATCGGTTGTGACCCTACATGTGTTGTGGGCACACCGCAGCTCTTATGAGCGTCTCGTTATATGGATTTTCGTGAGCTTCCCGATTAAAGGCTCTTTGTGAGCTTTCCAGTAGTGCTCGCTTGAACTTCCCGTTATATGGCTATCCGGTGCTTCCTGTTAGTTGCTTTTCGGAACTACTCGTTAATTACTCTTTGGAGCTACTTGTTATAGGCTCTTTGTGAGCTTCCCGTTATATTGCCCGGATAAGCTTTTCGTTACAAGACTCAATGAGCTTCCCGTTATAGTGCTTGAGAGAGAGATTTCCGTTTAAGTGCTCATAAAAACACTCTCGGATGTGAATTGACAGATTTGTAGTGTTGTACGCTTCAGGTGTACTACTCAAGTATCCATCTAGATTTCAAATGATTCAACGGATGAAATTCTGACATGAGAACATGTGAAATCAAAATGAAACTATTATTTGTATACCTGATGAGCTCTTCCTTGTTTGTTTTATTCACATGAAATACATGATTAACATGTTTGTTGAGGTTATATGTGTTAGGCTAATTGTCAAATTGCTTTGGATGAATTATGCATGTTTATTATATAAATAAATGAATGGTAAGTTAATTTCTCATTATACGAACTTACTAAGAATTAAATGCTTATTCTGTCTTATTTCTTCTGTTTTATAGTACTCGGAGGCTCGTAAAGTTTGGAAGTTGGTCAGAGCTACATCACACTATCCCTTGGACTTTTCGGTATCTATATAAATAGTAAGCTAATTTTGATAATAATGACATGTATAGGTTAAAGTTACCGTTGATGGCAATTTAATGTTGGTTGAAATTAACCATTGGAATGGCTATTAAATGATATGTTTTGATATGCAAATAGTCTTAATATGCTTGATGAGTATGTTTAAAGGGTTGGATGAGGAAAATCATGTAAATATATTGGATATTAGTCTATGATAGTGTATTTGGTAAAACATGTTTATAAGTATCAGGCTATCTTGGTAAGTTGGACATTTGATCATAGGTATTAATATGTCATGCATAAGACTTGAATTTGGCTAGGTTTAAATGTCTTGAATTGGCTCTTGAATGTGTTTAAATGTTTATATAGGTGGAAGGTGAAATTGGGTGAAGAATAAGGCTTGGAAATGACATTATTTTGTCCACATGGACAGAGACACAGGCGTGCGTCTCAGTCATGCCTAGCACATGGGCGTGCGTTCTGGCTGTGTTTCCCCTACATCTTAAAATTTCAAAACAGAATGCTCAAAATTGATCACACGGCTTGGCACACGGATGTGTGGCTTGGCCGCGTGACCCCTAAATTTAAATGTATTACAAGTTAGAGAGTTACACGGGCTAGGGACACGGCCATGTGCCCTACTTCAAATACCACATTGTCTAGAACACGGGTGTGTCACTTGGTCGTGTGAGCCATACGGCCTGACCACGAGCGTGTGTCCCCTGCACCTTGGAAATTTTTGAAATTTTGCGAAAAATTCTCCGAGTTTCCAATTTAGTCCCGACTTGTTTCTAATGTATGTTTTGGGCCTCGGGGGCTCATATAAGAGATAATATGATAAATTTATGACTAATTTCTGCTGTGAAAGTAATATGAAATATTTGAGTTTGGTCGGTAAACCCTGGTAATGCTTCTAAACCCTGTTTCGACGACGAATACGGGTTAGGGGTGTTACAAGTATATTTTACCAATTGATGCAACCTTTAACATACTTATGTGACTTCCAGCATTCAACCATTTCAACACATGTATCAAGCATAATAAGGCCTTATATAATTACAACAAAATATGTCTAACACTAGCCATTCCAATGACTAGTTACAACCAAAACATTATCATGTCATCATTGGCTAAATAATCTATACATGTCATTATAATTCAATTTAGTTTTATAATTGTACCAAAATGAGAAGAGGAAATAGTTTGATGATGTTCCTATCAACTTCCAACCTTTACGAGCTTCCGAGTACTATAAAACAAATGAAATAAACAAAGTAAGCATATAATGCTTAGTAAGTTCGTATAACTGGAAATTTAACTTACCATTCGTTTTCATTAAAATAAACATATAAATGGCATTCAAACAATTTGGCTAAAAACCTAAAACACACAACTTCCTAATCATGTTAGTTAAATAATTCACATAAATACCAAGAACATGAATGAGCTCATCGTATAATAATTGTCACATACATATGCTTTCCAATTCATATTTCCATATAACATGTACATTTCCATAACAAACCATTTCAAGTTCAGTTTGGCCTATGTTAGAACTTTGCCCGTAGAATTTATTTAAAATATCGATGGATACACATGTAGTAACTTGAAATGTACAAAACTGTAATCCGTCAATTCATATTCGGGGGTCCTCATTAGAGCACATAATCAGAAAGTACTCTCTCGAGCCATATAATAGGAAGCTTATGTGAGCTATGTAACATGAAGCTTATCTGGGCTATAACAGGAAACTCGTAAGAGTTTAAAAGAGAAAGCTCATGTGAGCTTAACAGGTAACTTCGAAGAGCTAATATCAAGAAGCTCCGGATAGCCATATATCAGTATAACACCCCAAACCCGGTCTAAACGTTATGACCGAATCTGGCGATGTCACATTGTAACACCCCTTACCTGTATTCGATGTCGGAATAGGATACGAGGAATTACTAGACGACATACATTTGCATACGTATTAAACCGAATTAAAAAATTTCATTCGAATTAAAACTTTCAAATTTTTAACATGCTTTTATAATTCTTTACAACATATCCTCGAAATATTATATTCATAACAAATAGGGCCTACAAGACCCGATATTTACTCATGTAATTCAAAGCTTCATTTTCATTTCATTCAATTCACAATTTCTCATATTCACAATTCAAATCAATTTCTCAATCCAATATATATATTTCAATCATCTAAGAATATAATCCAAGTTACACGAACTTACCAGGCTAAATTGCAGAAATACCAAAATTTAGGGACATTTTGGTAATTTTCTATTTTCCTCGAATTTCCACCCAATCTTGATATAAATTAATATTTCATTCAATTTATTAATTTAAATAATAAAAAAGTTCATTTCATGCAATTTGGTCACTTTTTTGACATTTTTACAAAATTACCCTTAAAATTTTACTTTTATTCAATTTAGTCCCTGAACCTAAAACATGTAAATTAGCTATTTTAAAATAAAATTATATTAGCTGAATATTCACATATATTTTTCCTTCTCCTCCACTCCATTCCATTTCCTTGATATATACATAATACCACTATTAACTTGTTTACTCATAACAAGCTGTTCACTTGAGTCATAGTCACTAAATTAATTATATCTTAAGCTACAGAACTCCGAATTGAGATACAAAAATTTTATCTAAAACTAGACTCACATATATTCTTACCATAAAATTTTCATAATTTTTGGTTTAGCCAATAAGTACATTTTATTCTTTAAAGTTTCCCCTATTTCACTATTTGACAGTTCCAACCCCTCTTCACTGAAAATTAATTATCTCTTTGTACAGAATTTGGATGATGTTCCCGTTTGTTTATTTTGAAAATATACTCATTAAGGATTTTAAAAATATAAATTATAACCCATAATTATTTTTTTACAATTTTTAGTGATTTTTCCAAGTCGGAATAGGGGAACCCAAATTCATTCTGACCTTGTCTCACAAATTTTATTATATCTCATGATTTACAATTCCATTACTTACACCGTTTCTTCTATGAGAAACTATACTAAATAATATTTATTTTCATATTTTATTCATACTCTAATTCTATTTCCACAATTTATGGTGATTTTTCAAGGTTAACCTACTACTGATGTCTAAAACTGTTTTAGTGCAAAATGTTGATTACTAGGTGTATAACTCCCTTATTCCCTTTCTCTATAATATTTCCCATCACTTTCACTTATTTCTCTTCACTAATATATCAAGAACATAAGACCTTATATAAGAAAACTCTACTATAACATTATTTCCATACTTTTTCAATAATATCAAACTTAAAAATATATTGAAATCTTGATGTTCTTACCTTGTGCTATTGATTTCAATCTTTAACTTGTTTTTCTCTCTCCTCCAGCTTCTATTTCTTGAATATAACTTGATATTCTAGCTCCCCATTGTCTCCTTGTTATTCTTCTCTCTTGAAAGTTATGGAAATTCTTTTGATTTCTAGGTGAAAATGGTAACTTTTTGGTGGAAGGACCAAATTGTAAAGAAAGTAAAACTTTATTTCTTCTCCTCTCTTCTCACGTTAGTTGCATGGAAATATGGTGGAATCGATGATTCTTCATCTTCCTTTTCTTATATATACTAAATAAAATACTAATAAAATAATAAAATATCATTTAAAAATCAAATTAAAATATTAATAAACTAATATTTATTTATTTATTTAATATAAAATATCTCCAACATCATCATTATCTTCTAAATTTATCTTTCTTCTAATTGACCATTTTGCCCTTTATAATATTTAAAAATTCCATCATTGAGTCATCACATTTGGTAAAATTGTGATTTAGTCCCTCAAAATTCTTCACCTTTTTAATTTGGTCCTAATTCATCCATTTTCCTTAGTTTCTAGATTATTCCACCCTTAAAATATTTACACTATTGGTCATTCAACTTTTTCATATTTACACTTTAATCCCTCAAATTTTGAGTATTTACTCTTGGGCAACAAAACTTTTATCACTTTTGCGATTTAATCCTTTATTGAATTAATATGTCATAATATAATTCTCAATGTTGCCATAACTCAAAATTTCCCTTTTTGTCACTTTATTTTCTTATTTTACTATCAAGGATACCTACTTTCTTACTGTATTAATTTTCGAGGTATTACAATTAGGAAATTCCAGCGAGTCATATCGCAAAGCTCATGAAGAGCCATATATCGGGACGCTCATAAAGAGCTGCGGTATGTCCGCAATACATGCAGGATCAATACCGATCATATATCAAGACACTCACAAAGAGCTGCGGTATGTCCGCAACACATGCAGGATCAATACCAATCGGGATGCTTGCAGTAACCATGTAACGGGAAGCTCGAGAGGGCTTATAACAGGAGGCTCCTTCGAGCTGTGGTGTATCCACAACATATGTAGGACCACAACCAATACGGGAAATCTTGTATCCATTGAATTTCATTATTCAAACGGGATTTAACATTTATCAAGCTTTGATAAAAATGTAGTAAATTTCATACATATAGCAATTACACAATTCATATGTACAACATTCAATTCAATCATATAAATATACACACAATTTAGTTACACGAACTTATCTCGTTACTTGCTCGTATACGAAAATCTACTAATCTGACACTTTTTCTTTCTTCGATCTAACTCATTATTTGATCTTTCCGGATCTACATAAATGGATTTAACATCAATTTAATAGATTTCATATTCAATTCAATCCAATTTACATCTTAGGCAAAAGTACCATTTTGCCCCCATACTTTTGATAAATTCCAATTTCGTCCATAAAATCAGAAAATGAAATTCATACAATTTAATCCTTATTCCAAGCCTAACCAATTTTTTCATATAACATTTACAGCCCATGTATTTCACAAAATTCAAAAATTTTCCATGAATTTTACATCTTTTTAATTTAGTCCCTAAATCACAATTTCATGAAAATTTCCTTTACAAAAGTTGTTTATCTATTAACAACCTTTCATTTTCTACCATGAATTTCAAAACTTCAGCATACTCATCCATGGAAAAAATTTAATACTTTGATAACTTTGCAAATTAATCCCCAAAATAGCTAAATTAGGTTATTACGATCTCGAAAATATAAAAATTACTAAAAACGAGACAAGATTACTTAGCCAATTAAGCTTGCTTGAATTTCTTTCTCTTGGATAGGGTTTCCATAGAAAATTTTGGGAAGATGATGATAAAATGATATTTTCTTTTCTTTTATTATTTATCATCCTATCATCTTTTTCTTTTCAATTTCATCCTTTTCTTTATTTAATTTTCCATTGGTGACTAAGCATGCTTATCTACTAACTACATTTAATGGTCTAATGACCATATAAGGACCTCAAGTTTTGAATTCCATAGCTATTTGATTCTTCTAGCTACTAGAATTCAACTTTTGCATTTCATGCAATTTGATCCTTAATAACAATTTATCATGAAATTGGTAAAATTTTCATAACAAAATTTTCTTACGTTATTCCTATCATAATGCAGATCATGCAATAATATTTAAATAATTTTTCTTTTTGACTCGAATTTGTGGTCCCGAAACCACTGTTTCGATTTCACTGAAAATGGGCTATTACATTTCTTTTTAATGAAGATAACTTTATTAGCTATGTATAATTGTGTTAAATACGGTAAAATTTATGTTTTTAATAGATTTTGAGATTGATTTTAATTTTTGAATTTATTTCGCAATTTGTTTTTTATATAAAAATATATTTTAACTAATAAATAAAAATTGATTTTATTATAATTTATGCAAAATGAATTTTGTATTCTAATATGATTCATGGATTTTTTTATTGTAATTGTGATTTATTATATCAATTTCATGGATTTTATATTAACATTTATGCTAGTAATATATTTAGAATATTCAAATAATTTTATTCTAATTATAATTCATGGAATTTATATTAATATTTACAGGATTGAGTTTTAAATTTTTTTAAAACATTTAGTATAAATAGGTTTCATAAATAAAAATTTAATAGATTTCATAAACACATTTTCATCCATGTTTAATTTAGGAAATTGTATAATAATAATTTAAGACAATATTTTTATCAAATAAAATATTGAATTACAAAATATATAATAAATCATAAAATGATTTAAATTTATTTATAATATTAATCATAAAAAAATTTATGCAAATTTATAAAATAAATTTAATATATTTTAATTGATACATACAACTAAACTTATACATCACCAATAAGAAACTAGTTAAATAAAATAATAATATGAACAATAAAAGATACATTAATTGGTTCACATGTCACGAATGTTGCACGTGATTTTTCCTCTTTATTTTCAAAATTTATTAAATAATGTGTTTTTAGTAAAATTAAAATTCTCAATTATAACTGTGATAGATCTCTTAAATGATAAAAATATTTAAAATGAAAAATTCAGTAAAATGTAAATGTGATAAATCTTAAACGACAAATTCAATAAAATACAATATGAACAATATAATCAAATAATTAATACCAAAATTGAGATGATAAAATATAAATATAGATAAAACTCACAAAATGATAAAAACTTAAATATTAAAATCAAAATACGAAATATTTTATTTGGAGGGAAATCAAATATTCACCTTTCCTCTATATTTTTATAGATGAATTTTGAACACTTTACACAGTTTTACATAGCATTTTACGTTTTTATGTTAGTATTTTCATCTATAAATAACCCAAAACTTTCAACATTTTAGAGGTTTTTTTATTCAGAAAACACCTTGATAATAAAATGTTAAAACAAAACTCGATATCTATATGAGGGTTGAGGTTTAGAGTTAGGCTTGTAAATAGTCTTCTCCTGTAGTTAGAAATTTATACTAAATTTTACACCTTAAAAACATGAATTCTTGAAAAATGATTTTGGAAGATAATTTAAAAATAATACAGCATTTAAAAAAGGTTAAAATCTAAAAACAAACGTTTTTTACTTGTTAAATCAATTTCAAAAATATATTATAAAAGTAGATCTTATTGTTTTATCCTACTCAAATTTTATTTTTCGGTACAATCAATAACCGAAGAGTAGGTGTATTGTACTTCAAACTCAAATTTGTTGAACACGCGCTCATCTTAGTTACAGTAAATGTAGTGCAAACACTCGTAGAAACGCGAGTAAACGTCAGGCTCCCAACCAGAGAGTTGAGTGAAAATTCCAAATTTACAAATAAAACAAAATGCAAAACATCCCGTTTAACGGTCAATTCTCAAAAAACGAATTTGCAGCGAACCAAAAATATATATCAGAAACGAACTCTCCGCTTCCGCTTCCGCTTCTTTCTCACTTCTGCATCGCTCGTCGAGGTTCATATAAAAAGAAAATTAAGGAATAAAGAAGAGAAAATCCTAAGGGTAAAACTCGAGAGCTGGATTACGTATGGAAATCTATGAGGAGAATGCTCTCAGTACTCGTAGCTATAACTTACGGGTTTTGAATTTGCGGGAGAGGGGGAGTTCAGGTTCGCTCAAATTTAACAGAGTCAGAAGCGGTGGCGGCGACGACGAGGACGATGCTCTCGTTGAACGGCAGTTGTTGTATAGGAAGCTTCCTGATCAGCATCTTCTCAACCTCTCTGTTCTAAAGCTCGACGGTTCTCTTTTTGGTAAAACTCCACCGGTTCTCTCTTTTTGTGGTGCTTTTGCTTTTTGTTTTTATTAGCAATTATTATAATTTTCTTAATTACTGAAACAAAAGTGAAAAGAAAAGTTGAGGTGAGATGAGATGAAAAGATATAATGAATCCCTTTTGTTGGTGAAATTTCTTTCTAGCCTTTTGCATCTTAAAACCGAAAGAAAATACAACTTTTCTCTATTTTTAAAGTAAAAAGGATTAATCAATCCTGTGATTTTGTTCTATAATCTCGTTGTAAAATAATATATACATTTTTTTGGAGAATTGATTTACTGAATTTAAGTTTTAACGAACCAAAAGAATCACTAGATTAGGATTAGTTCAAGAAAAATAAAAAAGATCTGAAATAGATAATTACAGTTCTTTTGTTTATTATTCTTGAAAGAGTTTTTTCGATTATGCAGATGTTAACATAGGAAGGAATGCTACAGTTGCAGAGCTGAAGGTAGCAATAGAGGAGCTTTTTACAGAAATGGCAGGGGAAACTCAAGGCTGTATTTCATGGTATTTACTTGTTTAAACTGGTTGATGGACTTTTACATTATAAGTGATTGCTATGCTTTTGATTTTATTTAATATAATTTTGGGATCAAACTAGGGCACATGTTTGGGGGCACTTTTGCTTGGCTTATGAAGGTCAGAAGCTGGTTAACAACAAGGCTTGCATTAAAAATTTTGGGATCAAAGATGGTGATCAGGTTTTGTTTTCCGTACTTGATAGTTTTTGTGAAACTTCTCAATTATATTATTTTACCATTATATTTTTATAAATTAATGTAAATTTTGAAAAAATATGCATGAATAATCTTCTAGATATGGGCATTTAGCCATTTACCTTTCTCCTTTTTTTTTCTTTCGTTGCCATTTTATTTTCATGCATTAACATAAAAATTTTACTATTTTTCTTCTCTCTCTCTCTCTCTCTCTCTCGTTTTCTTTAAATTTCTTTTCCTTTCAAAATTCTTTTTCTTGTCTATAAGCCCTTACATTTTTTGTTCATTGAATTTGATTTTGACTTCATCAGACCATAATATGTAGTTTGTTTGTTTTCTTTCTTTCCCTCAATTTCTTTTTTACCACCTGATGTTGGTAATCTGGTGCAAACAGCTTGAATTTATCAAGCACATGTCGATGAACCAATCACCAATAAAAAGACGTGTAAAACACCACGGTGTTCCCTGCAAATGGTACGCAATCTAATGAACTTTTCTCTATCCTTTAATCCTCAATAGTAACGAGCAATGCAATTTATACTTTGGGTGACCCATGTTCATTTAATCAAACGTTTCATGGTGGTGCTTACTAACAAGTAAAAACCAATTGCTCTGCCTTTAGCTTTTCACCAAGATCGAGTCACGATCAAGAGAGACAAGAGAATCCTGTGAATCATCATAAAGAGGAGGATGAAGATCAAGATTATTACCACGATGAAGAGCATGCAATGTCCCTGCCGGAGTTCAAGTTTGCTCACTTCTTGAGACGATGGCTCTCGCACACCAGATCGCAGAGTGCTTCTCGAAGGAGGTTGGAAGGCCGGAACCATTATTCGAGGTTTAATCTGCACCTTTGAGGAGCCTCTGATCATCCACCACTTGTAAAAACAAAAAGGCAAAGGCATTTGCACTGCATTGTGCCATTGGTCTGAAATATTGTTTGTTGACGTTCTATATCAGTGAACCCGGATTTTAGTGTAGAGTCAATTGCTCACTTACCAGGACTAGTTTAAATGCAATTGTTTACATACCATGATATGGGCAGCCAATTTCCGATGCTAATCTCTCGTGTGTGTGTGTGTGTGTGTGTGCTTTTTCATTGCTGGGCTCGCAGTTGAACTTGTTAGTCAAAATCATTAACATGGATCAATGATTAAGAACTCTCAAATAGATTTTACAATTAAAGAAGAAGAAGAAATGGGCAAGGTATGCTATATCTCAAGAGATTTCTGAGAATTCCTATAACGTGTAATGCATAAATTGTAAAGCTTGAAATGCAAAACTTGAAGTGAAGGAAGTTCAAGAGCCAACACCTTCTTACAATTAAGTGAAGGAAGCTCGTTAAGGTGGAGATTTTGAATCGTTAATATCAAAGTCGGAGTTTTACTATTTGGAATTGCGATACTTGAATATTCAATTTCTTCATTCTACCATGAAGTCAAATTATATATGTTTTTAAAATTTTTTTCTTTTGGCCAACACACATCTACTGATATTAAACAAGGAAAATAATTTGGTTATAAATTTTTATATCTAGATTTTTTAATTTGTATTAAAGATTAAATCCACTCTTCAAATTTTAGATAGGGTTTTTTTATATAATGTATAATTTTAATCTCTTTTTGAATCTTCAAATTAAACAAAAAATATACTTAATTTTTTCGAATCTGGTCGTTAAAAATAAATATTAAATACAGAAACTTAAAAAAAAAAACAAAGAACACGTAACCTAACATCTATATTATTAATAGAACATTTGATTGAGTTAGTGTCACCTTCAATCGGGTAACTAACTCGAATAGAAAGTTAAGAGAATATCATTCCATAATTAAAATAAGTCATATTATTTGACGGTATTTTAGTCTCTTCCCATAAAAAACTAATAAAAATATGCATATAATTGAATTTGAACCTATATCAATTTCATTAGTAAAACCTTTAATTTACCAATAAACTAAAACTTTATTTTAATATGCTTATACATTTTAATTGTGTTATGCACATTTTATTACCTCCATTAATAATATATCTATGCTATTAATAAAACCCCTAACTGAGTCTATACTATTAATAAAACCTTTGACTAAATTAATGTCACCCTCAACAAACTCACCAATTCGATTAGGAAGTTACGAAAATATCTTTTGTAATTAAAATATTACATCAAAGTTCTTTTAATCTTTTTACTTAAAATTCCAATAAAAATATATTCATATAGTGAAATTTAAATCCATGCAATTTGCATTAGTAAAAACTTTAATTTACCACTCAACTAAAGTTTTATTTTGATATATTATACATTTTAGTTTTAGTATGCACACTTTATTACCTCCATCAGTCATGTATATATATATTAATAATGCATTTGATTGAGTTGGTGTCACAAATTAACATGACATTGACTCAAGATTGATGATAACACCATAATAAATAATTTAATATAATATTTTCATTTTAATAATATACACATTTCATATATTATTATTGAAATCATACTTTTCATTTTTACTAAAACTTCAAATGTTATTTCATATAAATATTCAGAAATTGCCTGATTTATATAACTATTTAAATAACATTAAGTTATTTTTTTAATTCTTTTTTTATACATATTCTACTAATCTACTAATAGTTAAATTGCTTGATTTCTCAGATTGGATGGATAAAGCCTACTTCTAGTCTTCCTTGGACCAAATATCTAACAACAAAACTGATAAAAAAAAGTTTACTTCTTTTTCTTTCAAGGATTTTTCAGTTTTCGTTCGTTCACCATTGAAGAAACCGTAAAGAGAGAAGAAGGAAATGCAGGGAACAGTGTTTAAAGCTCTGCTGTAAGCTTCTTTTTACGTTTAACATTATTCTTCTTTGTCTCGTTTCTTTTAACTGTATATCCCATTCGCCCGTGCAAAGCTCGGGAGGTAATAAATCAACCAAGCACCTCTCTCAAGAAGTTGAAAAAGAACCCAAAAGTTTATTTTTCTGTTATTCACTTGGAAGGAAAATCAATATGAAAGAAATCTCTTGTTTTATTGTCAAAAAAAAAGAGAAAAAAAAGAAAAATGGAAATGAAATGAACCGTTGAATCTGTTTTATTAAATCCTTATGGTTTTAGTATATTGTTTCTTGATTGAAATATGTTTGATGCATTGAACATGGGTTAATTAGTTTGGAAAAGAAGCAAAGTGTTAAATACAACTATTTTGGGTGGCGTCTACCAACATTTTCTCTTGTCATTTTAACATCCAAATTCAAGATATCCAAAAGGAAAGTTGGTTGTTGTTCTTTTCCTTTTTTCCCAGGAGATCCTGTGAAGAGAATGATGAGGAAGAGCAAAAGGAAATTGGAAAGAAACACAAGAAAAAAGAATCTGGAAGAGTGATTGATGAGATAATTGATAAATTCCATTGCATGAACATTGTCAAGCGTGAGGCAAATCAGAGAGGTAAATGAGGATGAAATTTCTCACTTTCTGTTTGTTTGTTTGTTCCTAAATCCTAAGAAAATATAACTTTTATGTCAAGTAACCAAGGGTTAGCTTAGTTCAATACTAAGTCCGTTCACCTCTATGGCCGGTAAGTCGCCTTGGTGGCTGCTTTCCAGTGCTAATCTCGAATGCACGTCCCTACGGGATATGGCATATCTTATCTTGGCCT
Source organism: Gossypium hirsutum (assembly GCF_007990345.1). Classification (NCBI taxonomy): domain Eukaryota; kingdom Viridiplantae; phylum Streptophyta; class Magnoliopsida; order Malvales; family Malvaceae; genus Gossypium; species Gossypium hirsutum. Next base: position 10,614,676 of record NC_053441.1, on the reverse strand, counting down.
TTGGGGACTTAGCAACCTATCAGCCTCAGATTTCCTTGTACCATAAAGAAGGTTGTCCGTCTTGTAGAAAACCAGGATAGCTTATGTTGATATTATTTGTTAGACTCTGATTTCAATATACCATATTATTTCTGATGCGAAAGACCAAATTGTTGTTTTCATTGATGCATTCTTTATTTTGCAATTTGGTAGATTGTAGCAATGAGCAGCATGAACTCCTTACACCCCAGAAGAGAAGTAAAGCCAGGTTCAGAAATCATGACGTTCCAGGTTATCATTAGTAAGCTACAAAAGCTATAGCAAGTAAAATAGGCAACGTGCTTTACATGGAATGGGTTAGGGCAATGCATTTTAAAGCTTTTTTGATACACTTGGTATGCAAAAGCTCTCAAAGTGAAATGGTTATTCCATGAAGGGCTCCACAGGGAAAAGCATGGTCTTTGGAGGCAAGAGCAGAAAAGCAGAGCAGCCAAGATAGAGAAACAGCTCAAAGCACGAAGGGAACTCGAGGCACTGATTGAGGAACAGTTGAACAGGTTCCATGCACATTACAACCAGGCTATGGTCCCAAGTCATCTGGAGGATGTGTCAAAGCTCCTTTGGCCGCAATGGGCGGCTCCACAAGAGTTGGCCTCACTTTTCTGGCTTGGTGACTGGAGACCTTCTGCTATTCTGGAACTCTTGCATGGCCTGGCTCCTTTGTCTTTCTTATCAGACTCAACTGCAAGTGCTATGCAGCCAGCCATATCTCAGTTTATCCACGAGATGCGCATCGAGGAGGCAGTAATTGATGAGGAAATGGCAGAGATTCAAGCTACCTGTGTTCTCTACCTTCCCTTTGCTCCAGTGAACAGCAGCAAATCAGGGGGTTCTGCCTCCCATGGTATTCAATCCGAGTTCCTGAAGATTGCTCGGGTCATCACCAAGGCTCAAAAGCTCAGGTTCATTCCTTCATACTTAATTACAAATATAAAAGATCTAACCTATCCACCACACCACATAAATTTTTTATTTTTATAGTTAAATATACCATTATAGAGAAATAACCACAAGGTTTTTTCATATAGTTTCAGAAATTATGTATAATTGACTGCTATTTGGAAACTTGTACAACAGGTTCAAGGCATTAGAGCTGGTGGTCAAGAAGCTATTGAACCAAACTGAAGCAGCAGAATTCCTGGTGGCCTTCTCAGGAATTCAAGATGCGATCCACCAGTTTGCTGAGGAAAAGAGGTTGCGGAAAGGACCGGTCACCGTGTCTGTTAAGTCTCATGATGTAACCGAGACATCAAAGCAGCCAAAGATCCACATAGATGACAGAATCAGTCATTTATTAAAGACTAGTGATAGCTCAGAATATGGCCAAGGAATTCAATATGCCCTCAGCGAGTTTGAAGAGCTGCAAGGGTTGCAAAAGGGGTCTGTTACTCAGTCTGCCAGGTTTCAAGATGTAGTTGAGACTTCAAATCAACCAAAGGTCCCCTTAGAAGACAGAACCAGTTCATGGGACAATTTATCAAAGACTAGTGATAGTTTGGAACATGGCCAAGGAATTCAATATGCCCTCTGTGAGTTCGAAGAGCAGCAAGCGTTGCGAAAGGGGCCTGTTACTCAGTCTGTCAGGTCTCAGGATGTAGTTGAGACTTCAAATCAGCCAAAGATCCCCTTAGAAGACAGAATGGGTTTATGGGACAATTTGTGCCATTTGTTAGAACAAGATAGCAGTGGAGAAAGAATTATAGATGATATCAACGAACCGGCTGGTCTGCCTATCGAGTCTTGGGATGTAGTTGAAACTTCAAAGCAGCCAATGATCCACTCAGAAGACAGGATCGGTTTGTGGGAGATGTTCAGCAAGATGGTAGGAGATATGAAAAGTGGCCAAGGAATTCCACGACAACTTTAATGCTTGTAAAACTTTGGCTGAATAAGAAGTTGAATTTGTCCTCGGATTCAGGAATTAGTGATCAGACCATATAAAACTGTTTTTGTGTTTCCCACGCACTTGAAAAAAAATATTATATTAAAGCAAATATTCATTTTGCTTCAAGTATTTATGTCCAGCATGTATTCAGATATGGTGTATACTTATGGTTCAAAATTCTTGAAAAAACTATAAAATTTAAATATGTTTATGTCAGAGTCGCACTTACATTCAACACATTGGAGTTGGAATTACATATTTCTTACCAGCGGAAAGTGTTGGGATGTATTGCTAACAAGTTTCAGAAAGGGTTTTAAGATTTTAAGCAATATATCTGAGATAAAACCAAGTTAGAAGTCTGTATTAATCCATCAGCATTGAAATTTTGAAGTAATTGAGGATATAACTAATGCTATCCTAATCAATCATCAATGAGGATGAAAAGAAAAGAAAAAGTATGGAATGGTAAGGAATCAAATCAAACAAAGAAGCAGCCATGAAAGCAAGCCGACTTGAAAATGGAAATGAGAAAGTAACTGTAAAGTCAACGTGTTCATTTATGAACCGTGTTAATAAGGTGGTGTGAGAATCAGCAGTCAAGTAATGTAAGGTTAAATCATGGGCCAAACACATTGCATCCCTCAACTTTTGACATTTTTAAACATTGAAATCCCCCCCCCCTTTATTTTTATCAATGTGAAACATCACAAATCAAAGATCTTGTTAACCAAAGGAGTCCCCAATCATAAAATCACAAAAAATGTCCTAAAGAAAATCTTAAAGATACACCATGATTTCCATCCCTTTGCTTCTGGAAAACCATCTACATATATGAAAAATAGAAAGGTTTTTCTGTAAAGCAAACAAATCTTTTATTTCAACACTCTTTTTAACATTTCAGGGGACATAATCATAATGGACTAAAATCCACCAAGTCAAAAAAGAAAATACTAATGTAATATGTATTTCTCTCCATGTTTCTATTTTTTCTTAAAATATTTAAGTCCAACGTATATTTAAACAAACTGAAATATATATTAATATTAAATCAATAATAACTCATTGAATGAATACATCACAGTTGAATATGAAATAACCAATCATTTAAGCAGGGAACATACAAAAGTGCTCTCCTCTTTAACAAGAGGCAATATAAACCACATGTTGATTTGTGGATATGAAGTTACTGAAAGTGGGATGATGAACTAAATCATGCTCTACTCTGCCCATCTATTAACAGCCCCACCCACTCCATTACTTCTCTATTTTAAATCACTATATAAAACATAAGATAATAAAAATTTATTAATATTCTTAGTACATATGCATCCTATTTCATTTTAGCAAACAGAGCTGAGGCAAGAAAAATTTTATTTGGTAAAATTTTAGAGCAAAAATGAAGCAGGAAAAGATAAACAAAACCACACTGATATATGCTCTTCTATTTCAACTTTAACACAAAAGAACAGAATCTATAACAACCAAACTAGAGAGATCCTCTCCCCTTTAAATATCAGATATGAATATATATACGTATAAGCATATTTACTTTTTCAGGAATTATTTTCGTATATTTAAAACATCATATTATATTCTTGTAGTTAAGCAATGCAAATTTTTTTGTTTTGTTTTGTAAAATGGTATGGCACCGTCCTCACCATTGTAAGTGGTTTGAATAAATGTACCAGCCGACCTGAACATCCCAATAATGGAATCGTTTGATAAAAAAGTATGAGAGTCCAGGAACAGTTTTGGTTGATATTGCAACATGCAAGCAATATTGCATTGCATGTAATGTAAACAAGATCTACCCAGTGCTGTACTGCTTAGATTTGGTGTCGCTCTCCCCCATTTTGTCTTGTGAACACAATCTCCAATTGCAACTTTACTTATATTCAACAACATCAAATTTGCATGAGGATATCGTGAAAGACACTGTTAATTTTATCAACATTTGTCCCCCCATTCTTAAAAGAATATCTGCCAAAAAAAATTTGTTTTTAAGGTTGAAAAACCAGGAATAAACTTTGAATTGATTGACTGTCACTTAGGGTGATTGCATATATTATTTTAATTAAACTAAGGTTTAAAATATCAATTGAATCAAAATTAACTTCATGCTCTCTAGAACATTGAATTGAAATTAGTGGAGAAACAAAATGTCCTTCTTTTAAATACCATGACTTGACAATAATATTTATCTAGAAGAATACCATTTAACATTACATTTGCTGTGAAAATAGTTTTTACCAACACCAACCTATTTATATATTTGTAAGACGGATTAATGAATCATACGGTGATCATTACATTCGTACCAACCGCATGCACCCCACAAGTTCTCAACCAAAAAATATGAACAAAGTCTCTTCTATAAGTCTTTCGGACAAATTGATAAAAGCATCGACATTTCAACTAATACAACTCTTTTATTCTATCAATTTTTGGGTTTTTTTTTTCTTTTAAAGGAACTTTGGGTAAACTACATTCATACTTTCTTTATATATATATATTTCACTTTAGTCTCAAACTTTTGAATAATTTTGTTAGAGTTCATAGCCTTTTGAAATAATTCTGTTTTGGTCCTTAATCGTTATGTTGTAGGTTATGTGGAATATCATTTAGATGTATCTATATATATATATGACATGATGGAAGTTTTTTCAATTGTTAATGAAAAAAATATGTCAAAAATGAAATCACTTTAAAAGATTGAAAACTTCAAATGAAATAATTAAAATGTTAGAAACTAACATGTTAAATAAATCTAAATAAAACTCTTAAGTATAATATATCTCTAATTAATCTAAGCAAGAAGTAGTTTTAAACTAAAAATTTTTGTTGACATACAACTCTTAAATAATTTAAAATACTTAATAGTTATAAAAAATTCAAATAAAAAAATAATAATAGCTGATAAATACAATATTTGACTCATGTATAATAAAAATTAATCCTAAAACCCGAGCCCAATTTATTTAAACTCGAATTAAAAGCCCAAACTCAAAATCTAGTGATTCAAAGTGCGTTTCAAAACTAAGAGATAGATTTTCGAATACTATAAGACATCTTAATCCAGAAATGCCTGGATCCCATTCAGAAATTTGTCGCAAGTTGATTAATCTTTTCAGTTTGAAAATTGACAGCTTGGTGGAATTTACTTTAATACATTTCACACATTCCGTGCATATATTATTCCTCGTTTCCTCGAAAAGATTTATCCTCGTATATTGACTCTGATCTTTGACCTTGTTGTTGAGCTTTGAGGTAGTGTAAGTCCATTACATCTATGGACCTAAAATTAGGCCTTGAAACTCATATTAGAAGTAAAACCAAAATAAAAGAATAGAAATAATAGATTGAATCTAATACCGGATCTATTTTTCAACAAATAAAAGTAAATTAACCAATTTATTATAATTCTACGTAACAATGAATACAAAATAACAACTCGAGTCTTTTTTTTTGTTCTTTTGAATAAAAGAATATTCGAATACTACTTACAAAATAAATAACAATACGAAGACTTGATAATATTAAATACATATAGTTTTTTCGGTAGAAAATATATAGAATAAAATCATATAAAATAATTCAAATGAAAATAAATACAAAATTATATAAATACAAAAACATGTCAACATTTATATAATATAATTCATCAAATTTCTTTAGAATAAAGGTATCTTTTATATCTATTTTATAGTCCATAGTTCTTTAGAATGAAGGTGACTTTCATATTTATTTTATAGTTCATAGAGAATATTTTTTTTGGGTTCATTGTTGCCCTTCCTAGGAATGTTGACTCCAAGGTTAAAACCTAAGTTTTCTCACTAGAAATGTAATTTATTTTATCACTGGACTCAACATTTATTGGTATGATCAAAAAATATTATTAACATAAAGACTAAATTATGACATACCCACAGTATAGGAGAAAAAAATATGTGTAAAAAAATTATAAAAAATTGTATGAAAACTTATGACTTTTGTTGAAAATGTAAAAGTGAGATATTAAAAATTAGGATGACTTAGAATCAAATCCTATTTTATATATAATATATATTTCTAGATTTTACATAAATATAATAAATATAAAAAAACTTAAATAATTTAATTAATAGGTGATATTAACTCGTTTAAACTTTTAAATAATAATATAAACAAGCAAATAAAAAAAATTAAGGGCGGAACCTTTTACTGTTCAAATTGCTCTCATATCCTTTTTTTTATTTATAACAATTGAAATTGTAAGCGTAAGATTAGAGTTATTAGATTCCATCCAATCATTGTTCCCCCCCCTCCATAAAAAAAGTTCTTTTGAAAGATCAGATTAGATCTAAAAAGTAACCTCCTTTAGAAGATGGGTTGTTGATTATATTTATTTACCTTTTCTGATTGAGGTACCCCAAATAAATGCCTCTTATTAATATAATTTTTCAATGGATTCATCAAAAGTTAATTTTAATTATTATTTCCTAAAATTATATTTAATTCACGCTCGCTCTGTGAACGAAAATAAATTATTATAAAAATTAATAAATTATGAAAAATAAGATATTTATAATAAAAATAAATAAGTGAAGAATATGTAATTTATTCCATCGTTTTGATTTTTTATTTTTTGATAAAACCTGGAGTAGAGAGATGTTATCATGTTAAGATGTTTAGAGGGGGGGAAGGGGGGGGGGCCCTAGCGCACACCGAAAACCAAAATAAAATCAGATGACGTTGGTGATGATCATGGTTGACAGTACACACGCGTGCACATGAACAGTGCTCTTGTTAGTTTATGTGTCCCTCCCCATCTTCCCAATTATTCGGCTTTTTGAGATATCATGTCTTCCTCTTTGCTGAAAAAAAAGGTGCTGATATATAATATATAGTTTACTAATATAAATATAGTATGTTAGTGCAGAAGCTAAGGTGCATCATATTATATGAAAATTGATGTTGACATATTTCATGCCACGACTTTTAAGCCGACTATACTGCATATGGTGTAAGTGTGTTACTTGCTATGTGAAAAATTATCCCACTTAGATGATAAAGATTGTGATACTTGCTATGGCTTTCCATAGAAAGCTTAAGTGTGTGCACAATTTAGTTTATTTTTAAGGGATTTCTTTTATCTGCTTTATTTTATATTTTTTAGTGATTACTTTTGTACTTTTTAGTAGTAAAGGGTTAATGTCTTTTTTAGTTCATTAAGTGATACAATAGAGAAAGAGATGGTTAGGTGAGAGAGGTTGTAACATCTATATTATTGTTTAAGTTTTTTTATTAAGTTGGTATTATCTATCAATCGGGCCTTAATTCAGTTGAGAAAATTATAAAGATGTTCTTCTGTAATTAAAATGAGTTATATTATTTGAGAGTACTTTAGTCTTTTTTATTTTAATAAAAATCAACAGAAATACACATATAATGGAATTGGAACCCATGCCGATTAGAGTAATAAAATCTTAAATTACTATTTAATCAAATTTTAATTTTAATATTTTTTTTATGTTTTTCTATTTTAATATGTACAATTTACTACATTTATCATCAGTATATCTTAATAATGTTATTTATTATATGTTATTTTTAAACACACATCTATGTTCTAAATATATGATTTTCACACACACTTATGATAGAATTCCTAGTATATGTGAGGGTTGGACTTAAATTTTCTATTGTAATTATATGAAATGATGCAATTTCTTGTTAGGCAAAACCCCGCAGATTTAAGTTAAGTTTGAATAACATTAATTACTTATTGTATTCATGTTTTTATTCTTTGTGTGTATTATTTATAAGTTCTCCACTTGTATCAATCCATATATCCACATCTTTTGGGGCATATTGCTATCAATGATTTTTTTCATAATGTAGTCGCAAAAACATGTCTAAACATTTAGAAATTAGAAACAAATTAATACAAAACACAAGCACAATGAATTAAAACTTAAAATCGACTCATCGAATTAAAGTTTACACATGATGGGATTAAAGACTTACACGTGATACTTATTCGTGATAGGACTCAAACTTGAGTACTTAAGCATATAAAACTTCAACTTTTGCCAACATTACCAATACCTCATTTATTTATAATTTAAAATCATATTTAAATTTATCCATTTTATTATTTAAAAAGCAATTTAGGCTATTACCAATGAAAATGAAAAGCCTTTTGATCGTTTATCCTTTACATGATATTATAGAGTCACTTATGAAAATATGTAAAAATAAAACTTCATAGCTACCATTTTTCTCATTCTATAGACTGTATATTAGAAAAAAACATTATTGAAAGATGAAATAATCAAATTTTTGTAAAAGGAAAAATTGGATATCCTAACCCAAAAAAATCATAATCAAGCATGCGATTGTGTTGATTTGTCATTGGAGAGATATTGAGAAAAATGAAAAAGAGTTGCATCAAAATATATTTTAGAGTAAATTATAATTTGATCATTAAATTATTTGAAAGTTTTCATTTAAGTCACTAAATTATTCGGAAATTTTTATTTAAATCACTGGGCTATTAAGTTTTTTTTTTAAGTTTCGTTAGCAAACTTCAAGCAACGATTTGACGATCGGTACGATGATCAGTATTCATTAATGAGTAGAAGAACATACCTTAGATCCAAGTCGATCTGACTGTTAGTATTGAAGATGAAAAAAAAAACTATTTGAATTTTAGTTCGCAAATTCGTGATGTCTAAAATTGCTTCATGAAAAAAAATGTAGAAAATAATGAGAAAGAGAACTTTTCATTGGTGCAAGCAATGCTAACCGAAAAAGCCATATGGCATTTATTTTATCAGATCAATGAATTAAATTAAAACTTTTAAATAATTTAGTGACAAAATTGTAACTTTTTTTAGTTAAGTGACTAAAACGAAAACCTGCCCATTATTTAGTGACTAATGATGTAGTTTGCCCTATTTTTCTTGTAGTTAACTCTTTTTTGTTTTTCAATTTGTGAAAGAAAAAACGTGAAAACTATATATTTCAAAGTTGATTATTATTATTCATAAATGGCACATTCACGATACGAACTGAAAAAATTATAAAAAAGGTAATATAAAAATTAAATTAAACTTTAGTTGAAGTAATATTTTTAAAACACTAAAATTACGATGTCTTATATTAAAATATATTATATATTTTAAAATTTTTATAATTTCACAATTAAATTAAAATTTAATTGAAGAATATGTGTAAATCGAGGAGCTAATTGTTTTAGAAATTTGTAAGAGAAGGCACAATAACATTAGATCATCTCACACCTAAGAGATAATATTAAACCTACTTCGACTTCAATTATTTACACATCTATAGATGTGAGAAAAATCATTATAAAACATTAAAAAATATAGAGAGAGACAGCATAAAACATTCAATAAAATAAAATTAATCAGATTAAATTATTATTTATAAGTCAAAAATTCTATTTGAAAAAACTATACTTATAACAATTAAAAATTTTTCCAATTGAGTTGAAACATAAATAAAATAACTTTCAATTAGATTTTTCTTAATATTTAACAATTTTCTCATCCACACAAATTTCATAAATAATTTGATGATAAAAAATTTTGTAAATCGAAATTGTTCAATAAAAAAATCGATTAAATCAAATAACGATGATCCAACCAATATTATAAAATTAAGAAATAGTTGAACCCAAAAAAAATCAATAAAACCAAATAAAAAATTAATTAAAAACCATTTGTAATGAATTTAAACTAATTTAAATATTTAATAATATTATTATTTATAAAAATGAATGATTATAAATTAATAATCGTTGTTACATCTAATTATTCTTGAACTATAGCTTTAAAAAAATACGACTTATTATCAACTAATGAATAATATTTGTATTACTTTAGTCTTTATATGTACCGTTCGATTTTATTTTTTTGTTCATTTATATGTGCCATTCAATTTAAGAGTAGTAGTTTTAGTGCATTTATTTATAATTAATGGAACCATGGTTTCAAAATATCAATTCAACGGTCGAATTGCCTTAATTGGATCTATACTGTTCAATTTAAAAGGGAACCAGTAATGAATAAATCTCTAATGCCACGTCATCAAATTCAGGTATTTATTGCGGGACCTCCTACAACAAAAAAATATTTAAAATTTTAAGGTACTACTATATGCTGTGTTGTTCTCATCGTCTTACTTAAGTGTTAGATTGTTTTGTATCCGAATTTATTTATTGAAATATAATTTTTAGAATTGGATCTGTGATTAAATTGTTGATATAATTTATTTTTAATTAGATCATCAATTTGTTTTAATTAAAGAAAATATTGAAAATTTAAAACTTTTAAAAATTTAGTTTAATCAATTTAATTGCTAGTTTAACGGTTTTTATCACGATCCAACCGATTCAGAATGATTTATAATTTAATCGGTTCAATTCTTTTGTCTGGAGCAATATACTAATTAATCTTATTCAGAGCAGTTTAATTTATTTGTAGTTTAATGCGGTTACATTTATTTCTATTCTAATAAATAACACTCTTTTACATAAATAAATAAATTAAAGGGTAAACTCGAGTTTTTTTGAATTGATTAAAATTGAAGTTTACAGATATAAACAAATAAAAATATTGCCAAAAAATTCCAATACTTAATAATATTTCTATGCTTAATTTATTATTTTAGTGGTAAATAACCGCAAGTGACACGTTGATTCCGAATTTTATTATTTTAGTAAGTATTCTTTTTGCAATATATTGCTGAAAATTAAGAAAAAGATATTAATTTAAGTTGGATGATTAAAAATAAAAATATTGAATTAAGTCATTTGGGTTATAATATGAATGATTAAGATAGGATGAATTTAGTTACATTATTTGAAAAAGAAAAAAGATTAAAATCAGATTTTCATGATTAAACCAATCGACAATTGATGGAATGCTCGTCCTAGTTGTCATCATCATATGAGAAATTTGATTTTTTATTTTCTCTGATTGGACTAAAAACATGGTTGGTTGTCCTCATGAATTAACGAATATATGTAGCTTGGTTGGATTTTATTTCGCCTTTTTTAATAATTATTTTGCATTCCCGTTAATTTATCTAACCAGCCCTTTTACTCCACGCAATGTATTTGTTATGTATAGTCTAAATATATTTATTTTAATTTTACTCACCCATCTTATATAAAATTCAACACCTACTATTTTGCCTATGTACTACGATAGAAAAAGATTTGAGAATTTTAAATATAATATGAAAACATATAAAAAAATAATATGAATATACAACACTAAAATAGAGAAATATATAATTGTTTTATTTTTAAAAATTCGATAAATAGTAACAGCAAATATCGTTAAGTCTAATATGAAGGGTTAAATGATCTCTTTATGATAATGAAGTTACCCCAACTCAAATCCATCAAATTGAAGAGAAATCATATTGTTATTTTGCATCTTAAAAATGCTATTTTTTTTAAATATTAAATGTAAAGCAACAAATATTTCACAATCAAACGGACTGGAAATATAACAATTTTGAGAGTGACAGCAGCACTACCCTCTAAAAAGAAAATGAAAAAAAAAAAAGTAAAATAAAATTGGAAAAAAGGAGGCTATAAATAATGAGCACTGAGCAGTTGGATCTTCTTCAGTGGTGCTTTTGCCAACAAAGATATACGCATTATTATTCACCCTTCTCTTTCTATTTTTCTCTTTTGCTTTCTTTTAAGTTTTAAGCCCAGCAGAAGTCAACAACAACACTGGTTTTTTTTTTTCTTTCTTTCTCAAAGTAATTAGCCCATTTAACACAGTAAAAGCAAGCTTTTATTACAGGAACAAAAACATGTTTGCAGGAGATCAGAATGGTTTACAAGGTGACCCAAGGTTGAAGGCCATTTCTGAAGCCATTAGAGTTGTGCCTCACTTCCCAAAACCAGGTTGTTGTTTTTTTCTCTTCCTCAGCTTTTTCAATCTTTTGTTTCTTTTAAGCAAAATTTTTGTAAAGCTGGTGCCTTTTTGGGGGTAGTAAAATGTTGCACTTTTTCTTGGTTATATATTTTATGTTCAGGAATTATGTTCCAAGACATAACAACACTGTTACTTGATCACAAGGCTTTCAAAGATACTGTCGACATATTTGTTGATCGTTACAGAGATATGGGTATATCTGTTGTTGCTGGTATCCTCTCTCTCTCTCTCTCTTTGTTTGTTTTTAAATTTCCTTTCTCATGAGATCTATCAGTGATTTTGTGTCATGCATAATTTATAGTAAGTAAAATTTCGAAACATTCTTACATTCCTATTAATTTTCTATATATTAACTATTTTATTCCATATTTTAATTATACTTTCTTTTTTCTTTGTTTATATATAGTATAATTTTGAGTGCTTTTTGTCCTCTCTCTTCATAGGGGTGGATTAATTGCAGAGAAAATTTTAAGTCAAGTTGGGTTCTTTTTTATTCATTATTATCATGCAAAAGTTGAAATGCACTGCTAGTTTTGAATAGGTTATTATTATGACATTTTTTTTCCTTTACTTTTCCTATTTAATTTAATAGTATATATAAGTGGGTAGGGTTGATTTCCTTATCCTGAAATTTTATTGTTTTTATTTTCTTGGTTTATAATTATTATTTTTTATATTAGAATTGTGTGACTAATGTGGTTTCATCCAAATCCTATGACTGAAATTTGTGGATGCTTATGTCATGGTTGAATGTCAAATTGGTTTTAACACGTCTAACCCGATAATACTCAACTTTTTCTTTTTTCATCTAAAAATATATTATAAGATGTTGAGGTATATAAAGTATTGAAGGTAGTACTATGATTGCTTATAACTTTGTTCACATGGTGAATTGACTTTGTAGGTGTTGAAGCAAGAGGATTTATGTTTGGCCCCTCCATTGCGCTGGCTATTGGTGCCAAGTTTGTTCCCTTACGTAAACCTAGAAAGTTGCCAGGTATAGGAATATTGCCCCGATGTACCGATGGTGCTTTATTTTTTTTACTATCAGTAAATCAAATAATACATCATGTAAAATGAAGTTTATTTTTAAAAATTTTATAAGATATGTCATCAACACTTTCTATACACTGTTAATTCATTAAATATAAATCCTAATATATACACACTAGCAATGAATATGGTTTCTAGCTTTTCACTTTGATTGATTACTAGTTCTTTGGATTTTGACTTCAAATAGAAAAGCTTTGAATTTTGGATGAAATGAAGGAGAATTATGATATGCTTGTCCGGTAGAAAAGAGCTAATAGTTATGTTGATCCAAATTTTCAATTTTCTTGAAATAATTTTGTTTGATATTCGTGTTTGATGCATATTCGACATGTGTATGGGATGGAAAACATCTTGAGATTCTAAAATTACCAAAGAGAACTTTAAAACCTTGGTAAGGGGAAATGGGAAATGCTTAGTAAATTTGGTCTTAGGAACATACGTACTGCCTGCATAAATTTCCAAACTGCAACTCTTGTCTATGGTCAATGGGTGCAATGGCACTATGTAACCATTTGATTAAAGAATGTCATCCCGTATTGTCAGCCAAGCCATAGATCGTTAACCGAGTACATACCAATCAATTTAAGCTCTTCTAAAAATATTTGGCACTAGGAGAGGTGATCTCCGAATCATATGTACTTGAATACGGCAAGGATTGTCTAGAGATGCACGTCGGAGCTGTTCAACCCGGGGAACGTGCCTTAGTTATCGACGATTTGGTGGCTACAGGGGGTACCCTTTCTGCTGCAATACGCTTACTAGGTAATATCTGTAGTTCATCCCAACCATCTACTTGAAACTTCCATGGCTGAAATTTCTGCTTTCTGACTGATGTTTTACTAGAACGAGCCGGGGCTCATGTGGTTGAATGTGCATGCGTTGTTGGCCTGCGTGAGGTTAAGGTAATGTATATGATACCTGTCACATGTTGCCTGAACTCTTCATTCTTCCTAAACTACTCATATCCAGCACGTGTTCGATATACATTTAGATATGTTGGTTAAAACTTAAAACTTAGTATGTGTATGTTTTGCAGGGACAACATGGACTAAATGGAAAGCCATTGTATATACTTGTGGAGCCACGGCAGCAGATTAATTGTTCTGCACCTTCTGGTATCAAGTTAATTGTACACCTGCAATAAGTTCCACTAGTTTGAGTCCAACACGTATTAAAATTTTAAAAAAATTAACTATATTCGTATTCGAGACTCGGGTGCATAAACATTGTTTGAATGATTGATTCACAATCCCAATAATTGAGCTTTTATATATTAATGCTTTACTGTCTTTTCTACAAGAAATAATGCATTGTACAATCTCAAGATATTGCGGTCTCATCATGAAGTCAACTCCTAGCAAGCCCAAGCAACTTGACCATGCTTTTTTCTTCTTTTTTTCCTTTGTCTATGTCAAACACTCGTATGCTTATGGCTTTTTTTAAGTACCATTCTGTTACACTTTGTTGGTTTTCTTTTCACTTAAAAAGACTTGATTCGTTTGTTAAAATGTCTCAACGAGATGTTTCTAGTTCGGGATGTAGATGGATGTTCACTCAAAGTGGGGGACTCGGAAATGTTGCTCTTAACTTTTTTACTTCAATTTAAACTGTCTCATAATCGGATATCAGTATAATTTTATACTCGCATCCAACACTCAATTCATAACTGATCATATGTTGTGGTTTTAGAACGATGTACAGAGTGTGTCTCTCCCCAGTGAGAGCTCATCAATATATATATATTTTCGTTTTGCAGTTAATGGAGTTGAAACATGCAGACACGACGATCTGATTCTGGGAGCAAGCTTTGGTTCCCCACTCAATCCCACTTCAAAAAGTGATTAGTGTTTTTTTTTGGGGCGGGGTTAACCTTTGGTTGTAATTTGTAATCCTCTTTGCCGTGAAAGATGTTCATCTGTACTTCTTTTTGAGGATCTTTTACTTTTACTTTTCATGTAAGTTTTTAATCCATCTATTTATATTTTTGTGGCATTCCAGTACCTGGTCCGTTGTTTACCCAATTTTATCATAAATCTTTTCTATTAACGCTTTTGTGCTTCGTATTGTTTTTTTTTTCAATTATATAAATAGAAGGAAATTTTAAATTAGTAAATGTGTTGCATTAGTTCTCTTTAAACTACACTTATTTCGCATACTTTTACCATAATTTCTTTTCACTCTTAAATTAAAAAAAAAATGTGTATATGTGTATTTGAGTCCATGCCTTTCTAGTTTTTTTAAATAATAACGGTGGAAATTAAACAATTTTAATTTTATAATATTAAAATTAAAGAGTTAAATAAAAATTATAGTTTTCAAAGTAAACTCAAATGTTTTATATTTTAATAAAAGGAAAATTTGTAAATAGATTTAGGGTGTAATATCTATCCAATAAAGTATACTAAAAAAATTAACAAATTTAATTTTAAAAATCAATTAAACTCCTATGATTATTTTATGCTCAATAATTACTAAAATGCCTTTTAATATAATATTAATTTAAAATATATAATAATAAAATTTATATCAGTATTTTCTCTAGCGTAATTATACTTACAAAGCAATTAATAGTATCATTAAAATAAAATAAAAATGGCAGCATCTTGAGTTGGACGGAATTAAAATTGAGTATAGTTTTGATTATTTTAAAAACAAGTTTAAAGTAGATGAATTGATATTTAATTTCAAATTAAATCGAAATAAAATTATACTAAAATATAGTCGAGATTGCGCGGGGAAAAAACCACCTCATCCCAACTCACTGCCTTCTCCGGTGGACACATTAATTATCAGCTAAACAATGGGCCGATTAATTATCAGCTCGCAAGACATGCTTATTAGAAATAATAAAATCTAAGTCTGAAAGAAAACGCTGAATATTAGCAAATCATATGATCAAAGTTATTAAGATACCTGATTACTTCCCTTCTATCACTCTTATTCAAAGCAATGCTCGAGAATATATTTTCCAAATACTTAGATTAGCTAAAACCTAAATTAGAAGCATTCTATTTTAAGGAAGTCCTTCAAATTCATTTTTCAAACAATACAATACCATCTTTCTGAAGTGCAAACCAGGAGAATCGATCACCATTGTTCAAAGTTTGGGTCTAAGAGGCTGACATCTCCAATGCGTGGATTCCCTCACAAATAAGCCCGACAATTAATCAACCCATGGCACTCCCATAGTAAAAATGCCATAAACATCTTATACTCAAAACGCTTAATGGTGTAAAAAATATTTAAAATTTTTTAAAAAAAGTAATTAAGTCATTACCCTTTTTTGTACTCAATTGAGTATTTAAACTTTTAAAATGCATAAAAAAGACCTTCAAATTTTTTCAAAAAAACAATTAATCCTTTTTTTTTGCACTCACTTGGTGCTTGAACTGTCAAAATGCATAAAAAAAACTCTTAAACTTAAAAAAAACAATTAAGGCCCTCTTTTCAATTAAAGCCCTATTTTTTTACACTAAATGCATCAAAAGGGCTATTTGATCGTTAACTTTAATGGTTGACCATTAAAGTTAACAACCCTTAATTTTTTTAAGTTAAAGCCACCACATGTCTCAACCATGGCGTGACATGTGGCAAAAAAATGATTAAAAAAATAAAGTTATAAAAGTTATTAAATTTTAATAAAAGAATATAAAAATATTAAAAATTATAAAAAATAGAAAATATATAGAAATGTAGAAAAAATTTATAAAATTTTATAAATTCGTAATAAAATTATAAAAATATAAAGAAATATAAAAATTATCGTACCAACAGAAGTATTTTATAAATTTTTTATATTTTTTATATTTTTATCATTTTTCACCACATGTTACACTGTTGCAACACGTTATGACTTTAACTGAAAAAAATTGAGGGTCGTTAACTTTAACGATCAATGGTTAAAGTAAATGGTTAAAAGTCCTTTTTGATGCATTTTATAATTTTATATATGATTTTTATAAAATTTTACAATATTTTTTATATTTTTTCAAAATTTAAATTTTTTATTATTAAAATTTAATAAATTTTTTATATTTTTTTGCCACATGTCACGCTGTGAGTGTGATACGTGTTGACTTTAATTGAAAAAAATTAGGGACAATTAACTTTAATGATCAACTGTTAAAGTTAACAGTTAAAGGGTCTTTTTAATACATTTTGACAATTGAGTGCAAAAAAAAAAGGGCTTAATTGCTTTTTTTGAAAAACTTTGAGGGCTTTTTTAATGCATTTTAGAGTTCAAGTACTCAATTGAGTGCCAAAAGAAAAACCCATGACTTAATTATTTTTTTGAAAAAGTTTGAAGGTATTTTTAATACATTTTGAAAGTTTAAGTACATGCAAAAAAAATAGAGGCTTAATTATTATTTTTTTTTAAAAGTTTGAGGGCTTTTTAAACCCTTAAGCCTACTAAAAAATACCATGTAATCAACCTGACAGTCGAGAAATTATTTTATAGACCATTTTCATCATATCATTCGTGATCCCGACCAATTAAAAGAAGACACATCATATTTGGTTTATAAGTTTAGTCCAAATGTACATATGATGTGAAAAAAATATTATTTACTATCTTTTAATTGAACGAGACCATGAATAATATATAGAAAAATGTCTATAAAATAATTTTTTCTAACAAAAATTAATTTTTATGCGTTAAATTAAAAAGTAAACTAATATTTTTATTAAAATTTTTATTAATTTTATTGTTAAAAATTATTTTTATAGATAAACATAAAATCCAGGTGACATATAAGTTGTAACTACCTGATTAATCTTTCAATCAAATCAATAAAATGTAATAACGCTACCTGTACTCCCACATTCACGTCCCCTATCCCAGAATTAGGGAATTCAAATTTTGCGGTACTCTCATTTTTTCTTTCGTTGAATTTGGCTATGAATAATTTCATTAGTGTCACCATCACTAAATGAGAGCCATTGATAATCTGTGTTCGTACTTGAAGATTTGACCCACACCACCTCGCAGTTCCATAATCCTCCCAAGCAGCCGCCGGCTCCCATTTTTCAATAATCGTAATAAAAGAATAATATAACAAAGAACATAACGGTCGCTGTATAAGACGGAAAGAGATCCTACAAATGAGAAAACCCTAAGCTCAAAGGCAAATCCTTTGAAAAAGAATCCACAACCAAACAGTATAGTCACTTCCAAACCCAAAGTTATCCCCCTAAATGAGAGAGAGAGGGGCTGTGCGGCAGTGTGCGGGAGTAGGAGATCGTTCTTGGAGGATATCCCGTCGATGCTATCGGCTTCTGTCTCCTAGAAGCTCCGGCATTGCTCGCCTTCATCTCCTTAGTCTGCTGAAATTAGCCACACCTTTCTTTCATAATGGCTAAAATTGCCCAAAAGCCTCCTCATTGGATTCTTGAAGAGACGTTTATTTCTCTCATACAATCATGTAAGACCTTAAAACATCTCCTCCAAATCCAAACGCAAATATTCACTCGTGGCTTTGACCAAAACCGTTACATTGCTCCAAGATTTACGACGGCATGCGTCCAACTGAAGCAAATGGGCATTGCACAGAAATTGTTTGATAGAAATCCTGACCCAAACACAGCTCTATGGAATTCAATGATTAAAGGGTATGCAGAAAATGGGTTCTATAAGAAAGTTATACTCTCGTTTAGTCAAATGAAAAACATATCTTTTTCTGCACCCAATTGCTATACTTTTCCTATTGTTCTTAAATCTTGTTTGAAGTGTAATGCTTTAAGAGAAGGCGAGGAGGTGCACTGTGTTGTGATAAAGAGTGGTTTTAAAGGAAACCCTTTCGTGGAAACTTCGTTAATGGAGATGTATTCAGGTTGTAGACTGATAGGAGCAGCTTATAGAATATTTAATGAAATGGTTGACAGGAATATTGTTGCTTGGACTTCAATGATTAATGGGTTTATCTTTTGTCATGATTTAGTTAAGGCAAGGTGTCTTTTTGATTTGGCGCCTCAGCGTGATATTGTGTTGTGGAATACTATGGTTTCGGGTTATATTGGGGTGGGGGAAATGGTGGAAGCAAGGAAGCTTTTTGATCAGATGCCTAAAAAGGATGTAATGTCGTGGAATACAATTTTGCAGGGCTATGCAATTAATGGGGATGTTGAGGCTTGTGAGAGGTTGTTTGAAGAGATTCCTGAGAAGAATGCTTTCTCGTGGAATGGATTGATAGGAGGGTATGTAAGGAATGGGTTTTTCTTGGAGGTTTTGGATGCTTTCAAGATGATGCTAATAGATGGTAATGTTCTTCCTAATGATGTTACACTTGTAACTGTGTTAACTGCATGTGCTAGATTAGGAGCTTTGGATTTGGGTAAGTGGGTTCATGTTTATGCAGAGAACAATGGATATAAAGGAAATGTTTATGTTGGGAATGCGTTAATTGATTTGTATGCAAAATGTGGGATGATAAAGGATGCGGTTGATGTGTTCAAAAGCATGAGCAAGAAGGATTTGATAAGTTGGAACACAATAATTGGGGGTTTAGCAATGCATGGGCGTGGAGCTGATGCTTTAGATCTCTTTTGTCAAATGAAGAATAGTGGAGTCATTCCAGATGGAATTACCTTCATAGGTGTTCTGTGTGCATGTACGCATATGGGTTTAGTTGAAGATGGCCTTTCATATTTCCAGTCTATGGTAGAGGATTACTCAATTGAACCTCAAATTGAGCAATATGGTTGTATGGTTGACCTTCTAGCCCGAGCTGGTCTATTATTACAGGCTCTGGATTTTGTGAAGAAGATGCCTATGGAGGCTGATGCTGTTATTTGGGCTGCCTTACTTGGAGCATCTCGTGTTTACAGAAATGTTGAAGTTGCTGAATTAGCTCTTGAACAGCTTGATAAACTTGAGCCAAAAAATCCTGCTAATTTTGTCACACTCGCAAACATATATGGGGATCTTGGTAGGTGGAAAGACGTGGCAAGATTAAAAGTTGCAATGCGAGATACTGGTTATAAAAAAGTACCTGGATGTAGCTCAATTGAGGTTAATGACTGTGTAGTTGAGTTTTATTCCTTAGATGAGAGGCACCCTGAAACAAAGGAAATATATGGAGCCTTGAGGGGATTGACTAAACTATGTAGATCATGTGGATATATACCACATGTTCAAGAGTTTGGATATGGGGACTGAGGTGAAAAGAGATATTGCTGAATCTAGGAGACTCATGACATATTTCAACGGTCGAGTTATAATCCAATCGCTTTCAACCAATGTGTCTCAAGCGGTCTTTTTCAAAATTGATTGTTAAAAGATTCATTAGCATCTATATAAGAAGTTCTGGAATCTAGAATAAACTGGGTTCATGGAAAGGTTAATGCACTATGCCTGCAACTGTGTTGTCAGGGGTGCAACGCAGTCGTGGTGCTAGAATCCTTATATTGCCTCAGGCGCGAGTTACAGAAGCACTAGCTTGAGTGAAGTAAACTGCAGTATAAAGCATAAGACATATAATAAACTCCAAAGTGTGGTTTAGTTTATCTACAAAACATGCAATGTTTTTATTAGTCAATGTATGGTTCCTTATGGTCCATCTATATATATGTATAAAGCAAAAGACATACAATAAGCTCTAAAGTGTGGTCTAATTTATCTTCAAAACATGCAATGTTTTTATTAGTCAATATGTATGGTTCCTTATGGTCCATCTATAATTGTATACTCAAATATTGAAAAGTAGAGAGCACTTCTTCAATCCAACATTCAATTCAAGCTCGTTCGTGATATGCAAATTAATATGAAGAAGTTCATCTATCTCAATGACCTAGCTGCCGGTCATAGCAAGCACAAAATCACCCAAGAGGTTGTTAGGCTTCAAATAGGAAATCATGCATTTTTGTGAGCCGTCATTTGGGCGTATTTCTTCTTTTCCTTGTGTATCCTTCTGACCACTGAATTGTGAGTTACAAGATGGCTGATTGTTGGAAACTTCATCTTATTGCTTATCTTTCTGAATAGGCATGCGTGATTTGTCTGGATTCATGGACAAAATTCATGAAGTTGTTCCTATGGATCAACAGCCTGAGTTTCTCCATAAGCTTTCAGAACAGAACTTTATCTTAAGGTGTATGTATGAGCAACTTTAGACCATACTAAACATGGGTCGATTTGGGCAGGTTTCTTTGAATCTTTGTCGGTTTCTGCTGCATTTTCCTTCGAGTAAAGTTGAAGACTCTTGTTTTAATGGTTGTGCCTTGTACTGATTTTGCCATATTGCGTGCAACTTATGGCATGTTCATTTATTTGAAAGCTAATGATGTAATGTTCAATTTTGGTTGGTTTATACCCCCTTAGACTTTAGGAGAAACATTGATAAAAAAAATATTATATTGTGCTAGCTATTAATTTCTCTGAAGTATGTTACTCAAAGAAATTAGTAAATGATATTAAATCTTCTGGCAAGTTTGATAACAGGCTTATTGCTCCATAGATGACATTTTAGTTTAAACTATAAACATTATTTGCAAGAGAAATAGAATTATCAGTACTTTGGTATTATGATAAGAAGCTTGTCTAATAATTGATGACTAAGCTTGGATGCAAGATCAGCACACATTGCTGCCTTGTATTTGATCAGGATGCACTTGTACATTCCAATAAGCTGAACGTGACATGTCTCCCTCAAAAAATAGGTTTAAATTCTTTCTGCATTTACATTGACTTGCTTGGTCACTAGTTTTTTTTAAGTATATTTACATCAGGGCTCATAGTTTTAAGGGTTTGGATGGTAATTTAATTTGGTTGCTTTTCGGCAGGTTTTCTCAATGCTTACCAGGATTTAGCGCTAGATTAATGCCAAAAGGTAATGAAGAAAGAAAGCCAGGTGAAGATCAAGCACTACATAACCATGATGGACTCGAAGACGAGTGAAGGCAATTACATTCCTGCTTTATTCAATTCTTGAGGAATGTTATTTTAAAAGGATCACTACTTTTTCCTATGGCTTTGATTGTTTAACATGCCGCAGAGTTGGATAGTTCAAATCCAAAGCTCATCAATGTGTCAAGGATGATGCAGATAGCATGGGGATGTGGTCGTATTCAAGAGGTAATGGAGATGGGAGTACAAGTGGCTAGCCAAGCTATGGAGCAAGATGAAGGGGCTTGAAATTCCTAAGGGGAAAATTGAGTTCCTTGTCGTGCAACAAGGATGCTCAGCACAGGAGCAAGGCCCTCCCTCCCAAGATCAGGGGAATGGGAGGCTTGCAGAACTTGATGAAGCAAATGGGTCCAGCCAAAGACATGATGGGGATGTTTGGAGGTGAGGACGAGTAATTTTACACTCAATCAGATAGCCTACTTATAAAATTCATTCGGCTGCCACGGCTGGACAACCTGGTGAAGACTGAAAGCGTGTGCAGGCTAATGCATTTTGGTTAACTTCCCCCCCCCCCCTTCTCTATTTTTGTATATATTTAGATAAATGAAATGGTGGATTCAAAACTAAAATGAGTTTTGAAGTGGGGAAAGCTAGGTCTATATCATGTACCCAAGTAATGAATTTGACTCGGTTGCAAAGATCCTGGGTAAATGTTAATATAATCAAACAATTTATTAGTTAAAAAACGAGATTAGCAGTGGAAAAAAACAATTGAAGTATTTTGTTTTGGTATGAGATTGGAAGTTCTATGGCCAAGACAAGTTAATCAAGTTCTATGGTAAAGATCATATTTTAATTTTATCTGAAGAAGAAAACACTTCTTCTGATGAGTCAGCTTTTATGTTAAAAATTTATAAAAAACATAAAAAACGCAAAAAAGATAATAAACAAAAACAATATGATTTCCAGTCCTATAAAACTCTTATAGAACATTGGAAAGAAAAATTTACTAATAGTAATGATCAACTAGAAAGAGTTGAATATTTAAAATTAATAGAAGAACTTTATGAAAAACATAAAGATCTTTTTAGTATATTTAATTATCATTATATGTTAAAATATGATGATAGTAGTAGTTCAAGTAATTCTGAACAAACAGAATTATTAAAGAAACAATCTGATGAAGAAAAAACTTCAACAAATCAGGATGAAGACATAAAAGTCTCAACTTATAATTCTGATGAAGAAACCACTTCATCTGAAGATGAAAATATTGATATTCCAGAACCCATGGATACTGAATCACCAGATCCATATAGAAAAAGAAAAGTAGAGTCAGATAGTCAAACAGATGATTATCTTAGATTTTCTAATAAAGACTTTGAATTTGATAATGAAAAATTTTTATGGTTTTTGGTAATAAAACCGAAAACATAGCTACTAATGATGTAAAACCTAAATACCCAGGGGAAACTTCAAATCAACCTGTTCAACCAAGAATAGATGATTTAAATAAAAAAAATGTTGCTCAAGGAGGAATATATTTAGATTTAACTAATACTCCTATATCAGACTATGAAAAAGTTATAGATGATTGGGCACAGTCAATGACTATTGTTGTAAACAACAACACTAGGTCAAAAGAAAAGTTTTTAAACTATTTTGTTGGAACTTTTCAAGGTGTTGTTCTTCAATTTCTTAGACGATGGGAAGAGTCTGAGAAAGGAAAAGAACAAAAGGAGCTTTGATTAAATCAAATAGGATCTCCTAAAGATCTTTTAAAAGGTTTAACCTCTATTCTAAAAACAGAATTTTGTGGTTATTGTGATAAAAAAGATCAAGATAGTGTAGCTAGTTACACACTCTCAAAAATAAAATTATGTGATATTAGATATTTAGAGAAATTTTCTAAAAAATTTCTTCATGAATATCAGAAATTAAAAAATGAAAATATAGAGTTTTGGAAAAACCAATACTTTCATAAGTTACCCCCACCTTGGGATGAGATATGTATAAACAAATATGTATCTTATTTAGATAAGCACTGTAGAAACTCAGGGCTTTCAAAAGATAATATAGATACTATAGGTAATAGAATTAACTTTGCAAAAGAAAGAATAACTTTACATTGTTTGCAAAGTAAAGCGGCTAAACAGGTCAAAAATAAGTTAAGTCATAAATATTGTTCTAAAATTTTAGAAAATGAATGGGAATTTGGGTGTAAACAAATATATCCCAACACTTATAAAAAACGTAAAAAAATATAAATTAAAAAAATAAAAACCAGGTAATAAAAAATTCTCTGGGAAAAATCAAAAAGTGGTTAGGAAAAAGAATTCCAAACCAAAGAAACAAATTTGTAAATGTTTTATATGTGATGAAGAAGGTCATATAGCTAGTAGTTGTCCTAATAAAGGAAAAAATGCTAGAAAAATGATAAAAAGTCTTGAAGAACAAGATTTAGAAGTATGTTATCAAAAGTAAATAAATCTTGAAGAAATTTTATATGAGTTAATATCAGAAACAGATTTTGATAGTAACGATGAATATATATTTATGTTTAATATAGGAAGCAGTTCTAATAATCAATTAGAAGAAATTCTGAATCCTGAAAAACAGGATATTAAATTAGGAAATTTAATCGGAGAAGAAAAAGACTTTTCTGATGAAATGATAGAAAAGATAAATAAAAATCATATTTCTAAAGAAGAAATATATAAGATCTCTAAGTTTAAAATATGAACTCAGAGACATATAGAAAAAATTAGCGGTAACACAGTCGCTAAAGATACAAGAGGAGGATTAATAGAAATCCCTCTCTTTACTAAAGAAAAAATTAAAAGGATTAGAAAGAAATATCCTCAAGTTAGATATATTCATTTAGGTATAATCATGATTACTATTAGAGCTTTATTTAAAATAGGTCATGATATTCCTATTATAGCAGTTCTTTTAGATAAAAAATTTGAAAATCCAATAAAAGCACTTATTGGAGGTATTCAATCTAATTTACATACGGGTGTAATAGGATTTAAAGTTAAACATAATTACTTTATTTCTATTACAGACCCTCTAATAGAAGAGTGTCTTTGTCTTAGAATTCAGACAAAAAATTCTAATATTAATGATTTAGCAGAAGATCTAGCAATTAGCTGGACTTCCATTAATGAATATACTAATACTGCTGAAGTAGAAATAAAAGAGATTAATAATAAAATTATTAAACTCTTTGAACCAAACAGGTTCACTACTGAAATTCAGCCAAGGTTATTAGATATAAGAAATCTGTCAATTCCAAGAGATTGGATGATGGAAAAAATTAATAGTTCTAGTACTTCTAAACCAGTTAGTACTATAGAATATATGTCATCAGGTAATAAATTGTATTTTAAAAATAATTGTATAACAAATACAAATGAAAATTTAGTTTTACCCTCTACCTCTCAACCAGAAGAAGAAGAGGATAATATTAGTACAAATAGTATACCAATAGGAATAAAAACTGTACAAATTCTTATATTTCCCACTGAACCTAATAATAATTCTAGAAAAACTAGAATGGAAGAAATTCAAACTTCAACAATTGTTAAAAAGTCAAAAGTTGAAATAACGATTAAAGTTACATTTCAATTTAGAAAATATAAAAAATATTCTCTAAATGCTTTGGTTGATACTGGAGCTACAATTTGTAGTTGCAGAGAAAATGCGATTCCTGTAGAAAGATGGGAATTAATGAAAAAACCTATAAAAATATTGGGAATATATGGAGTAAAAATATAATAAAATATAAAGCTAAAAACATACCAATTTACATAAATAATGTTAAATTTATGATTCCTAAAATAGTTTGTTTGCCAAAAATGAAAACAGATTTATTATTAGGAAATAATTTTATTTGTAAGTATTTACCTTTCACTATTGATAAATATTCTATTTGGTTATCAATAAAAGAAGATTTTGTAGAAATTCCACTTGAAGGAAATAATATAAAAGTGTGTAATAAAAAATTTACACCTATTAAAATTAATTAGTATTTACTAATATTTTGATTTCTTGAGCAGGCCTCATGGATAGAGGTAAACAACCTCTAATAGTTGGTGAATGGACAACCGTTCACAAAAAGCCCAACAAAGGGGAAGCAGAATCAAACTCCAAAAAAGGATTTGAACCTGCACAAATACCATTTTATCCTAACCAAGGATATTATGTGTCTTATCCGATGGTAAACCAACCACTTGGATCAAATATTTTAAATTATCCTATAGTAAACCAACCAATGAGAAATACTTTTTCATTGACCCCAAAAACGGTGAGTCAATTACAATGGTCCCAAAATCCGAATTCAGTATCACAAACAAGTTATGCTGAAGTCATTAAGGGAGCTAAAAGATCTTTCAAAAATTAAAGATTTTTATAACCCTAGTTTATCACCAGAATTTTATGATTTTATAAATGAGATATGGAAAACCCATATTTCAAATCAAAGAGCCAATTTCTGAAGAGCTCTTACCAGATTTTCATCATTTTTAGTTGAAAAAATAACTAAAGAAAATGAAGCTGAAAATTTATTATTAAAATCTATTTTATATAGAGAATGGGATGAATTCCAGTTAGAATTCATGGATATAAAGGAGATAAACAATCTTCTTGATATTATTCAATATTTTATTCATAAAGGGAAAAACAATCCTACTATGAATAAAGTATTTAGAATCTGTTTATATAACAAATCTAGACAGATTTTACCTATGGAAATATTCAACAATATTAACGAAACTATCTGTAACCAACAGATAATTCAATTTCAAAAATCATTTTCTGAATATTTTCTACAATCGTATGTTTTTACAAATTTTATAAGCAAAGAATATTCAGCTATAAAATTTAGACTAGATCACGAACCGTTTGATATAACAAGTATCGAATGGGGTTTTGTTAGAGAAATAGTAATACAAAATTTTTCTTTTCATCTTTTAAAAGATTTTCCAGCTGTAGTAAAATCTTTATTACAAACCATCGTAAAAAACGATGACTTTTTTTATTATTTCTATATACAAATAAGTACTCTTATTGGTATTTCGAAAAAAGAAAAATTTTTCAGCCATATCAAATATAGGTAATCCACAGAATGCTCGAAAGCCCCCGTCTATCTGCTGTAAATGAAGATAAAGAATACTTGGCAAAAACAATTGACAAGTGTCAAAATAATTTAAGCTATTATCAAATCCAAGCCGGTGTTGATTTAATGGCTAAATCTAAATATCTTCTTCAAGAAAGAAATTATCAATTCAGAACTGATAGAAGAAGAATATTAGCATATTATTCATATCTTATTGAAGAAAATGATGACGGCATCAATCTGCTAAAAAAGATAGCAGCCATGGACATTGAAGATTTTCCATCTAACATTCTGCAACAAATCAGAAGTACATAGGAAAATTGTCATCAAGATATATCTACTATTCATAATTTGGATGGATAAACTGATGAAGAAGACAAAAAGTCTTAATCAAGTCTTAATCATCATTAAAACAATGATGATGTAAGAGATGATAAAAAGTAGCTGTGACACAAGCAGTGATAACAGCGGTCATAAATGCAAGCATGACACATGGAAGAACCATAGCCATGCAAAAAGAAGGAGACGTAGAAGCAACCACATCCACAAAGAAGCCGAGTCCTTATCAGAAACATTGTACGGGATTCAAAATACAATTGTATAGAATTTTTAAAATTCCTCTATAAATAGGGAGGAAAGCTCAATTGTATAGCATATTGTAAATTACCAACTACTTTACTTTTTAGTTTTCTCTCTTGTAAACCTTTCCTTTTGTAATTAAAGAGTCTATATTCCCTTCCGCTCATACTCCCAAATACCCTTACTCCCCCGCTTGACTCACTGTTTCTTCATGGCGTTAGAACATTCAATTTTCTGATTTTTATTTAAGAACTCGATCGTTAAAACATTCAATCTCCTCCTAATTTTCCAATTCTTGGGGAGTATAAAAACTGGTGACAACTTACACTTATAAGAGCTCACATGTTAAATGAAAAGCACATTTCACCATTAATTTTTTTTTAAATAAAAAACAGGTGGCAATTACATGAAAGCACTCTAACACGCATCTTCTAAGATCTAGGGTCTCAAAAATATTTTATAAACGACCCTCCACAAGATTAAGCTTCCTCAATATCTGGTCTAATGCTTGAACTGTATCTTTGTAACGAACTTCCGATTTTCGGCCTTCCTCAACCACCTGCATAATGCATTTGTACAGATGATCATACCTATGAACTGGGTTATTAATATCAATACCACCATTGCTGTGATTCAGAACATAACTCCGCTTAATATCTTTTCTCCATCGTGATACAACGTACTGAGGCGGGATCTCCTCAATGCCATTTTGGTGAAGAACGCTAAGTGCATGCCGACACAAATATCCTCTGAAATTAAACAAACCGCAAACACAAAGCACCTCCATTTCGGTTGCGTTGTACAAAACCTCGAAATCCCTACACTCCCTTCTGTTTCCATCTACTTCGATTTGTTCCCTTACCATGTATGTAATTACTTCTCCCTCGCCATTTATTTGTCTCGTGCAAAAGCATGAGTACATTCCCTCCACCTCTCTTTCAAACTTCCTTAAGATATTGTTTGTGTACAGTTTTGCAAGCTGCAACTCGAAGTAACATCTTGATTGTAGCATAAAACCTGAATTTCTTGATTCCATATCTGCCAAAACTTCAAGCTGATGATTTGCCTGTAGAGCTTGATCATACTTGTCTAAAAATTCCTTCAAAGAAGTATGTTTGTCGAGATAGCCATCGAAAAATGACTCCACAACCTCATTTGGCCGAGTTAGAAGCATTCCTGCAAGAAATATCTCCTTCAAATAAACGGGAACCCATTGTCTGCGATCTTCATATAACATTTGAAGCCAAACGTGATTCCTGAGTCCGTAATGGTGGATCATATCTTCCCAAGTCGCTTCGAACTCCTCAGGCCTTAGAGAGTAATAAACTGCATTATTTAATGCCATTCTAATTGATTCATATTCATACAGTCCACCAAGTTTCTCTGGAACCTTTTGCATTATACGTGGCAAACACAGACAATGAAAAGCCCTTGGAAAAACATCAGCGACAGCGGCTTGCAGGGTTCTGCATTGATCAGTGATGATGACCTGTGGAGGGCGCCCTAACATGCATGTAAGCCATGCCCTAAACAACCATGTACATGCTTCGATAGTATCACCAGCAAGTAAACCACAACCCAACAACACAGATTGTCCGTGATGATTCACTCCAATAAATGAAACCAGTGGAACTTGATATTTGTCTGTTAAGCATATAGTGTCAACCGCAACTACATCACCAAAGTAACCATAAGCAACTCTTGACCTTGTATTGCTCCAGAATAAGTTCCTCAAACATCCTTTCTCGTTGAGATCCACCACATAAAAGAAATTTGGATCAATCAATTGCAAGTGGCTAAAATAATTATGAATAGCTTGTGCATCTCCATCTTTAAGCCTTAATTGACTGGTTTGGTTATGACTACTCCGGAATTCTCCACTACTGACTTCCACACTTCCATTTCCTTCAACATCAATAACCACTGTTCGAAAAAGTCTAACTTTTTGAACTTCTTCTGCGCTGTCCAAATGCAGTGCTCTTTTGGTTCCAATACCTAATTGCTTATGAGACTTGTAGAATTTTCCACTTACGGCGCTGATCAAATGGTTATGGTCAAGCTCAACTTCTATGATTCTCCACCGTTTGTTTTCCATCAACCTGAATTTTATCATCGCAGGGCATCCGGTTCTCGTTTCAGGTCTGGGCCGGTTTGCTTCACTCTTCTTCTTGAATCCTGCACTACTGCAGCTTAGTTTGCCTCTGTATCTTTCTTTGGTCTTCCGGTACCACGTATTGCTTACTCTAACACCAAATCCTTGTTCCTTGGCATAACAATTGTAAAAGTAATATACATCCTCGTACGAATCAAATTCCATTCCGACAACAGGAGGCAGCGGATTCTCTCCTTGAATTACACCACTTTGACTAATACATTTGGCCATTCCACAGTCTCCTTCAATTTCAAATTCATCAGCATCAGCATCATCATCAACAACCGGATCGGTATTAAGAGAAACTCCATCCATCTGTAACAAAAGTACATCAAATATCCACAAATCAATAAAATGATAAGCAACATGAAGCAAGCTAGATTCTAAATACAAACAGAATCATGGATACCAACTACCAAGACAAAATCGGGGTTCAGCTAGAGAGCAATGTATACAACATGAGGGGTATTCACCACATCAATTACATGAATTATGTATTACACCGTGCAGTGTTCCAACAGATAACAAAAGGACATTTCCATCATCAAACCCCCAAACAGCGGATTTGAACTCTTCTTTTTGCAAATCAACAAGGATCTTATTGAATAATCAGGGGTTCGTATATATTACTCAATAAAGAAGAAAAGAGTAATTACCTAGGCATAAAAACACGGCATAATGAGATTAAGCCCAGTAGCAATTTTTCCTTTTCTTTCAAATACTTCGCCATCTATTTTAACGATTACTTTATGCTTTTGAAATCCTCCATTAACAATGAAACTAAGAGATGCGATGTAAAGAGCAATAACTCAGTGTGGGTACCCTTTGCAAAGAGAAGTTCAAATTAATTAAAAAACAGGGTGATATTTAAACTTGAATTCTTAATTAAGATCAAAGCCAGAATAACCCAAAATTAGAGAGAAAGAAGTAAATGAGTTGATCTTATTCAAAGCATAGATGACAGTCTAGTTCAGCTCAAAAACCTTTAAAAAACTTAGAAAAATTCATTAAAAAAAACGAGAGGATTACCATAAGAATTGATTCAAGAACTGATCTTTCAAAGTCTTGAGAACAGAGTGAAGAAAAATTAGTTCAACCCTTTTTCTTAACGAGATCAATGGAGAACATAAGGATTTTGTTTTTATGTCGATAAAGACTTCATTAGGTATAATTGCTTTTTCAAAGACCCTAATGCTTTATTAATTTTATAAGGGCCTGCCTTTATCGTTCTTCTTTCAGAGAGGTCCTTCAAATCTTTGGATATTTATGAAAAATGTTGGTAATTGATTAAACTAGACAATTAGTAGCATTTGGTGCTTTCCCATGTTATGATTCTAATGGAATGTAATTCTTTGAAATGTGATTCACTTGAATGTGATTGTCAAGAAAATTATTTTGCAATGTTTAATATATATTGGAAGGTATTGAATAAAATCCTAAATTCTAGGAAAGTAACTATATCATATCAAACGCTTTAGGATTGGGAGTGACGAATTTGAAGTATTTACTTCATCTGCTTAATTGTGTAATGGTTGAGTAAAAATACAAAATAATTATAAATAGTTTAATTTGCTTTGATATTTTATTTAGATTTATTTAAAAATCGAAATATTTATTTAATTCGATGAGTTTGATTATAAATACAATCACTATATTCATATAATTACGATTAGAATCAAATTATTATGATACATAAATAAATTGAGAATCCTCCCTTGCATTAATGAACATAATGAAACTTGAACTTAAACATTCAATATCTTAAGCCTTGGATCTCGGGGATCTGATAGAGGATATTGACAAGTCTTTGCTTGGTGGGTTGCTTTTTTACTACAAACGTGACCAATTTGTGGCATCTGCGGAGGTGTTTATTATTGATTTTGGGGAAAAGTGGTACCCCTTTCTATTATTTGGATAGGATTATTGACGAAGCTCTTTGAACTTTTAATAATCATTTATTGATTTTTTATCGTTGACAAAATGAATAGATTTTAAATTTCTCTATACTTCACAGATTTTTGGATTTAAATTCATGATTTGTCGCATGATTTCAGAAATATGCGCAAAAACAGTGTGAGAACTTCATTGAAAAAATTGTTGATTATGATGCGAAGTCAATTTCAAGTGGTGTTCGTAATTTTGTGTATGTCCGGGTTTGAGTAGACATTCGCGCTCCATTGAGGAGAAGGAAAAATATTGTGTTGTCTGCGCAAACCAGTCTATGCGCGATATCAATATAAGCAGTTTACTTTGTTCTGCTACATATGTGGTAGGCTCGACCATGGATGAAGTTTCTGTCCTAATCCAATCATCCTAGAGGAGGAGATGAAGATGGATAAAGTTACTTTGAAATAGGAGTCTAGTATTTTATACAAATTTATTTTTTATTTGTGAATAAATAATTTAAGCCCATTTAGATGTTTATTTTATATGCTTGCAAATTAAAATGTTTTTTCTTCCGGTGGTGGACAATGTTATTTGAATTAGATCAGATCGGGAGTATTTATTTAAAGAGAGATTTTTAATTAATTAATTTAAGAATTAGTATAAATTGATTGAACTAATATTATTTAATTTTTTATTACTTTTTAATTAGACTAATTGAATCGGTCAGATTGGTGAATCAGTGACCTCACTGATTTGATCACGATCCCATTTAAAAAACATAGGCAATGGACGATTATTTTTCTAAGACCAAGTTTGAGAAGTTTGTGCGGTTAGTGCCTCTGGGCCATTTTCAGAGCTTTCCAATTGAAATGGGTGTGTTTAATGAATGACTGATTTTTAGATTGGAAATTAGCTCTCCTATATTTGCAGGCTAGTCAGTATTGCATCGATGAGCACGCCACTTTTATACTGGAATTGGTATTGATTTATTTCGACTTATTGTTCTGAATTTATCGATTTTTTAAAAATTAATATATGCATATTTTAATATTTTAAAATATTAAATGAATGATATTAAATACAAATTAAATATAAATATATTTATTAATTGTATAAAATACTAATCAATAAAATCCAAAATAAAAATCTTTCAGCCAATAAATCCAAATTTAAGAAGAAGAAAAAATATCATGTATTAAACAACAATATAATCCACAACATTTGCCCATTCAATATTAACATACATATAAAGGTTGAAAGAGATGTTTAAAATTAAGCCAGAGGGTGAAATATTAAGGATTTAGGCATTCAAATTCTTTTCCTCTTGTGATAAAAGAAGGTAAAAGGGGTGAGTGAGTTTATTTTTATTATATTTTAGTTTTATAGTTTGAATTTTAAAGTTTATCCAATTAAGTATAGGTTTTTTTATTGGTTGAGCAAGTGTTAACATTTCAAAATTTCAAATAAAGCAAACTATAAAAAATAATATCTTTTTAATATTACATATTCTATCAAGTATGATCCGAATTGATCGGTACGAATTAAAATTTTTACCGATGCAAAAAATTCATTTGATATTTTATTTTAATATTAAAACAATACGATTAAAACAATCAAAATCGGTGTGGAATTGATCACCGTAAATAAAATGTCTTTTGATTTAGGACTGTACAATCTTGTTGAGTATTTGTTATTGAATCGAATTTCTTTCATTTGTTTCCATATATTTCCATAAACACCACATCAAATCCACTTTTTTTCTCCTAATAAGTTGGTTTCAAACCTCTTTAAATATTAACGTATTAGTATATGTTTATAGAGTTTGTGTTGTATTAATAACTCAAATGTCTTGATTTGTATGTCACCTTGTTAAAATTTTTATTAGATATTTGTTTGACATAAATTCAAACAATGTGATCTTTATTTTCACCTTAATATTATATAAAAATTAAGAATATCACCGCTTGTTGCATGGTTTGACTTAATTTATAATCAATTTATTGTTATTTTCAATTAGATTTATTTTTTAATCAATTTATTTGATTTTTAAACATCTTATATATAAATTTTTACAAAATAAATATCAAATTTTAATTTTTGATTTTCGTTAAGTGAAATAAAAAAACAACATTACTTAAATTTGAATTGAAAATAGAAGACATTTATCTTATTTTTAATATCGCTCTTCAATAAAAAAATGTTAAGTATTTATTAAAATTTAGGTACCATTTAAATTATAAATAATATTGTACCTAGCTCCACAATGTGTTAACATTATCAAAGGTCAAAGAGACAAAAGAGAGAGAAACTAGAATGGATAATAAAAATAGTAAATTTTGAGAATCAAAATAATTACAATAAAATTTGAGAGAAAAATAAATATTAGAATGGATAAAAAATAAACATTGGGAATAAAAAATAAAGTGAAAAAAATCAAAACTATCCAAATAGGTAATAAAAATTTATGTAATTAGTGAAAAAAATTATAAAGTTAAAAAAATATATTTAAAATAATACATTTTAATATAGAGATGCTGAGATTTTCATTATTTTCAAGACTATTTTAAAAAAAATACTTTTTAAGTATATGTGTTTTCTATTAATTTTATTTATATTTATGATATCTTAAAAATTCAATAATTATACGAGATAACTTTTATCGTATAAAAAACATGTTATTGTTATTGTCAAAAATGTAAAAACGGCCTTTTATAAGAATAAATGCTATATGATTAATCAATTCCACTTGTCGAAAATATTTACAGTTTATTACTCGAATAATAATTAGAAATACAAAAAAAACAATAAGAAAAATCATTAGTAATTTTTTAATATAGCATGAAAAATATTAAAGGGTAATATAATGTAAAATGATTAATTAATCATCTCATCAATTCACATAAATCCCGTTCATTTACGAGGAAATAAATCAACCTGCCTATAAAAAATGTTTTTAACCACCCAAGATAATGATAACTTAATTCTAACATGAGCAATAATAGAAATTAATCATTTGTACCTAATAATGCATATTTTTATTTTTATGTCTAAAAAGTATAGGCTTTTGTATAAAATACAAGTTATTTTTCAAAATCATATTTAAATAATTTAATAAAAATGTTTCTTCGTCACAATATTATAATATCAAATTAAAGTCAATTTAAGACCAGGGACGAAATTAGAAATTCTTTTAGGAGATTAAAATTAAATTATATTTTTTACGATAAAAAAATATAATTTTACTATTTTAATACACTATATATTTATAATTTTTAAAGTATTAAATTATTTTTTTTATATTCTAAGAGGTTAAAGTGTAATTTTATTTTTATTAAAACTTTTAAATTAACTATATGAAAATTTTTTAATTTTAAGGGGAGCCAAGAACTGTTAGCCCCCTAATTTTGTCCCTGTTTAAGATATTTTTAATATAAAATTTTAACTTTTATACAATTGTATTTATTGAAAGTTCACAATCCAAAATAACATTTATAAAATAATATATAAAATGTATTTAACCGAATTAAATATATAATAAAATTTTAAAATACGTGATTGAATTAGCTGAATAATATATAAAAAAAATGGTATTTTAATTATTGTTTTCCAATTAATTACGTAGTGTCCACTTGACCCAATAAAGATAAAAATGACAGCTGCAACATTGGGTTGCGAGATGGATAGGATAGCGTTATGACAAGCAAGCACTGCATCGAGAGAAACAATATACCATATTTTACATCCGCACGGTTTTTGGTATTTGGCAAAGCCCTAGTCTTAAAAAGTTCAATCCTGCGGTCATGTATTCCTATTTGAAGATAAACCCTACTATACAAATCAATTTAGATGAAATAATGGGAATGCCAAATAATTATAAAAACGCGAAAATACAACCAAGCTACATTTGTTCATAATTCATGAGGGCACCCAACCATGTTTTTCGTCCTTTAAAAAGAAACAAACAAATATGTCAGTAAGTATTATATTAAAGTCTTTTTTTTTTGTATATTAAATGTGTCCACTGTATTTCCAAATAATAAAAAGGATATTTATTCTTTATTAAAATAAAATGAAAGAAACAAGAAATATTATTATCCGATAGCGATGGCTTGCACGCCATCCAACTCGCGTTCCCCTCTACAGCCGTTCCATTCCAATTAAAGGGAAAAAAAAGAAAAGAAAAGCCAAGCCATTTTGCTGAGTTATTGCTATAGCTGCATAGGAGATGCTGCTCCTTTATCCTTTCGCATCCAATCTACAACCCCCACCACTTCTGTGAAATGGTAACCAATAAAATAACCATAAACCTGGATAAAATGATATTGATTTTAAAAAATGCAATTAATTATTTAAAAAAAGAGAAAATAATGTATTTTAGATGTAACAATGAATTGTTTTATAACTTGTAATTTAACTCTCTCTTTTTTCCATCAATGACGGAAAATGGGGATATAATTGCATAAAACTCACTTATTAAAGTTACAAAAAATGAGACTGGAAACTCATACTTAATAATTAAGTATAGCCAGATTCGATCATGAATATTTAATAATTTATAATTTCGGAATTTTGAGGCCTTATTAGCATATTCATTGAGTTTTGAGACTAGATTTATTCGTTGGGAAGATTATATCGGATTAAATTTAAAAATTTTCGACACTCTTTTTCAATTTATTTTAAGTTCGAAACATTTTATATTTGAATAATTCGTATTTAGATTATATTCGTTTTAATGAATAAATTTTTAGAATAACAAATTTCTAAAAAGTTGGCAATTTGTTAAAATTTTTTTAGTGTTTGAATGCTTTTACATCAAATATTTTTTATTGTTTAATAAATTTTTTTGAGATTATTTTTCGAAACTTGTTTTTCATAAAATAAACACTGTATACATTATATTTATTATAAAACATTATAAAAACATATCCTTTCACAAAAAAAAGATACTTATAATATTTTATATTTATTTAGCAATAATTAATATTGTTAATGATCTATTGGTTTGTTGGGAAGATTGAAGCCTTACGACTAATGTGGTTTAGGTTTGAGTCTCATGTATACCAATGTTATGTATGCGGTTCTCTTTCAAATTATTTTGGATTTAAATTCCATCACATGTCGACATCATCAAGATTTACTTGAATAATGACACATGAGAATTGAGCTAAGTAGAATTTAAGTAAATACTTTATTATATTATAAAATATTTATGTTTATTATTAAAATATTAATATAAAATATTTTTCAATAAAAATATTTAAAATTTAAATTATTAATATTAAAATGTATTATTAAAATAAAAGTATAATATTAGATGGTTTTATTAAAATAATAAATTATATTAATTATAATGATAATTTATTATAAGAATTAAATATAAATGTGCATATTTAATAATATTTGAAGTCAATATTTCAGTATTTTTAAAATTTTAAAACTAAAAATTAAAAATAATAAAAATTGATTTATTCTAAGTTAATGTCCTTATAAAAATCAAGTTAGGAGCTTGCCAGTCTTAAAAAGGAAAAGTTAATTTTCCCAAAAAAAATAAAATTGTATTGCTTTCAATCGATCTTTTTATGAAACAAACGTAAAAATTGAAAAGAATATTGTTAGTAAAATAGTTCCCATGAGCAATTCTTCTAGTGGTGTCGTATTCTGCTACTTTTCATTAAAGCCAATGAAGCTTGAAGGAGTTATTGATACACAAAATGGTTACCACCATTTTAAACTGGAACGAATGGATAAGATTTTGAGTCACCTATGATTCCAAATAAACACACTGTTTTTCTATAAGGTCAAGGGGCTCATTAATTTTATCTGGAGTTCGTCTCCGGCCTTTTACGACAACTTTGTAGCCTTCACCTAATATAGATCAATTAAAAATATTATTCACCATGAACAAATACACTCTCACATCACATCATCTCAATTTTGACTATTTAAATTCTCAAATGGAATAATTTTAAGTTTACCTCCTCCAGTTTGTTTCTTAAACCCAAATCTCTCAAATTATTTTGGAGAGTACTTATATTTATCTTATTTTATTTTTTACGTAACATCGAATATTTTATCCTAAAATAAATAAAATAAAGTTGATTTGGACAAGGATGCATCGAAAGTACGCGCTAAAGTGATTGATTCCTGATAGATCCGCTATCATCCTCCCTCCATCATACACAGTAAATCATCTGCTGATAAATATAATCAATTAATTTAGAGGTTAAAAACAAAATATCATAATAGACTCGTTTGCAGGGGATTCCTCTCTCGGAGTTAGCCAATATCCTATATTTTTCTCGTATAATTTTACCGGAACCCTATATAAAAGAGGCTCCACTCCATTTCTCTGTTTATCTCCCACTCTTATCTGTCTCAAGGCGGGAGGACTGTAGCGTTGTCAATGATGGGAGCGGTTTTGTTGTCGGAGTTTGCGACGGAGATCGTGGTGCCAGTGTGCGCCGTGATTGGAATTGCTTTCTCGTTGGTGCAGTGGCTGTTGGTGTCGCGCGTGAAGCTTAACCCGGAGCGGCATGCATCGGGGAATAGCAACAAGAACGGTTACAGTGATTAC
This sequence comes from Gossypium hirsutum, assembly GCF_007990345.1. Taxonomy (NCBI): domain Eukaryota; kingdom Viridiplantae; phylum Streptophyta; class Magnoliopsida; order Malvales; family Malvaceae; genus Gossypium; species Gossypium hirsutum. The sequence continues at coordinate 10,576,584 of NC_053441.1, read as the reverse complement.
TTGATTGAGGAAGAGGAAGGACTTAATGACCCCAGTGTCGTCACCAAGTGCGCTGAAATTCAAAGCGCTATCTCCGAAGGTGAAATCTTTGGATTTTGATGTTAGATCTGGCCTTTTTTTTCTTATTTATTTTCGTAATATTATTTTTGAGTAATGATTTCATTTCGTGGACTTATGTTGAGCCGCAAGAATTACCAGGTAACCTTGGTGTATTTAAAGTGGAAATGAAATTAGTAATCTTAACGCTCAACTTCATTGCTTCTGTTCAAAAATTTTAATCTGTAATTTGGTTAAAAATTATTTCACTATTGCAACCTTGCAAGGCGGCATTCGAAAGCGGTTTTGAACTTAAAAAAAAAGTTACCTTGTAAGTTCTCGTTTTTTTTTAAATATTATTAAACTTATCTCTAATTAATCATCTCAGATTGTGAATGCTCTTTAATGATAGGGTTTATAACTATAAAATTTAGTTGAATAGTTCTTAACCAAAATTATGTTTTATAAAAAATCTCCCAATGTTACTTTGTACTTATTCATATTTTTCTAATCTGATCCTCAGATTAGATTTTGATTTAGATTTAATTTGGTAAATTGGTATGGTGTCATAACTGGGACAGGCTCTATCTTTGTTGGTGTTATCATTATTAGTAGTCGTGATATATTGTCTTATCTAAAATAAATTATTTGGCTTTATTAATGCGCTCGGCACGTGTTCCCCACGTTGCTCATTTTCATATATGCACATATATCTTGAAATAATAAGTGAGAATAAAATATCAGCATAGAATATTGATGGTTGTTTTATAGTTATGTAACTAAAAAGATAGTGATACTAATCTGATTAAGATTAAACTTTTTTATTGGTTTGGGTTTTGTTTTATTTTTGGAAACTGTTGCCGTGTCTTATGAACGTATCATATGCACCTCTTATTTATTATCACTTTTGGGAAGGGTTAAATTTTGTTTGCGAAATAATTGTTTTCTGAATATTTCGGGTTCAATGGTTCAATAATATAATAATAGAAACAAAAACTGTTATTATCTTATGTGTTCTGCCAGACCTAATATAAGCGTTCGTTTTTTGTAGTTAGTAACCAAATATATAGTTATATTTTCATCCAATGGCTTGAAAATAATAAATGAAGTTTTTAGTTTATTCCCTCTAGTATTAATTTATTATTATAAATAGTATATGGCTCTAGCTAGCAAAAATAACAAATAGTTATGTTTTAATCGTATTAACAATAATAATAAAAATACTGTATTTTGTAATTAATATATGTAAAATAACAATAAAACTATATCATATTGTCTTGTCGAATTACATTAATATATTTCAAGATAATAATAACAAAAAATACGATATCTTAAAATTTGTCTCTATAATTTATTGAGTTAATCATAACCTATTTATTTATTTTTTGTTTTTTAATAATCTTATCATAAGTTCTGATTATATATGCTCTTTTTGATACAATGCGTAGAATTAAGCATAGCTTTTTCCCAACTCATAAATAGGAGAATAATGTGCTTCAGCGCACTCAAACTCATGTTTTCCTGCATTGGCAACAATGTCCATGCCAATCGAGCTAAGATTCAATGGACAATTATAACCTGCCTATTAATTGAAGGGAAGAATGAAAATGTCATCTTGTCCTCTTTTCTTTTATATGTAATCAATAACACTTTAATTGATATCATGAACTATTGACAGTCCCTTGTTTGTGACTGATGATTATCTATATTAATCTATTGATGCATGGTGTAACAGGTGCAACATCCTTTCTTTTCACTGAATATCAGTATGTCGGCATCTTCATGGTTGCTTTTGCTATCTTGATATTCCTTTTCCTGGGTTCTGTTGAGGGCTTCAGCTCAAAGAGCCAGCCTTGCACCTATGATAAGGAGAAGACGTGCAAACCAGCTCTTGCCACTGCTATCTTCAGTACCATATCCTTCTTGCTTGGTGCTATCACCTCTGTTCTTTCTGGGTTCCTTGGGATGAAAATTGCTACATATGCCAATGCAAGAACAACCTTAGAAGCAAGAAAGGGTGTTGGAAAGGCTTTTATTGTTGCATTTAGATCTGGCGCGGTAATGGGTTTTCTCCTCGCTGCCAATGGCTTGTTGGTGCTTTTCGTTGCCATCAATCTATTCAAGCTGTACTATGGTGATGACTGGGAAGGCCTTTTTGAGGCTATTACTGGTTATGGTCTTGGGGGATCCTCTATGGCACTGTTTGGAAGAGTTGGTGGTGGTATCTATACAAAGGCTGCTGATGTCGGTGCTGATCTTGTAGGAAAGGTTGAAAGGAACATTCCAGAGGATGACCCAAGAAACCCAGCTGTAAGCCAAATTATTCTTGTGTGATATGGTTATTCCATCTTTATTATATGCTTGTCAACCTCTGTTTAGAGGCAATTAATTCGCTTCTAGAACCGTATATGATTTAAATTTGTTTTGTAACTCAGGTCATTGCCGACAATGTTGGCGATAATGTTGGGGATATTGCTGGTATGGGTTCTGATCTATTTGGCTCATATGCTGAATCTTCCTGTGCTGCTCTTGTTGTTGCTTCTATATCCTCTTTTGGAATAAACCACGAGTTCACTGCCATGTTGTATCCTCTGCTCATTAGTTCTGTTGGTATTCTTGTCTGTTTGATCACAACCCTATTTGCTACGGATTTCTTCGAAATTAAGGCTGTCAAAGAAATCGAACCAGCTTTGAAGAAGCAGCTTATTATATCTACTGTTCTTATGACTGTGGGGATTGCAATTGTTACTTGGGTTGGTGTGCCATCGTCCTTCACCATTTACAATTTTGGGGATCAGAAAGTTGTTAAGAACTGGTAAGATTACATGATTGTTGCATAGTATGCATGTTATAAAATAGTGGTTTCTGGATTTTCCACCTGGGTGCATGCTATAACTCAGTGATGCTCCTAATTTTGTGAGATTAGGAAAGGTTAGGACCTTTAACTCCTCAAACTCTGATAGGTGAGTTACCACTTAGTTTATCCTGGTTTAATTAGTGTCTTAAGATCAACATATCTTGAGAAAATTGCCCCGATTTGTTGTGTTTTAGTAACATGAATATTACTATGAACTTCATAAAGACCTGAAGCAGGTGGCAAGAAGCATGTCTTGCCTAGTATCTTGTTTCACACTTGAGCTTTCCTTGCTCATGATACTTGCAACCACTAAAATGAAATTTTTTTATTTGCAGGCAACTATTTTTGTGCGTTGGTGTTGGTCTCTGGGCTGGACTTATTATTGGTTTTGTTACTGAGTACTACACCAGTAATGCTTACAGGTACTGGAAACAGTCTTTTGACTTATCATCTATTGCAATGTTGCTTCAGGTTTTATATCCTGATCAATCATTTCCTGTGTTTCTAGTCCCGTGCAGGATGTTGCCGATTCCTGCAGGACAGGAGCAGCTACCAATGTTATATTTGGCCTTGCTTTAGGTTACAAATCTGTGATCATCCCAATTTTTGCCATTGCGATCAGCATTTTTGTTAGTTTTAGCTTTGCTGCCATGTATGGGATTGCAGTTGCTGCCCTTGGAATGTTAAGCACCATTGCAACTGGGTTGGCCATTGATGCTTATGGTCCCATCAGTGACAATGCTGGAGGCATTGCTGAGATGGCTGGCATGAGCCATCACATTCGTGAGAGAACTGATGCACTAGATGCTGCTGGAAACACTACAGCTGCCATTGGAAAGGTGCGGTATTTAATTCTTTTCCTAGAGACCGTTGTTAGGATATTGTAGTTGCTTTAATCATGGTATAGCATAAATGATGCATGGGAAAGCTGTAACTCTGCTATTATTTTGTTTCTGCTTCCTGAAACATGTGTGAATTTGATCTCTTTATGAAACCCCCAAAATTGATTTGAGTCTTTGATTTCCATTCGGTAACCTATCTAAAACACTTTGAGCTACTGTCTATCATACTGCGCTGTGGTCATTTATGTATGGCATTCTTATTTTCTGAGTTAATTATCTTTTTTACAATGCCCAAGTTCTCTTTAAACTTCTTTTCAGGCTGAAATTCCTAATTATTGATTGCATATGTGATATACAATTCTCTATATGTTTCCAGGGATTTGCCATTGGGTCAGCAGCATTGGTGTCATTGGCTCTATTTGGTGCCTTTGTGAGCCTTGCAGCTATCTCTACTGTTGATGTCTTGACCCCGAAGGTTTTCATTGGTTTAATAGTTGGTGCCATGCTTCCCTACTGGTTCTCTGCTATGACCATGAAAAGCGTGGGGAGTGCAGCTTTAAAGATGGTTGAGGAGGTTCGCAGGCAGTTCAACACCATCCCTGGTCTCATGGAGGGTCGTGCCAAGCCTGATTATGCTACCTGTGTCAAAATCTCAACTGATGCCTCTATCAAGGAGATGATTCCTCCTGGTGCCCTTGTTATGCTTACTCCCCTAATCGTTGGAACTTTCTTTGGTGTTGAGACTCTTGCCGGTGTCCTTGCTGGTGCCCTTGTCTCTGGTGTTCAGGTAAAGTTGGGAAACAAGATTAGTTTTTCTGACAACATTCAGTGTTTTTTTATTTTTGGTTTATTTGTGAACTATACTTATGCTAGCTGTAAGTGTCATGGGCCGCGGATGGTCTAGCCCCATGACATAAGCTAATCTGTATCTTTTTGCCCCAATTTAAACTACTCGTGAAAGCATGATGGAGTTTGTTTGGAAAAGTGGGTGAACTTAAAAATGCATTGATTACTGTTACTTGGCTTTGTTCTTTGACAGATTGCAATATCTGCTTCCAACACTGGTGGTGCATGGGATAATGCCAAGAAGTACATTGAGGTAAATAGTTAATGAGAAAATTCAAGACGAATTTTTTTCTGACTTGTTTACTGGCTTATTTGTTATGCCACTTTCATCGTGCCCTCAGAATATCTTATGAGTGATCCTTATATTTTGATTGTTAGGCTGGTGCCTCAGAGCACGCGAGGACCCTGGGTCCAAAAGGATCGGATCCTCACAAGGCAGCTGTCATTGGTGACACGGTTGGTGATCCACTCAAGGATACCTCTGGCCCTTCACTCAACATCCTGATCAAGCTTATGGCAGTCGAGTCACTCGTATTTGCTCCCTTCTTTGCCACTCACGGTGGCTTGCTTTTCAAGATCTTTTAGAGGGGATGGGCGGAAGCAGCAGTAGGGAGGGTGACTTGTTAGTTACAGGCCCTATGTAAGAGTGTTGTTCCTGTTCACCCATTAAGTTTCTGTATCCGTCCAAACTCTCATAGTTAGCGAAGCTTAGCTTTAGTCATTGCTATTTTTGATAGGTTGATATCGATGATAACTGAGATATGGGTTAGGTTGATCACCGAAAACAATCATTGTTATCGTGGACGAGTCAAGGTGGGATATCTTACTTTTCCAGTTCTAGAACAGCTTGCTTAATTTTGAAATTTTGTACTCGCAAAAAATCTTTTCCAGCATTTAACCTTAATGATATTTTGATATTAAAAAAAAAAACTTAAAATGGCATGTTGCAAGAATTATGTATCAAAATGGTACATTCAAATGGGTGGAGGGTGGTATATACGCGGCACTACTTTGATTTTGACACAATTTTGTTAAAAAAAGAGTATGTTTGTATTTATTTTATATTTTTATTTATTAATAATTTATTTTTAATGTTTATTGAAGTAAAAAAGTCTATTTATGTTATGTGTAAATAATATTTTTAATGTTTATTGAAATAAAAAAGTCTATTTATGTTATGTGCAAATAATATTTTATTTTTTATATAATTTATTTGTTATGTGTGTTTTAGGTTGATTAGATTTATTTTTTATGAAATTCATTTAACATGTTATTTTGATTATTTTAATATTTTTTTATTTTTATGTAGATAAAATATGAGTATTGATATGGAATTTGAAATTTATGAGATAAATTAGGAATTAGTTTATATGTTCTAATTTTTTAAGATTTTATAATTGAGAATAAGAGTTTATGTTTTTAAATTTTATTTTATGTTTTTTATAAATATTAAAAATAAAATTTTTTTTGAGGTTCTATACAAAAAAAATTATATTTTTTGATAATAATTAAGCTGGCAAGTTATTATATATATATATTATTTTAAACCAAAACATTTTACTTATTATCATTTTAAAATAATAATAATATTCATGTTTATTATGTATCGTTTGTGTTATGTTTTTGTTATATTTTTTTTATTGGCATGTTATTTTTATTATTTTAATATAAATTTTTTGTTTTTTATGTAGGTAAAAGATTAAACCATTGAGATGAAATTTGTGAATGAGACTATTGAGTTGGAGTTTGAGTTGAAATTTATAAGATATATTTATTTTGTTAATGTAGTATAGCAAAAAATATGATGTGGATAAAACTTTTTGATTTTTTTTTGTAATTAAAAGCAATATGTAAAATTTAGGTATTTTAATAAATATTTAAAATGAGCCGGATGGGAGAGTGTGGGGGGATACTAGTTGTGCCACCTATCAAATAGGCACCACTAATGCCACCTATCAAATAGGGGTCACTGGTGCCGCCCATCAAATAGGCATAATGTCCTTATACCTTTTTTTTTTTAATGAGATTGTGTCTGAATCAAGTGGTACACCTAGTAATTAAAAAATTATCACCCTCCACCCATTTGAATCAACATGCCATTTAGGTATTTTTTTAATATTATTTGGGTAAAAAACCCTATTTTGATGAGTTCTCTTTTCTTCTTTTTCTTTTCTTTTTGATTTTTTTATATTAAAATTTTTTTGACGAGTTCTTTCTTCACAAATATGTTAATAACAATTAATTAAATCATTTCATTCTAATATTTTTTATTTGTGCTTCAAATTATGATTTTAATAACAATAATTAAAATTTTATCTATTTAATATTTAAATTTATTAGACTTCAAAAATATTTGCCAAAAAAATTGGTGAGAGCCTAAAAGAAACTGCAGCGTTTTGGTTACCCTCCCCTCCATTAAGGTAACTGTTTACCTTACTAGAGGGGAAATAAAGTGAAACTATTAGCTTATTATACGGGAAAAAAAGAGTAATTACATCATTTACAAATGCATTATACAAAGAATACAGTGAAATTTATATAAAAATTGTAAATGTACGTATTGCTTTTGTCTTATTCTTATCATTAAAACTTGGTGTACGTTATGCTCACCTTATCTTCTTCCTGTGTTATTGTAAATCGCAAGGTAGGCGTAGCACAGTTAAGACTGCTTTCTTTGGATTATTTTTTATCCTCAGCAAGAGGGAATTTTAAAATATAATGCTTTTTCGCTGAAATCTTTGTGGTGTTTGGACCAGTAATGGTGGAGCGGAGTGGAGTGGAGTGGAGTGGCGAATTAAATTATAAATTTTAGAGAAGTTAAAGTTATATATTTTTATTATTTAGTTTATGATTTTATTATTTTAAAAAAAATTAAATATATATATTTTTTACTTTAAAATAAATTTATAATAATTTAATAATTTACAAAGGGTAAAATTATAATTGTCATTTTTGGGGGTTAGGCCTCCCTCCCCTTTACATTTGCCTTTGGTGATGTACAACTGTACAAGTGATCTTTGAACAAATGAAAAAAAAAAAACACCAAAAAAATGTAAAAGTTTATTTTCTTACATTTTAAAAATTGATATTTTTGAATAATATAAAAATAAACATTTGGCGACACTTGAGCCATTCTTTGAATTATTCTAATTGTTATTGAATAAGAAAAGGAAATCTCACAATTCATTCAATTTTGAAACTGAAATTCCAGAATTCAACCATGTTGATTTTCTCTCCCACAACCATAAGATCTGTGAATCCCCAACCCCTCCCTTACCTCTCCTTTTCCCACTCCATTTCTCTCCCTCTCCCACTAACGTCTCTCCCCACTCCCTCCAAATCCCCCCATTTCCCTTCCTTCCATATCAACTGCATAGACGCAGCTCAACCATTCGACTACGAGTCCCATCTCAAAAACCGCTACATTCAATCAACTTCCCTCAAGATCGCCATTATCGGCTTCGGTAACTTCGGCCAATTCCTATCCAAAACTTTCCTCCGCCATCACACTCTCCTCGCCCACTCCAGAACTAACTACGCCGACCTCGCTAACCACCTCGGCGTTTCCTTCTACGCCGACCCACACGACCTTTTCGAGCAACACCCTGACGTCGTCCTTCTCTCTACTTCCATCCTTTCCACTGAAACTCTTCTTCAGAAACTGCCCTTTCAACGACTGCGTCGCAACACCCTTTTCGTCGACGTGCTTTCTGTTAAAGAGTTCCCCAGGAACCTTTTCTTGAAGTATTTACCCCCAGATTTCGATATCTTGTGTACCCATCCCATGTTTGGACCCGAAAGTGGTAAAACCTCGTGGGCGGGGCTTCCTTTTGTCTACGACAAAGTGAGGATCGGGGATGAGGAGAGTCGGATAAAGAGATGCGACAAGTTTTTGGATATTTTCGAGAAAGAAGGGTGTAGAATGGTGGAGATGAGTTGCATGGAGCATGATAAGTACGCGGCGGGGTCTCAGTTCGTGACCCATACCATGGGGAGAGTGCTGGAGAAGTTCGGGTTGGAGTCTTCGCCTATTAACACCAAAGGGTACGAGACATTGTTGAATTTGGTGGAGAATACTAAAGGGGATAGCTTTGATTTGTATTATGGGTTGTTTATGTATAACCAGAACGCTTTGGAGCAGTTGGAAAGGTTGGATATGGCATTCGAGTCGATTAAGAAGGACTTGTTTGGGAGGCTCCATCAGATTTATAGGAAGCAATTGTTTGGGGATAATAATGGAGAGTTGGAGAAGAAGAGGAGTTTGGCTCAGCAGTTGCATGGCAATGGAAGTTTAACCGAATCTCCATTGGATAATGTTAGACAAGATGGATCTTGAACAAGCAAATGTGAAAAACAACAAAAAAAAAACAGAGCTTCTCTGTCTCCCTATGGTATGAGAATTTATTGCTATTTTGTCAAGATGTTAGCTTTGTGGTCTTCTAGATAATTGTAAATGGAATTAGCTTAGTTATTGCTGCTTGAACCTGGTAAAATTCACTTGTTTAATGTTTTTCCAATCCATCCAAGTGAATGTTTCAGGATTTGGTAAGTTGCATTCGAGGTGGTTCTAATGAGATATGTGTTAGGTCTTTGTAGGACATTTGAGATTTTGTTGCCCAATTTATGGAAGTTGTGCTTCAAATCTTTGGGGGGTAAGATTGAACCTCCTTTGGACAATATAATGTAAGGCTAGATCATAAATAGATTTATTCTGTTTTCTATCCTATGAGAATTTATTATTTTTGCTAATTGTCAATACTGTAGCCTTTTTAATTGTAAATGACATTAACTAGTGTTGTTATTGAGATTTTTGTGGCCTGATAATGGAATTATTGGCTTGGAATGATAGGACAACATTAGTAGGGTAAGGGTTGCAATTGTTTATCATAGTTTTACTCAAATGAGTGTTGGATATGGGACAATATCAGTAAACGGTTGTGAATTGTTCATAACAGTTATGAACTTTTAGCCTGTATTTACCCTGATTTGGATGAGTCTTGGATGCAGATGTGTCCTACTCCTACATGAGCATGATCAATTTTAAAGGACTTTCATACAGGAAGATCATATTTTCATATGTATTATACAGTGTCCAATTTAAATACTTTATGAAAAATAAAGAGTCCGGGTATTATATTAGCTGCGCTGAAAATTTTCTATGATAGCCTATATTCACTTTCAATGACTTTGCCATGGATTTGTGGAAACAAGCTCCTGTCAGTCTCTCCATTCCCATGTCAGAAGTTTAAGATTCTAAAATTTGCCTGAAACTTTGTGAGTTACTATGCCTTGAGAGTTATGAAGCGTGTATGTTGTTGATGCCAATGTCAAATCAGAAATGATACTTTAAATGAAGGGTATAAATCTAAAATGAGGGGGCAATCATGTTGTGTTCAGATAGTTGTGTAGCATATATGTTGTTTATCTTCAGAGGTAGGTTCATTAACCTTTTCGACTCCATTTCTGTACTTGTTCTCTTCAGTGGCAATTCGAAACACAGCTCACATTATGGACTGGTGAAAAGATTCAATTAACACCAAATTTGAGCTCGGATAAACTCCACCTTTTTCAGTTTTTTCTTATCAAGAAAAGGAAAAAATAAAATACGGCCACATTGCAGCAGTGATATCTAGGTCCATTGGGTAGGCATTTTTATGAGATATATGGGCTATGGGCTAGCCATGTACCCCAACATGGTACGGGCCATATAGCAGTGGATTAAGAAGTAATGGCTTTCTGATAAAAAGCAAATGCTGAACTCTACGGTTTAAGAAACATTTAGAAACCTGCACTAAGGTCTGTTAATATGCTTGTTATAATGTTACTAAAGCTATCCTTAATGACTAGCTTGAAATCACTGTTGAAGAAGAGGGAATGTTTGTATGACCACCATAACTTTCGCACATATGTTAGATTTCATTTGTTGCTTAGTCTGCTCAAATAAATCTTATTTGACGTCGAAGTTCCTGTTGATTAGGCCAATAATTGGAAAAGGAGATGACTGCATAGCACAAAGCCTTTTTCCTTATGGATGTATGTATGTGTCGAAATAAAGCTATTGTTTTCTGTAAAATGGTGCCATACATCCATCCTGGAATGTTTGAAGCTTCACAGAAACGTAATTTAGCTGTTGAAGGTTACTGAGGTTCCTTGCATTGCACTTGGTGCGACTATTTGAGTGATGGCATCTTTTTCTTGGACCATAAGGTGTAAACTGTATGATTAAACAGTATGCGAAGAAGATTTATGGTTTTAGCCTGAACTTGATGTGATAATAATCATAAAACCACAAGTTAGTTTGACCGACGATTCATATACCATCTCATCCTCGTATGTTTGAACGTATGGTTAGCAGTCGAAGTACTGAGGGGGAAGTGGGGGTAAATTTACCCATATATTTAAATTCCTTTCTCTCTTTAACAGATTTGAATATTGGAAACAAATTCAAATAGGAAGCATACAATAAACGAATCCATATATCATATGAATTAAGTGAATTCGGATGTAGATAGTTCCTCTTTAAATTTCCGACTAGAGAAGATCTTGTTAAGTGAAACCGACTTTGGTCACCTATGGAATGGTTGCAAAGAGGGGCAAGTGTTTGAAAGAGTGACATTCTCCGTGAAAGTGCTTAGCAATTTCTCGATAACTTAACTCCCACTCTTTCTCAAAATTCAACAGCAAAACCATCAGTCTTTCATATGCAAACTTAAAAAGGAGTTTGTTTCAACTGCAGTTGCCACTCGCGCTGCTTTTCACTGCACTGTCCAAACTCTCTTAGAAGACAAGCAAACAAGGGGGATAACATTCTTTTAAAAAATGTTGTCCATGTCACTGGGTGTATCTTTCTCAGGTAAGCAAAGCAACCGTCATTCACTATAATTTCAACTACAGTTTCAGTGATTCTTTGCATAAAACCGTCTATTGATGAAGTTTTTAATGTTTTCTTTTTTTTAAAAACAACTAGCGTTTATGTTTGGCTTTCAGGATTGCTCCATTGTATCGCAGAGAGTGTTGTTTTGGTCCTATCAGAACTGATAGACCAAAATTCCGTGAAACTTCTTCGAAAATTTCTACCTAGGAAGAAGATAGAACTTGCTTCACCTGAGATGGGATTAGATTCAGAGTTCAAGAATTTCAAGGCAGCATACAGTAGCAGTTGTAAGCATGCAACAAGCAGCTCAGCAGATTCTATAATGAAACAAGAACACTTGTTTCCCGATCTTCGGAATGAAGGGTCTTGGAGTTCAAAAGAGGAACTGAATCAATCTGGAGTTATAATAAGTCATCCAAGGAAAAGGGTATGCAGCAATTTTTGTAAAGGTAAGGCAGTTTTGCAGGCTAGTGAAGCTGAAGACCTAAACACGAGGTTGGAGATCCTTGAGGAAGAAAGTCAAATTATGAAGCAAGCACTCTTAGAGACAATGGCGGAAAGGAAAAAACTAGTTAATGAAATATACAAGTTATTAGAGACACGGCGGTACACCCTCCTACCTAAGGCTCAAGAAGATGGACACACATTCAGCTCTGGATCTTTGATCATCAAACCTTGTAAGGTATTCCAGTTTGAGCCTTGGTTTAATTTTTGCTTCTGCTATTTCTTACGTATTTTGGGACAAGATGATAATTTTAAGGAGTAGAAATTCGTAGCAAGATAATTAACAGTGATGCTGATGAACATGGTGTTAAACAGGGACCGGGTCAAGGAACAGCCGAGAGCAGTCTGTTACATGCTCTATTGGAAAATCCACGTTCTGGAGATCCTAATGCCAATGCATTAGCAATACTTGGTCAGAGTTACACATCCACACAATAAGACATAAAATTTCGTTGTAATTGAATAAGTTTATCAAGTATCATTTTAAAGGACTTTCCAAGTTTCAATGCTCAAGTAATTTACAATCTTGAGAAACCCTATGTCAAGAGTGACAATGAGTTGAATTTAAGATTTTTCCCCTGTTTCACCTTCTCTTTATCCCTTACACTACCGGCCAATGGAAATTATATCCTTTTTGCCTGACTATTTGCCTGACTACAGGCTTCATTTAAATTTCAATTCATAGATCACCATACGAGAACATAAAGATAATCCTTAAAAAATAAAAACAAACAGGAGGCGAAGTATCCCAAAACAAAAATCTCAATGATGAGATGTACAAAATTTACTAAACAAACAAGAAGGCACATGATTCTATTCTCGCCATAATTGAACGTAGATTAATTCACGTCAAAGAAAGAAACACAATTTGCATTAAGGCCCCACAACTCAAGATGCAAAGGGGCTTCACTCCTACATTCTTTATGTTTGATATAAACCAAAACGAATTCAGAGCACTTACAAACATAAATCAAATTTCTCCTCTGTAACCACCAGACCCAAAATAATCCCTTCTGGAATTTGCAATAGCCATGCTTTTCTGATGCTCTAACTTGGGGCAATCTCGGATACGATGGCCCAATCCACCACAATAAGCACACCCCTTTACGCCACTTGCATTGGTGATTGCATCCACATCTTCCATTGGATCACTGAGCTCAGCTAAGACGGGCGGGATCCTCTGTTTGGCTTCTTGCAATAGGTGTTTCAAATCAAGCAGGGTTGTCTCACTTTGATTCTTGTTTATAAATGTGGTTGCAATTCCCGTTTTACCACATCTTCCTGTTCGTCCTATTCTGTGGACATAGTTTTCAATTTCTGCAGGCATATCATAATTGATCACGTGTTGAATATCAGGAAAATCCAAACCTTTAGAAGCAACATCAGTTGCAACTAACACATCCTTCTTGCCAGCTTTAAAGGATGAAATGGCGTGCTCTCTCTCTTCTTGGTCCTTCCCTCCATGAATTGCCACAGCTTCAACTCCTTTCAGCAGGAGATATTCATGGATGTCATCCACGTCGGCCTTATTCTCACAAAATATTAAAACAGGTGGAGGAGTCTTTTGCAGGCATTCAAGGAGGTAGACTATCTTTGCTTCTTGCTTCACATACTCGACCTCCTGAATCACATCAAGATTTGCAGCTCCAGCTCTCCCAACATTAACAGTCACTGGCTTTACTAAAGCACTTCTGGCGAAGTTCTGAATTTTGGTAGGCATGGTAGCAGAGAACAAAAGGGTTTGCCTTTGAGCCTTAAAATGGTCAAACACTTCTCTAATGTCATCTTCAAAGCCTAAATCCACTAGTCTATCTGCTTCATCCAATGTCAAATACCTACAGAAGAGAAACAATTGCTCGATTACCAATACCTATCTAAAAAGACTAAATGGAATACATAAATCTATGTTTTGGGGGTAAGAAAGCTTGCTATAACAGATCCAACACATTTGTTATCTTTGAAATCAAGTACAAGCATATAAAACCGATGCAGAAACACCTAAAATTACAAAATACCCGAATTACATAGAGAATTCTAAACAAAATCAACAACAATAAAGACAAACAAAAAAAGTCTTTTCCCAATAAATGCAACTTGAAGAAATTAACAATTAACCCAGACTAAATTGGATGTAAGAGATTTGACACCATCCAACATCTTAGAAAAGAAATGAAAAAAAAATGGAAAGGAAACCAATGTAAAAAACGATACACATTTTCATCAGGAATAATTACACAGATAGCACTACAAATTGGCAAAAATACAGAGATATTTAAACAAGTGTGAACAAATTAATAGGCAAAACAAAGGTAGCTTGTTCCCAGCATGCGTCTGCGACATTTTAGCACCTAACTCCTAAGATCAGTCAATGCATACTAAATTGGCGATGGTGTACTAATTGAAGATGGTGTTACCAAAAGCGCTGGATTAAGTGTCATACCTGCAATTGTCTAAACTCATCTTCTTCTTGGCAAGCATATCCTTCAACCTCCCGGGAGTAGCAACAACAATGTGAACCCCTTTCTTCACAACATCCAACTGAGACCTCATATCTACACCACCAATACAAAGCAATGGCCTGAGTTCGGGATATCCATTCTCCCTCATAGGTATCAAAAATTGCTCCACCACTTCATATGTCTGCCTAGCAAGCTCCCTTGAAGGACAGACGATCAACCCAAAAGGGCCTTCTCCTGGAAGAATTGGCATCATCATCTCCTCCTGCAACGCAATCATAATCAACGGAAGCACAAATACAAGTGTTTTCCCTGACCCTGTAAACGCAATCCCAATCATGTCTCTCCCAGACAAGATAACAGGCAGACCTTGGACTTGAATTGGAGTCGGCTGCACAATTCCCTTTGCCTTTAATTTCTTCAATATTGGGTCTGGAAACTTCATATCTTTAAAATTCTTAATAGGAGGAGGAATTTCGTCCCCGTCAACGATAATATGCCATTGCTTTCGAATCAAATCCCTATCTTTTCGAGACATCCTTCGAATATGCAAAGGTGGTTTCCACCCAGTCAACAAGGGTTCCGTATAAGTAATCCCTTTTGCCAATTCCCGAACAGACATGAGGGTTTTCCTATCAGATAAATGTTCAATCATCTCTTTTTCTTGTTGTACAATTTGTTCCATTTGACTGATCTCGGGTTGATCCTTTTTAAGCTGAGTTGCTTTTATAAGTAAACTAGGTTTTACTTCGGCCACATTGGCTTTTTCAGTTTCATCTTCAAGCGCAGAAGCCTTGCCTTTTCTCTGTAGGATTTTTTGAGCTTCCATAGCGCGGCGTTTCGCTACCGGAATATACTCAACGTAATCATCATCTTCCTCCATTTTCTAATTTTCTGTATCGCCCAAAAAACCCCCTAAGTTATAATCTAAAAATACGAAGGAAAAATCGTAAAAAAAATAATTGCCGAACAAATAACGCATAAAACCCTAAAATTCTCCGCGACTTGAATACAGAAGCTACGAAGAAGGGATGGAAGGAAGAAAGAAAGTCGAGATCAGAATTCCAATAATTACCTTGTTGGGTAAAGCAACGAGGCGGCGGCAGGCGGAGACGGTGCAGTGGCGGAAAGCGGTTGGGTGACGCCGTGTCCAATTGATTAAGAGAGAGAGAGATGAGATGAGTCGGGCAAGGTTGTAAGAAGGATCTAGGATTAGTCGAAGACCCAACTCCAAACTGTAGAGAGCGGTCCAATGGGCTCGCTGCTTTGAAAAACTTGTCATTTGTCAATATCTACATCCTATATATATTATATTCATTTCAGCTTTATATAAATAAATAATTTTTTAATACTTTTTCAAATAGAGTATAAAATATAATTTTTAATTAAATTTTAGAATTGAAAATAATCCAAAATTAGTGCATAAGATTTACGTATCAATATCATGTTGGTATTATATCTTATATTACAATCGTATTTAGTATTTTTTTTAATTATATGTACTTTCTAATGAGAGATAAGTTATTTTATATATAATAGTTTATATTATATAAACTTTAACATATTCATAAGCATTAACTTTAGTTGAATAGAACTATAATTAAAATTTTTACCAAACACTTAGTTGACACGGATTTAAATCGTGTTATCTCATCTTCTACCTCTAATCATAAGATTTGATTTTTCATGAACTCACTTTTTGCTAATTTGAGGGGATTTACTCATTATAGGTTGCTCCAACCGTAAATCTGGTTATATTTTCTTGGTAGCGAGTAATCTTTATGTTAGTTAATGCAACTTGTTATTTTTTTTAGTACAAAAGAGGTAATTAGGATACTGAAATTCCAATCCAAAGCATGTTACATATCATCGTCTTTTAAGGACAATCACACAAGTCAACTACCTTAATCTTCTTTTTGAGGGGCAGAATGTTACGCTCTGAATTTAGTAACTGCAGTTCCGAGTAGGGATTCTGAAAACATCATTGTTCATCCCACTAAATTGGTCAACGTCAGGTCAGCTGCATATTGGGACCATATTCACTTTTTGAGGGGTTGGGTTAGGTCGATGGAAATTTTGGCGGGTTTACTTATGAAGAAATAGGGAGAGGGTAGGTGTAGCATTGGAATGCCCTTCAAAGGGTATTATTCTAAGGTTCATTGCCAAAAACTCAAGTAGAGGCTACACTCACAAAAGCTTCCTAATCCCCATACTGTAAAAACTTGTTTAAATTCTCTTTTTTTTTCTAAAAACAGGTATTTTGATAAATATGCTACTAAAGCAATATACACAAATTTCAATGATTACACATTCATGGAGCATAATAAAAATGGAATTAAAATCTATTTCTCCATATCAAGTTCAAGAAACTGCCTTCCAAAACCAACAGTTCAGACCTTTTGAAACAGCTTTGCATCGTCAGCGTATACTATATATATAACCTATAGTATGATAGTTATCTCATACCCCACACTTTGCTCAGCCTCCACGTTCATTTCCATCTTCCTCAGATGTACCCATATAAACCCTAAACTACTTTATATTTCATCAAACTTTCTGATATTTTGGCTCCTAATGGTCCCCAAAATGTTATTAGATTCTAACTTCTACCATACTGCAAGTGAGTCTGAAACACTGCATGTTGAAAACAAACTAAATCTCCAACAACTAACTGGAGGAGAACATGGACCAGAGTTTAGATTAGTTGATTTATGCGGCCACCTATAAGAGGTGGCATCCAGCAAGTTTGGGGTTCGAATCCTAGCATTTGCAACCCTTTCCCCTATCCCCGGGGTGCAGTCTCCTTTGTACCACCAAAAGAAATTGAAGAAAGGACGAGACAGTGATTAGGTCAATCAGATAATCATGATGGCAACAAACAAAGAAAACTGGTTTCTAAAACATGTAAATTTGATACAAAAAGAACATTGTGATGGGAAAGAAAAAAAGTACCCTTCAAATAAGGGATGAGAGAACACTTTAAAGCTATTAAATACTACTATGCAATTTACCTTAAGATTGTATCTAACAAATATGTTAAATCTACAACTTTGCATGTTGTACTCAGATCACAACTCTTGATGCCTACCTGCAAATTTAAAAGGAAAAAGAAAAGGGTAAATTAGAAGAAAGCAGCAAGAAAACAACTAGAAAATCGAAACTTATATCAAGTCCAAGAATACAGTAATGCTTTCTTGACAATAAAGCAGAGGAACTTATAGGAGGTGGTGGTTTTTCTATTTGCAATTCTGAACTTGATTGTTTGTCATAATGTAACCACAATACAAGTTCAACAGGATTTCTAACTGGCATTATCAGTCGGGCACTGCTGCCTTTTGGTTCAGAAACAGTCAAAACTGATGCTCTCTCTAACGTGCAACATGAAATGTTACGATGACTTGAATTCAGGCTCTAATTAAAAATTGGTGAATGAATCTGCATACTGGATCAACTAGTTCGGTACGTCTCTCTTTTTCATCAAGAATGTTCTTAACATATTAGACAGTGAGAAAGCATACCTAGATTAGGAATGGACATGCAAGCCAAGCATTTAAAAGAACTTGTGCTCTGTCAGCCATTTCATCATCGTTGTGCTTGTTCTGATCCTGGAGCTCCGACCGAAGGTGTTGCTGCCATATTGCTGGATGACCCGTTTTCAACTGGTGGAGGCACACCCCATTTGTTTTCAGATTCAAGGGGCTCAAAGACATGAACCCCACCATCTGAGAGTCCCAATGCAAATTCATTTGGCTCAGATGGATGTGCAGCAATTACAAGTGGATGAACATTGGAACTGCAACATGGAGGAAAACACTGTGTTTGAATAGGAATGTTTATCACATAAGGGGATATAGTGCTCATTATAAAATTAGATGAGCAGTAAAACTTTGATGCAAATAAAAGTTTCACATGAATTACACGGACTTGACTTCAGATTTTAGATTTATTGTACATGATACCAGAAAGTGAGAGAACAAAAGACATTAAGATAATATGGAGGAGATTGCAATTAGTAATGTATGCATGCTCCTCTAACAATATAACATTCATTTTTTTTGTAATTTAAAACTATAATGTGTAAATCCAGTGCATTAAAGTGTGCACGTCCTTGTCTATTGTACCCAAAATTTGTTCTTGAACAAAAGTATCCAAATGAAATCCAAAATACCTGAGTCAAGAAGATAATGAACATACCTGACACTAGCAGGAAGATAAGCAGAAGGATTTATACGGCAACGTAGTCTGAGGTTTGCAGCAGTAAAGACACAAACAGTTGCATCCAAAAAGCTGGAATACACCAGTTGGCTATCACATGAGAATGTCGCATGAGTAATTGGAGCAGAAGATTCGAGCGGAACCCACTAAATCAGAGAAAAACAGTATTAGAAGATCATGAGATAAAGTTATTTCACAATGGATCAAACAATCACAAAGAGATACCTGCTTCACACGTTCTAGCTTTGTTGTTTCATATATGGCAAGCTGAGTCTCATGTACAACAAGAAAATGCATCTGGTCTTGATGGAATTGTACACGTGTGTCTGACAGTGCCGTTGGTGTTCTCCCAGATGGAACCTGCAAGAATCTAGACCTCTGCTTTTCCCATCCATCAGTGTTCCATACACAAAGCTGGAGAGAGAATGGTAAAATGATCAATGAACCGAAAGCAAAATTTCCATTAATGATAATAACTTCAAGTTCTAAGAAGGTTTGATTAATTAGCTAAGCTATGTATTGGAGAAAGCAGGCGAGACTTTGTAATTCTTTTGGAATACCTGAGAATCTGCTCCTGATGAGACAAGCACACTCAGTACATGAGAGAAGGCAAGGCCAGTTATTCTTTTGGAGTGGCCTTTAAGCTTACTCTTCACCTAGATGATGCAAATGATAAATAAATAACCAATGATTCGTCTAGAAACAAGTTACATAAATTATTCTCCACAAGATGGATCATACCTCATCCACACGAACATTATATATCTGAATCGTTGAATCGTCCATGCCTATAGCAATAATATTGTTATCTTGAGGGTGGAATGCAAGAAAAGTCGCTGGTGGTGGTGGTGGCATGAAAGTCGCCATTGTCTGCAAGTGTCCATTAAAAACATCATATGCTTATTCAGATCATCAACAAATGGAGGATGGCGGGGAAGGAGAGGAAGATTTATCTTGCTCCAATTCTAGATGGAGCAGGAAAAAGAAAAGGTATTCCAGCATTCATGGGTTACCTTGAATGTCATCATATTAAACAAGGAAATCTTTCCTCCAGATGCAGACATTACATAAGAATCATTCTTGGATAAAGCAAAACAGGGTACAGCCTCTTCAGGATTTGTATCAGCAACATCATTTGTCATAAGAATGCCACTTGATGGTTGCCACAACTGAGGTGGTACACTCGCGGTTGCCTAGAGAATGAAGCGACAAAATGCGATTACAGTACAAGTCACTTCAATGTATTCTTTAACTAATGAGTAGAAACCATTTCGATATCCATGTACCTTGCCATTTGAATTACGTTCACTTCGCTGCCACTTCCAGAGCAAGTGAATAGCATTTGATGCCAATGCCAAAATAGCATTACCTGAATTAGTGAAGATTAACCTTGATATCTGTTACCATCACAGAGAAAGCTGATAAGATAGGGCCCAAAGGAAGGAGATGAATCAAGATGGATTTCAGTTTCAGGTTATCTACTTTCTCTTTATTAAAGAGAATGGGGCCAAATCATATCCCAAAACAATATAAAAATTACAAGGTAATTCCACAAGTGTAATTTTGACAGGGATAAGTATAGAAAATATAAACTGGTGAACAACAGTATATAAGTTCCAAAGATGATACATTTACCCACCAAATTGGCCAATGGAGGCATGAAAGAGAAAGCAGATGTAGCAGAATCATGGAATACCACCAAATGGGCCAAAAAAGTGAAAAATCAAAAGCATTATTACACAGGACAACAAATATGATCGAGTAGTCAGCCTACCAGCATGTTAGAAAATCAATGGAGCGCAAAGGTATTTGAAAATCTCTATACCTTGGTCACCCTCAAGTTTTCAGGAAGCCTCAAGGATCGACACTGAGATGGTTCACTGATTTCAGTTAGCTTCCAAATCTTTGATTTATCACTCGATTCTTCTGTTATTCTGGGTTTCACATCCCCCAAGCTCCTGGCATCCCCATTCTGAAAATACAACACATGAACTACAAAATTATTCATCCGAGCTTGACTACTCAAAGGAGAAACAATGATGACATAACAATAACACATATTGGTGTTGAACTACTGCTGATATAAAAATTTTGATGCTATTGATTAGGGAAAGAAATGGAAAAAAGAAAGAAAAATCTGTCCCACAGACCATTCCAGCAATAGCAACTACAGAGGCACTTCTGTCTGCAAGTCCAGCACTAGTAGCAACCGCTGCGGCAGCAGCAGCTGAGATTGGATTTATTGTAGGCTGAAAAAATCAACACGTTAAAGGAGAAGATTTATTTCACAAATGGACCCAGTATTGTTTTATTTCACTAATGAAAATCAACGAGGTAATGGTACTACCTTTGGGGCTTCCGATGTTCTTGAGGCATCATAAGAAAGATTCTCCAACGTGCGCAATAATCGCATACCATCTGAATTCGCCAAAATCTTAATCCCATTATCATTGGCGGAAACAGCCAAGAGAGAGCCATCCTTGTTAAAGCGAATGCGTGGACTTGCCTAGGATTTTGGAAAGATAAATATAAGCAGCCACAACCTTCAAGATGATATAAAACTTAACTGAACATAAATGAACTTACTGGAAGGCCTCCATCAGCATCAACACTTGTCAAGGGTTGAACATTGTCCATATCCCAGAATTTGATAGAGAAATCATCACCGGCAGCTAAATACCTATTCTTAGTGGTGTCAAATTGCACAACACCTAAAGAACGTTTGCGGAATCCTTGATAGGTCCTCTTCACGGCCCCTTCACTTTCATTCCATTCTACGATAAATGACTCCCCATCTTTACTGGTGCCACAGGAAAAAAGCCTACAAATCCAACCACCAAACCAAAAAGGTCAGTGAGAAAATGAAACAAAACCACCTTTATCCTGAATTACCCGAATTATTGACAACTAGCAGAAGATCAATATGAGTTATGGTGCAAGCAAACTAACCTTGTACCATCAGCACTGTAGGCCATGGTTGTGCACCAACGGCCAGGAGCTTCATAGTCAACACGTGATCCCATATTATCATATAACCATGCTTTTATCTTTCCATCTATAGCCGTTGAAAAGATAAACTGAGGCAGAAGTCAAAAGGAGGCAACATCAGTAAGATGAATAGACATAGGCACATGCCCATAGTACAAGTACGAAGAGTGTAAGACAGCTAAAGCAAGAAAGCAATATCTTTACCTGAATGTTTTCTTTATAGTGAGGGCAGACAGAATAAACAGAAGCCTCATGACCTTCAAAGGTATATTGTTTTGTACCATTGGTAGCCTCCCACACCTAAAATTACAACATGAAATTAGCAAGGACAAGCAACTTGTCTCCAAGAAAGATAACTGACCACATAAAATGATAAACAAACCTTGATCGTCTTGTCATCACCGCAAGTTACTACACAAAGTTGCTTATTTGGATGAGAAAATGCAAGATCATTTACTCCACCAACATGAGCATCAATCTAGAATATAAAATTCAAATATCAATTTCAGTTTCACAATGGAAACTCAGCAAGAGAACTGAAAAAAGATCCAAGATAACAAGCTCAAATATATACCTCCAGATGCTGCCGAACCTCATCGCCACCATGATAAGAATATATTTGCACAATGTGCCTCGAGTAAGCAACTCCTGTTTTCCGAACAGGTATAACATAATCAATGATCCCACACTACTTATAAATACGCACATAGGTGCTTGCAGATTAAACATTGACTAATTGTAATGGATTCAATCTCACCAAATAAAGAACCATCAGGGCTCCAAATCACACGATTTACAGAGACAGCAGGATCTTTGACTAGAGCAGCCTAAATTCAAGTAAATAAATGGTACTTAGCATGTGCAATTAGCAAGTGCATTAAACAAACACTTTGAGGCACAAACCTGAAGAGGCATTGAACAAGCACTAAGATCCCAAACTTTAAAATTCTTCAAAACCAGCCGCTCCCGAGAGCCAATTTCCCACAATGCTATGTCTCCAACATTGGTACCAACTGGATCATAGCATGTAGAAAACTCAGAATTCCATTACCCAAGATAGAACCAGCAGCCAGCCAAAAACAGAAAGTGAAATGCAACTATAAAAAATTAAAGGCGGAAGTTTAGCACAGCAGACCTAGAAGTAGAGTCTGTTGAACGGGATGGAAATCCATGCTCATAGGAGATGAACCCTGATTCAAAGTTCTTGCAACTGCCTTTGGCAGATCATCGGGTGCATTGAAAGTCTGACTGTGACCATGGCCAGGAAATGTTACAGGCAGCACATTGACAGGAAGATTTACCTGCAAAAAAGAAAGCAAAGATCGGTAAAATATTTTAGGCAAAAGGAAACACAACCATAACTATCAGACACCCGATCGAACAGCCAGACTACATATCATATAAATTAATTAAAGCAAAACTTGAATACCTCATCAGAAATCCCCATGGGCCTTGTCCTTTTGGAAACATGATCAGAGTCCCCAGATGGGTAGTCTACAGAAGGATTAGTTGGAGGAGTCCTAGGATGCTTCAATGCAGCTATAAGTCAACAATGAAACATAATTAAGGTTAAAAAAGGTCCTAGAAGAAGGAATGATCAGCATATGATAGAAAGAAAGGGAGGAAGTGACAATAGAAGAATGACATTTGAAAGAACAAAGAGAAAGACATAACTACCTGGTATTGAGGAAGGACCAAGACCAATAGCTCCACCAGACACAGCTGGATGAGTTACAGTAGAAGGGTTTGACATCCAACCAGCAAGGGGTGCTGGAACTGGCGCTGGTGTAGGTTGAAAAGGCTGAAGATGTAAACTGAGTACTTTAAGAGGAGATTATCGACAATGAAAGAGATTTTTTACACTATCATCTAAAATGGATACCTACCCCATGAGCACCAAGGGGAGGAAAGCCCCCGGCCTTTGGTAACCCTCCAAGAAGAGGATTGTTAGCAGGTGATGGTGCTCGCGCACCATTTGGCTGTCCACAAGAGTGATCCACGAAGAGAGTTTTTATATCTGGATTCGGCCTCGGGTTTTTACAAAGTTGATGCTGCCAATTCAAGCTGTAATTGCACAACAAATCAGTTGTCCTATAAAGCCACAACTAGAATGACTTGAGCTTATTCAGAACATCAATGCCAGTGCAGCCAAGGCAATAAAAAACCAAACTTGAATGTCATGTAATATCCGTGAGTTCATTGCATAAATAAGTCAGCATTGAAAAATTACCAACCCCCAATCTCTTCAAAGCAGCTAACAGAACGATGATATAACTGAAGAAAATTACCTCTGATTAATGAGGGTGCGTAACCTTGAATTTCTAAGGTTTGGGAACTGTAATTTGTCACGGAATAAAGGATTTGCTTCAATAAGCTTCTTGAGTTCAACTAACATGATTGCTCTAGCAGACTTTGTATCTCCATATTTTGACAACTGTTCATTCTCCCTGTTATGAAAAAAATTAATTCCTCACCACATTCACCCGCATCAAGACTTGAACCATTTATACACAAAGGTAACATACCTGAAATTCTCCAACGTCAAAAGCTGAGTGATTTCCCTAAAAAGTTCCTCATTAAATGTGGCAAAAACTTTCAAATCCTTTACTAATATCTCCACGGCCTTGGACAGATCATGCCTAATTAATGTATAAACATTCCAATTGTCACTAAATTCTATCAAGGAAGTTTTTGGGTTGAAACATCACAAACTTAAGTGAAACAAATCAAAAATTGCAGCACACAAAAGCTTACTTATCCAATGCCTCGAGATACTTCTGCTTTCTTATCTCGAAAAAGATTTTCATGGAATATCGATTGTCGTCTACCTTGGTGAAACCAGACAAGTATTTCTCAACCTCATCCCAGTTTCCGTTATGCACCTCATCCTCAAAATACTTCATATTAAAGAAAAACCCAGATTCCTGTTCAAGCCTATTAAAAAAATCAAAATGATTTAACAAAACCATTAATAAGGTGAAGTCATTACATTTTAAATTACCAGTTAACAAAAAAATACTGAATATCATGAATCCTTAAAAGTAATAAAACTAATAAGCTTTTTTTAACCAAAAAAAAACCTTACCTGTGAACAGTCTCTTTAAACTTTTCCTCATCTAGAAACTGTAAGATCAAGAACACAAGCTCTCTACTGAGAGACGACATCGTGGCCGCCCTGTCTTAATTTCGCAAGGACGAGACTAAAATCACCAAATATAAAGTCTAGATCTGCAAAAGTATTCCCCCCCCCCAAAAAAAAAAAAAAAGAGTCAGCTCAAACACCTTAAAAATCCTTTAAAATAAAAGATAAAAGAAAGCCCAAAGTTAATTTTACATGAAACTTAAACCATTTAACCTTCTTCAAACACCTCTCTCCAAAAGAAAAAAACTCTAGGGATTTTTAGCATCAAAGAGACAAAACGAAAAAGCAACTTTATACCATTTAGAAACCCGAGACGGAATTTTCCCAAAAAACCAAAAAATATATAAAGAAAACTGAAGGTTTTAAAGTCACAGATTCTATAAACATAAAAACAGGAACAAAAGTAAATAGATTTGTTAAAAACTTACCTTGTTCTTTGAATAGATCGGTTTTCAGACAAAAAATTAGAGATAAAAAAAAAACCTTGCTCTCCCTGAGGTAAATAAAATGAACCTTCTTCTCTTAAACACAAAGCAAATATTGCCTCTTCCCCTCTAGAAAAAAAAATTGTATTCCCTTATAAATAATACCCAACCTAAAAGCTTTCAGAAATGGTGAATTATAAAGGAAGAAGGCGACAGGTTAAAGAAGATGATATGCCGCTCCACTTATCATTGATAGCTTATGATAAAATGGACAAGTTATTTTGATAAATTGATGGACTTATTAATACGTACAGTTAAAGAGTAGGCCCCACTTAGCCGGCTACACTTTGTCGAGTTTATCGGCGCGGAATTTCTAGCTGACAGCTATTCTGCTACAACAAATAATGAGATCTAGTAAGGTATGTTTCGGTTTTCTTTCTAAACCGTCGATTATAAGTTTTTAAAATGAATCGAACGGTCAGAAATAGAGATTACTGTAATAGTGCGAAGTAGGGAAAAAAGAGCCAGGAAAGCGATATTTATATTTGCTATTCTCAGATCCCCCCAAAGAAACGACAGGCTTTTTCTCGTAGCGAGGGGAATCCAGTAAGTTTAACCCTAGATATTGCTGAATATTACGGAACCTGCCATTTCGGGGGAATTTTTTGGGGGAAATAATACTGACTTGTAGAAATATAACGTGAAACTTGAAAACATTGCATTTTTTAATCATGAATTTATCGTGATATGTTGCTGCGAGAAGTCGCTTTTGGTTTTGAAAGCGAGCAATAATTAATTTTTTAGGGTCTTTCTGAAAACATTGTTTGTTTTAGGTTGGAGTCATAATCAGAGGGGTAAAAATGTCCACAGCTTTGATTGTTTCTAACAAGGAAAGGAGAGAAGATATAAATAACATTAGTTTATTTACGGTAAAAAGAAAATGAAATATTCCACGAAATTTAAAAAAAAACATCCAATCCAATGTATTCCCTTTTTATATTATATTTTACTTCAATTTTCTAACAATACTTAGCTTAATTTTTTTTAATGGATATCTTTAATAATTATTAAAAATATATCAATTTAATGAATATAATTCAATACGATTAATTTATTCCCAAAAATTATAAGGTATTTTATCATATTTATATAATCATTATAATTAATATATTTAACTAAATTGAACGTAGTTGGAGTGATTATTTATTTTTGTAATTCCCTGCTATCTCTTCCCTTTATTGTTTTTCTTCTCCCCTATTTTGTTGGAGATTTCTCTAAAAGGTAGATTCATCCTCAGTTCAAACACCAATTCAATTATATATCACCTCGTATTCTATATCTTATTAGTTGTTTTATATCATTTTTCTCCTTTTTCAATTAAATTTTGGTTTAATGATAAATTTAACCATTAATGTTTGTATGTTTTGTCAAAATGGCTTTATTTGAGCATTTTTTGGCCTTCAACCTTTATTCTTTAACAGATTTAATGAATAAATTTAAAGTTTTAATTTTTCTTTTCTTTCAAGAGGTTTCAATTTTTCATAGGTTTGTTTATTGAGAAGTTTCTCTACTGAGTTAATTTTTTTAGATAATTATGTTTATTTTCTTTAAATTAAGAGTTCTTTTTTAAATTTAATGTATTATTTATTTTATTATTCTCCACATGTAATTATCTTATTGGGTTATCTATGCAATAAATTATATCTCCTTAAAAATATTCCATGTATGAAACTCTACATCATCCCCGTTAACTTTTTTAATGATTTTTTCATTAAATCTGTTAGAAAAAGCAGATTGAAAAAAAAACAAAGGTTGATGGCCGAAAAGCTCAAAAATACAATTAGGACTATTTTAACAAAACATGCAGACATTAATGGTTAAATTTGTCATTAAACCTTAAAATTTTGTATGTATATATGTAATATAAATATTTAAATATCAATATATATAACATTTATCTTTACCATGAATGATATTTATTTTTAAACCACAACCATAATTAGGGTTGAGCAATAAAAATTAATAAATTGAAAATTGACCTGAATTGAAGTGTTTGAACGGTTTATAGAATACAAGTTTAAAAATTGTGCTTACTCGAAATCAAATCGAAATTTATTTTTTATTTAATATAGAATTAATTTTATTTTTATCATACAAGAATAAAAATTTTATATTTAAGATAGTGAAAAAATTTTAAAAGTTTTTAAAGTTTTATATAACTTTTTAAAAATATTTATAAAAAAGACTTTAAAATCTTACCAAATAATATTTAAAAGTTATATGAGGAAGTTAATTTTATCAAAATAAATATTAAAATGTAAAACAAAAATTAATATAAAAATGGATAATTAAAGTAAAGTAAAACAAATTATAATAGATGATTAAAAAATGTAAAAGGAAATCCGACGAACCAAATTGATATTACTCTGTGCGTAAAAGTAAGCACCATTATTAAAAGTAATTCAGTAAAGCATAATACTTTTGGTTTGAATGCGTAAAAGTCATGTCAGAGTCTCCTACCAAAAATAAATAAATGAATGAATGAAAAAGAAGGCATGCATGAGTTGAAAAAGTCAAAGCTACTCAACTCAAGGAATATTAGGATTTCTCAATGTATTTTTACCTTAATAGCCTATGATAACGATTCCTTTGATTGCTAAACTCACCTAATATTTTACCAAAAAAGATGTCACCTAATACAATAAATTCCACGTATCCAAAGTCTACTCGTGTCAATTCAACTCTAATCTTTATTCACATGACTATTATCAGATAATTGATAGTAAATTAAAATTTAAAAAAAAACTTTTTATTCATTAAATGTAATTATAAAAATTTGACACTTTTTTAATATAGATTTTTAAAACCGAATAATTATCACTAGCTTAAATGTCTCATTGTTTGTTTAATTTGGTAACCTTAATCTAAATTATGTCAGGTTTAGAATAAGTTTGCATCCGTCAAAATTAGTCTGATTTTCGATTAATTAAAGAATGTATAATATTAATAAATTTTTTTAAAAAATCTGATTTATTAATTTTAAAAATAATAATTTTGAGTTTTGTGAATAGAATGTAATGGAATTTTAGGCAAGATTGTTGAAAGCCAAATTAACGACAAGGCTACACATGGTCAAGGATCGTGATTTTCCGCTTTTTCTCATGTTAGTATGATTTATTGCTTTATCAATGGTCGTTGAAATCCGCATAAAATCAAATTATTGTTTTAATATTAACTAAAGGAATCTTCCTATCCACAACAATACATATAATAAAATTTATATTTCTTAATTTAATTTCATCACATTGCAAGAACATATGTATTATATGTTAAAAAAAATCATATGTTCACAGTCCAAATTAAATTCTCACCCTCCAGAGAAAGTCGAAATTGAATTCTATCTAGGGTTGTGTTATTCGCTTATTCTTAACTTCAACAAATCTAAAGATAAAGTTAAGTATTGTTTAATTAAATAATAATAATAGGTTAAAATATGTTCAAATCTCCTATTCTTTTTGTATGTTAGAATAATTTTCTTTTACTTCCATTTTAAGGAATTCAGTCTTATTTTATTGAATTTAAAACTACAAATTCAGTTATAAATCTTATAAAAAATTATTTAAATTTAATTTTATTATAACGTTTTTACTTTTATTAAATAGGTATTAAGTAAGTATTTTTAAAATGTTATATTATTGAATATAACTAAAAACATTCTAAGAATATTAATAATTAAACCTAAAATTTAAAATCTGTCTAGTTGAAAACAAAAATAGATGAATTAATTAAATTCTATATATTATTAACCAAAATAATACCAATAATTATTATTATGATAGAAAATAGTAAATAAAAAGAAAGCCAGATAAATGTGAAGTGCAAGCCATCAAAAGGAGAAAATAATAATCAGGAAAAATCTGGGAAAAGGTAAAGATTCTAATGCAGACGCGCCACGAAGGAGCATGAAGATCACTAGCCACTGATGCTTCATCGAGCTGATGTTGGTATTCGAGCAAGTGGGTTCCACTATTCATCAGTCAGGAGGGGACAGATCTAAACTGATGTGTACGACGCGACTGTCTCCCTCGTGTTTTGGACTTGGCCTCTCTGACTCAGCGCGTGCGATTTCACCCCTCTCGTTTTTATTATAACTTTTTTCACCCATCGGTTTTTTTATTTAATTATTTAAAATTAAATATAGTTTAATGTGGGTTTTGTTAATTAGCGTGATAATAAATTTATCTCACTAAATGTTTTTACATTCTATAAATTTTATCAAAAATTTAAAATTCAATAAATATATTCTTCAATATTTACAAAATTTATCATTTTAATTCTAATTCTAAAAATAATAAACATATTTAAAAACTCTTTTTACAATTTTATAGTTACTTTTTTAAAGTTTTATAATATATTTTTACTTTTTTACAATTTATATTTACTTTTTTTCATCGACCAAACATATAAAACCCAAAAATTAAAACTATTTTTCTATTCAATCTATTTTGATTTAGTTCCCTTTTTTTATTGTTACATTATTCATCTCAAATGCTTGATTAAAACTTAGAAAAAAGCTCAAATTTAACTATTTTAATTATAAAGCTGACAAAATGGTTGGGTTGACACTTGATGGCACAAGCTCTAACTCTTTGCTGCAAAGGTAGTGTTGGTTTCAAGTTCTATTGTTCTCGTGTCTTTATCATTTCTAGCTCTACATTGGCGAGAGATTGTAAAACAATACCATAACCTTTGATATTTTAAACTTCGGGCTCCTTTGGATGCCCATTTTCCTCTGGTGTGGTGCAATTAAGTGTTATTTCAATGTAATCATGCTGGTGGAAGCTATTTGGATTGCACAGCATCAATGCGTTGAACGCTACACAACACCAGTAGAAATGAAATTTTTCACTGATGAAAAAATTGACAGTGAGTTCAACGCAGGTATGCTTTTACCATTTTGTCTTTGTCATGTGCTTTCATGATAATAAATAATATTTTTAAGTGGATTTTTATAAAAAATAATTATATAATTAATTAAGATATTTATAATAAAATATCAAAAGATACATTTTAATATTTTGTTAAATGAATTTATAAATTCATATATTTTTAATAATTTCGTAAAAGTAAATTAATTTTAAAAACTTCATTATATATCATTTTTAATCTGATGTCCTTAATAGTTATTTTTTATTCTCACCACACCGTTACAGCTGCGTTTGAATCTAAACACACACTCTACTGCTGTTTCTAATCTCACTGCTACAGTAACTAATCTCATCGCCACCGCAGTTTTTAACCTCACCGGAGGTAAACACACCGCCCATTCAAACTAAGCCTTCATCAATTGAGTGAATGAAAGAATAAAGTGGAAGATATTGTTGAAAGTCACTTTTGGTACAAAACTTTTTAAAATGTTTTTCTATTTGTTTTTTTAAATTTTGGTTATACCTCCACAATGAGTCTTTATACATGTCCATGCGATTCATTTTGTGACGAACCTACCACCTCTCACGATAAGTGAATTATTGAGCCAAACAAATCTATCGAGACTTGCACCACAATATAACAAAAAGCTTACTTAAGTGTACAAAACTTTTTAAAATGTTTTTCTATTTGTTTTTTTAAATATAGGTTATACCTCCACAATGAGTCTTTATACATGTCCATGCTATTCATTTTGTGACGAACCTACCACCTCTCACGATAAGTGAATTATTGAGCCAAACAAATCTATCGAGACTTGCACCACAATATAACAAAAAGCTTACTTAAGTTGACATTCACTAAACATACATGAGATGCACGTCGGAACCAAACTTATTGAATCATATCCTAATATGTCACATCATCGTCATTTCAAGGGAACAAACTGTGAGCTTATTGACAATAATCCCTAAACATATTGTCTTCAAATATAAAAACCCATGACAGTATCTGAAGGAGGTTAAGTCTCTTTCCATATCAAAAACTTATTTCCCTTAGACTATTTCACCATAAGATCGTCCTAACTTTTACTGACTTTTTGCCTTACTCAAAGATGAACCATCACATCTTCCCATTGTTAATCTCACTAGTAAACAAAAGCTCATTTTTATTATGATTTTTATTTATTTCAACAAATTTTAAACATTAAGGGCTAAATTTGTTTATTTTTAGATTTAAGATCAAATTGATAGTTTGTATAAATATTTGAGGCTAAATTTGTTATTAGACCAATAAAACAAAGCTTACGTTAGACTTCTGTTAAACAACTAACGGAAGAGTGATTAAAATATTTAATTTTGAAAAGTTGAATAACTAAAATAAAAAATTTTAATAGTTGAATGACCAAAATTGAACAAACTAAATAATTAGTTGACTAATCTTATTCTTTGGCCAATTAAAAATAATTATGAATGGTTATACATACAACTAATCATTTATGAACCAGGGATTAAAAAAATAACATGCATAAAAGAATTGTACAATACTCACACATAATTTCGTAACTTATTTTTTTATATAATTCTTAATTCTAAATCTTTTTACATTAACTCATGTCTTTTTAATTATTATTAAATTTTATCATATTTATGAAAGTTAACTTTCATAATAATTAAAAGAACATGTTAGGATCATATGACTTTTATAATTATGTTTTGAACTAGAATGGCCGTTTATCTCACAACCTTAACCTATTGACAAATAATAAATCATCTAGTGGTAGTGGAATGTCAACTCATAAGTGTCACGTCAATAAAACAGTTTTTTTATTTAAAAATGTGCCTCTTTAAAATAAAGATAAAAAGGAAAGCTTGAAAAGATCCTTTCACTTTTCGAACTCATAAGAATTTTGAGAGAAGAAAATCAATATGATATTTTTTTTTAACAAGTGAGAGATAAAAAAAGAATAGAAGGCCATTTTGTCTTTTTCTTTTTTTTTCATTTGAAAATAAAAAAGATTTGTCCTTAAAAAAAGGAAAAGAAAGATGATGTGAAACTTGTGTACATGACAAAATTGTGGCGTTTTATACGACATGTATTTGATGGAACAGAAATAATTCAGGTACGTTATTTTGAAAAATTATATATATAAGTTTAAAGAAAGTTTATGTCATGAAATATATTAATTTTTTTTGTACAAATATCAATTATTTGATAAATACTTTGGAAGTAACTACGATTTTTATTCGATAATTATGATTATTGAAAAAGAATATTAATATTGCGGTAAAAAGTTTGTGATTCATCACACCTAATTTCAAGTTGAAATCGTAAATACTTAATTATTAATATTTTAATGATAATATCATATTTCATATTTTATTTATATAAATTATGCATGTTAAATTTGACATAAATTAAAAATTTTTAATTATTTATTTTATATAAAAAAATTAATTATATAAATATTTTTTACATCGATATAATAAAAATATCAAATCGATTTGATAAGAAATATTTTTATAATTAGCACAAACGATGAGAAATCACGAGGTACAATGAATTAACTATCCACTAGTTTTATTTAGTTTAGAGGAAACAAGGAACCGACAAACAATGGAAGGATTGTGACAGACGCAAGCTCCAATATTCCACATTCCTGAATATAATAAAACTAATTAATGAGCAATTATGTAAACTAATAATAATGAACAATAATTAGTTGTTGTTTTTTTGTTTGTAAATCAAGCACTAAAGATGTGCTCTTTTTAATTAATTTGTCGTGGTTTCCACGCGCCACACTTGTCGTGATTATTTCTGTACACCCATTAATCCACCTTTGATATGCCGCTTCCTTGATATATTTTGAATATTATTAATCAATTTATCCCGAAGGTTTGCTTCCAGTTCGGTCACCAGATCTCGAGAAAATTGAAGAAGCTCGTTTATCCAACCAAAATATCGTGATAGGATACGGAAGCTTAGTTAGTTCGTCCTTTTTCTCGTAGCATAAATTTGTCGGTTGTCTGTTTCTTTTTACTTTTGGTTTTAGTGGATGGACGGTATTATTGTTTTTCTATAATACTAGATTGAGGAAAGATAAGAGTATTTGACGAGAGTTTTAAATACGTTTTATATAAATTAATTATGATTCACGGTGTTATTAATATTTTTATATGAAATTATAAATATACATGATAAACTCTTATTTTTAAGTAATATTTATAAATTTGAAAATTCTAGAGACTATAGAAAATAAGAATATGTTTAATAGATGTTAAAATCATTATGTTATAGGCATGAGAGTTTGAGTTTGAACCTCAGCAATTTTATTAACTTCTTGCAATTATCAAAAAAGAAAGTTTAATAAATGTATTAAGTTATATATTAATACGAGTAACATAGGACATATATATATATGCAAATTTCAATATAATGATGTAAGAATATATAAAATTAAAATTAATCATTGCTATATTAATATCGACGATGAATATCCGATTTTAATTAAAAATTAAAATGATAGAGCAAACAACCTTACTCTAAATAATATGCACAGATATATATAACTAGATTGTCTTAAGCAAAATGGTTCCGTGACGTTTTTTAGAAATACAAAACTAAATTTTAAAAAAATGAGTTAAGTAATGTTAATTTTCTGAAGAACAATAATTATTAATTAAGTAATAAAAGTAAATTGTTATGATATTTATTTTTTATTAAATTGTTTATTTGACTTTATGATTAGTTTCGTTTATTGTTAATGGATAAAGTTGATATTAATTAAATTATGACTCGTGAGTAATATAAAAAAAACTTTAAAAGATAATTAAAATTTTATATTAATAACAAAATTTCTAATTATATTAGAGTTATTAAAAATATAAACAAATAAAAAATTTAACAACAACAAATATTATTAAAAAAACTGTTTGTCTTTCAATACTTCTATATAAAATATTTGAAAATTTTTAACCATTATATGTATAAAGAAAAAAAAGAAGAAGCTATTGATGCATGCGTGTGGGGTGCAGTTATGGTCCCATGGCAATGCTATGAGTTTCAACAAGACAGCTAAAGGTTCACCTACTTTTTGCCTTTTTGGAATATTTTCTTTGGAATCCAAAAACCATAATATAGGAATACAATCCTCTCTTTCTACATTTTTCTTCAAGCGTTTAGTTTTTTTTTTTTCACGTTATAATATCATTATAATATTTAATTTTATTATTATCGTTATTTTTACACTAATAACAAATAAACGGATAGCTCACCCAAAAACACCTTAAACTATATTAAAAGTTAAGTTAAAACTATTCTCGGATATTTATGCTGTTGAAGTTATTTGCCTACCAACAATCTCAAAAAAAGAAAAAAGAATCTCCTTTTCTTTTGCTAGAAATGTTTTGTAACAACACTTCTTGTTCATCAAGTAATATTGTGTCATTCTCAAAAAATATCTCAAAAAATCTCACCTTTTAATATATATACTAACCATCAAGTCAAGAAACCCCCCTCACACCCTCAACTGGTATTCTAAAAAATATAAAAATTACACAACTAATACATATGACAATTTCTTGATGGAGTTGAGAAAAGAAAGTTATCATCAGTAATTATGCTGCCTTATATAAACATTTACACATTTGAGTGAGTATTTCTAACAACTTCAATAAAATCTAATTAGATAAACAATCTTCATTTTCAACATATTTCATCAACGAAAAGAAATTTGATGCTTTGGAGAAATTACATCTACTTGGTTTTCTTAACTCCTTTAAAACTTTTTGAAAAATAAAATCCAACCTTCTTTTCCTCTTACATTTGAAACAAAGAAACAATGGAGGAAGGTCATCATTTAGGTCTAATAGAACAAAGAATATGAGTCATGAGTGGTGATCGGGTAATGTAGGACATTGATATGATTATATCACTTGAAAACAACATAAATAAATTAAAATATAAAATAACTACGTTAAATTTATGTAATCCATATTATTATTTAAATTTTTTATTGGGTTGGTGTTTCCTTTAATCAGATTATCAACTCGGTTAAGAAGTTACGAGAATTCTCTTCCTTAATTCAAATAAGTAATATTATTCGAGGGTATTTAGTCTTTTCACTTAAAAAAATCAATAAGAATATATTTGAACCCACACAATTTACTTTAGTAAAATCTTTAATTGATCATTCAACTAAAGTTTTATTTTAATATTTTTATATATTTAATTTTATTATGCACGCTGTATTTCCCCCCTCAGTTGTATATATTGATAATATACTTCATTGATTTGGTGTCATAAGTTAAGTCGACACCGACTCAGGATTGATGACAACACCATGATAAAATAATTTAATGAATTTTTCATTTTAATAACATATATATTTCATATTGTTGTTGTTAATTAATTAGTTTCAAATCATACAATTCATTATTTATTATATTATTTTTGAACAAATCTTTGTGTTTTAAATTTATAGTTTCCACACGCTTACACGTGTCATAAAATTTCTAGTAATATATTAATTTTTTAACATTTATATAAATGTAATATATTTTAAATATTATCCGAATATACAAATTATCAAAGGTAACATTATAGTTGAAAGTCAATGTGACAATAAAGAACTAGCAATTAATAGTTTTAAAACAAAAAGGTTGTTTACAATGCATTCACTAAATTCGTATAAATCTATATTATTGTTTAAACTCTTGATTATAAATGTAGCACCCCTAACCAGGTACTTAGAAATTTTTTTCAAAACATCAAAAATTTTCAAAGGAATAGGGGATGCACGCCCATGTGGCCAGGCCATGTGGCTCACACGGCCAAGGGACACACCTATGTCTTAGGCCATGTCCAAAACTGGGTGCTCACTGACTTATGTCACACGGCCAAGTCACACGTTGTGTGAGCATACTGACTTACAATATTAAGGTGTAAGGTTCATAGGACCAAGTCACACGCCTGTGTGCTAGGCCATGTGCCACACACGGTTGAGACACACGCCCGTGTCTCTGCTCGTGTAAAAATACATGAGCATTCTGTTTTGAAATTTTTAAGTTGCATGGGACACACGGCCAAAGCACATGCCCATGTGTTAGCCGTGTAGACTTAAAACGAACCTTCTTAGACATCAAGTTTACCAATTCCCTGCAATCTTGAACACCAAGCAACTTTAAAATCATTTATTCAACCAATTCAAAATACGATCAAATACCTTCAAAACATGTCAAAATAATCAACCTAGATGTCTAACCAATGTACCCTCATAGGTACCACAATTATATTATCAAAACATATTAATTTAAACATCATTCAAATCAAATTTGTAAAGATACCAACTTCATTCTAATTTGCCTATATCATATTCATTTATGAACTAATTTAAAACATGTCATATTATAGCCTTAATTAACATAACACATACTCATATGTATATAACCAACTAATATTAACTTATAATCTTATTTACAATCAATCCACAAAATATTTAATATTTAGACGCCCTAGGTACATGCCGACACAAAAAGAGATATACATCACCACGTTTTAAGTTCAGGACCGTTGATGGATGCTGAGGTAATCAAACTTAAGTACCTAACCTACGCACGGAAAACAAAACCGTACGCTGAGTATAAACTCAGTGGTATTTCTATAATCCAAATAATTTAAATGCAATATATTACAATATATACATTTAATCACACCATAACATTAATCATTCAATTAATCAATTTCATAAACACATCATTCATAACATATTCAATTCTCATATTTGCTATTCAAATAACTTTTCACAATATAATACACAATTCACGTGCCTCATTTTCATTTCACATTCAATGTTTTCCAATACCAATCATAGTATCATCTCATTTGATTACCCCTATTAACACGACTCGGACTCTGACGGATACACGGATCCAACCAAAACACACCAGTTTGGTACCTAGTACCTCATTGGATAATTTGAAGAAATAAATTGACACCCAGTGTCTCATCGGCTAAACCGAAGTAAATTGGCACCCAGTGCCTCATCGAATTAATTCGAAGTAGTGAATTAACACTCAGTGTCTCATCGACTCGAAGTCGAAGAAATCCCTAAACTCTTCCAATCTATGGCATGCCATCTATATCCGACTTAGCTTGATACAGTTAATAGAGTTTAATTTCGCATTTCAGATATAATCAATATCCAATACCGATTTTTCATATAATCACAAAATTACGCATATAATCATTCCAATTCAAAAATAATCCATTCAATATATATATCTACCAATTCAATTCATTCAATCAATTATCAAAATATCAATTACTTACGTCAACACTTACCATATACATTAAATAAAAATTACAACAATTAATAACCAATTTCGGATTATAGAAATACAAACCAGAATTTTCGAGCTATTCCTCGTTGACTTTATCTTTTCCCTTCTTAGTAGAGGTTTTCGCCACAACGTTAGCTACGGAATTAAAACAATTAAAATTCATTAATACAATACAATTCAATTTCACATTGAATATTTTCAAATTTTATTCAACTTTTTCCTAAATTCCAATTTAGTCCCTAAACCGAGACTAACTTTATTTCTTCACAATTAATTCTATATTTTCATTCAATTTCCACTTTAAACTAGATTTAACTCTCTAATTTCACATAAATCCCTAAATTTTGAAAATTTCACAATTTAATCCGTAATACTCAAAATTTATAATTTATTCTACAATTCAATCCTATTTTATTTCTAACTTAAAAATCTATCAATTTAATCCTAATACTCAAATTATTCAATATAGACAACATTTAAAAACTCAATAATTTCTAAAATTTTGACATAGGTTGGGTAGTATTTAATACCGAAATTCCAAAAACATAAAATTACAAGAAAAAGGGACTAAATTAACTAATCAATTGAGCTTTGAACAATTGAAAACCCTAACTTGTCTTTCTCCTTATTTCTTTCTTTTTCCCTTCTGTTTCGTTTTCTTTCTTTCGTTTTCTATTTCTATTTCTTTTATTTCTTTGTTTTATAATATAATATAGTATAATATATATACTTAAACATTAAGTTTTAATATTATATAATATTATAATATATATTTTTACTTTAAATTTTATAATAATTCCATTTTATGCCGCCTCAATTATGACCATTGGCATAATTTCTTCTTTAATCCTTTTAATTTTTCTTGAATCTATAATTAAACTTTCATCCTTTATACAATTTAGTCCTTATACCTAAATACTCTTAATTCATACAAATTCACCTAACCAAAACCTAATAAATCACACAACTAAATATTTATGAGTCTAATTTACGAAAACAGAATCTCGAAAATGCATTTTCTGACACCCGTGACTATAGAGTTGTTACAAAATAGGTATTACGAGTTAACCTGGGAATAATCTGGTTAGAAAATTTATTAAAATGTATTTTTATATTTTAAACAAGTTATCGTATTAGAGAGTATTTTAGTCTTTATATTTTAAAAATAATAATAAAAAATATACATATGATGAGATTTGAATCCAATTAAAGTGTATTAGAAAAAACCTTAAAGTTACTGCACACCCAAAATTTTATTTTAATATTTTTACATATTTTAATTTTATTATGCACACCTTATTACCTCTATCAATTGTATATATTAGTAATATTGTTAATTGAATTGGTGTCATAAGTTAACTCGACATCAACTCAAGATTGATGATAACACCATAATAAACAATTGTAGTGCATTTAATATTCTTAATCTAATGTATTTACACGTTTAAATTTCGTTTACTCGCAATTTAATCTAATTTTAATGTCATACACATTGCATATGTAATTATGAATTAATTTCAAACCATATGTTTTATTATTTATTGTATGTTATTTAAACACACTCATATGTTCTAAATACGTAGTTTTCACACACATGTACGTGTGATAGAATTTCTAATAATGTTTCAATTGCTTGACTTATTCCAAAATACAATTCTAATTTTTTATTGTTTTTATTATTTTTTAAACATTTAAATATTTTTACTACTTTATTTTTTTACCTTGAAAGCCCGGTTTTGAGTCTCACTATCTTCAGTTTTGATGTATTCGTCTCCCTTCACCATATGCATAGACTTGTGTGAACTTTGTCAGGTTTTCTTTTGAATCGGTCCAGTTTTTGTTCGGTTCTTAATATGTTGTGCATTGTATTAATTGATTCTAAATTATAGTTGGTCGAATATGAATTTATATTTGTAATTGTATTGTCTTGTCTTGTATTAGTGATTTTTAAAAAAATAATTATGATTAAATTTAAATAAAAATAATGTTAAATTTAACTAAAATCGAATTAAGGAATAAAGATCTCTTACATGAAGCCATGTTTGATTGGGAAATGGGTTTTGTCGTTATTTCTTATCCTCGTCTTAGATTAGTTGCGGAGACAAACATCAACATCATTATTGAAATCCAAATCCAACGGCGACAAAACAATCTGTCGGTAGACCAACTATATTAATATTAATAATATATATGCTCCAATTTCTATTTCAGACAAAAACCACACACATGGTTTTGAATTCGACCCCCACTGTTGCTTTCAAATAGGCCCATCGCACTCAGCCACGCGTCGTTATTCTATAATTAAATACAAACGGTATAAAAAAAATAACATATACAAAAATTTATATAATATGATTTTTTTTAGACTTAATGATAAATTTGGCAATTTTGACAAAACATATAAAAGTTAGCAGCCTTAATTATATTTTTGAACTTTTTTTTGGCAATCAACCTTTGTTATTTTCTTCAATCCGTTTTTTCTAAAAAATTAATAAAAAAATTTCAATATTTCAATATTTATTTTCTTTCAAAAGATTTCAATATTTCATAGGTTTGTTTTTTAAGAATTTTTTTACTGAATTAATTTTTTTAGATAATTACATTTATTTTCTTTAAATTAAGAGTTATTTTTTTAATTTAATATTTTTTTTATTTTTCACATGTAATTATCTTATTGGGTAATCTAAGTAATAAATTATATCTCATTGAAAATACTCCACATATGAAATTCCACATCATCCCCATTAACTTTTTTAACCATATTTTCATTAAATCTATTAAAAAAGCAGATTAAAAAAAAGAACAAATGTTGATGGCAAAAAAAGACTCAGTAATATAATTAGGGTAATTTTGACAAAACTTGCAAACGTTAGTGGCCAAATTTATCATTAAATTTTTTTTATAGTTAAAATTATATAAAAATGAAATATTTTAAACATATTTATGATATTATAAAGCTATAAAAAATTGTTAACAACTTCTTATCCGGTGACAATAGACAATAGTAATATGTTGTTGAAATGAGAGTTTTTGTTCGATTCCATGTAATTCCATTATCCTTCTTCAATTGTATAAAAAGAAAAAATATTACGAAAATTGTAATTTGCTCTTTATGTGATAATTTGTTATAGTTTTCTCAAGTTTATTGTATTTTAGTGCATGATTGATTTACGTGTAGGTAGTATTTGGTGTTTTTTTATATTATGATTTTAATAGAATGTCATTATTTGGAATGTGATACTTAGAAATGTGATTGCCGGAAAATTTACTTTATAATATTTGGTATAGATATGAAGATATTGATTAAACTCTAATGAATGTTACACTATTACATTTGATTCACTAAATACTTTCTTAACATGATATTAATGTATTTTTTAATGAAAAACATATTCATTAAAAACCGAAAATTCTGAAAAGGCAAAACGAAGTGAAAACAAATAGGGCATAACTATACCCAAGCTGACAGGTTTAATTTTTATAATAAACTTTATTATTAACAAATATTTAAATTAAATATTTAATAAAAAATTAATTGATATTTTTTTTAAATATTTATAATGCTAAATGAAACGAAAATCATTTCAAATTTGTCCTACATATATTTTGTAAAAAAAAATAATGTACATGTAAAATAATGTATATATAAAACTTGATTTTGAATAAAATTAAAAAATTACATATATAATATTTACGAAAAATCCGTTAAAATAATACAAGAAATCAAGTAGAAGGACAAAGGAATACTGCAGTAACTTCTTCTTTCTTTTATGTTTAGAGTTAATTTTGTTGTAACATTTTTTTTAATTTTCATACTTTTTACCATAAGAATCATATTGTCATATTCATGAGAAAGTAACTTGTAAAAGAGAGTTAGATTCCAAAAAAAGAAAATAAATTTTAACATACCAAACATTAAAATTGTTTTTCGATTAATTAAATTTTAAAAAAGTGATTACTTTTTATCATATCAAACGCTACCAATATATCTTGATAATAGCTATAAGTATCTAATATCATTCTAACCAAACCCGTAAACCCCACTTTGTTGTATAAGTTGAGAGTTTGACATCTGGCATTAAACCAATAGGACATGTGTCTTAAATTATGCTAACAATTTATATCGCATAAAACTATGTTTAATTTTTTTAAAAAATTCCTTAATATTAGACTCTTTTTGAAAATCTGTATATGCATAAATTCCATAAATGATTATTTCAAGTTTCCATTAATCATTCCCTTACATTACCATTAATCTTGAGTTCATTATTGGAACATTCCAATTTATACGGGCTTAAAGAATAAAATAATTTAAATTTCCCAATTTGCAATTAAACTTTATATTTATGGCAATGCACATTAATCTTTTACACCAATTTTGAATGTAATTATTCTAAAAAAAAAATGGAAAAGGAAAAATCTGTATTGATTGTTGCATACTTGATAACTAGTTTAGATCTTAAGATAGAAAAACTTCAACCACTAATTTAAGGAAATGTTTTTTTAGTTTGAAGATAATATATCTACTGTTAAAAAAATTTCTTCCACACACGTAATAGGTATGACATAATCTAGTATTAATAAAAATAATATTCTATATATATTTCATCGGTTAAAATATTATATTATTGATAAATATAATTATATTAAAAATATTAAATATTTGAATTGTTAAAATATTAATTATAAAAATATTTGAAAATTCAATACCAGTATAATCCTCTCCTTATATTAACATATTTTTATATTATAACTATATTTAAAATGTTATATATTTATATGATTTTCATGGTTTAATAAAATTGTGTATTTATATCCTAAAAAACAATTTGTAATAGCCCGATTTTAGGCCTAGTCAGAACAGTGGTTTCGGGACCACAAATCCGACGAGAAAAAAAAATGTAATGGCCTGAATTTTCAGAGGTGTCGGAACGGTGATTCGAGATCACTAAATTCGACAAATGGGTAGAAAATATTATTAATTTAGTAAGTATAAGTTAAATGTGAAGTTAGGAAAATTTTTGAAATAGTGAATAGTGCACTAGAAATAAATATTAAAATAATTAGAATCGAAATGAGGTATCAAGACCTCGGGGATTTTAAACCAAGCCATAAATATTTTTATAAATATTTATGGAGTGTTAAAAAGTTAGTATTAAAGTTTCGTTAAGAAATTTTAAAGTTCCGATAATTAATTGAGCAAAAAGGACTAAATTGTAATAAATGCAAAATTTTGGGAAATAATTAAATAGCTTAAATGATAAAAGGAAGAGGGCTTAAAAGGCAAATAGACCTAAGGTCTATTTGGGCTGGACGGCAAAGGCATGAAATCAGCAAGAAAGTGAGAAGAATTAAGGGTAAAATTGGAATATTGCAAAATTTGCTTAATAAAGTTAGGACCAAAGAGGAATTATCTAGATTTCTCTTCATTTTTCTGAATTCTCATTAGCTAAAACACCATGGAAGGGCTTCTTCAAGCTGGTTCTTCATATT
Source organism: Gossypium hirsutum (assembly GCF_007990345.1). Classification (NCBI taxonomy): domain Eukaryota; kingdom Viridiplantae; phylum Streptophyta; class Magnoliopsida; order Malvales; family Malvaceae; genus Gossypium; species Gossypium hirsutum. Next base: position 10,533,640 of record NC_053441.1, on the reverse strand, counting down.
TTTATTACAAGTAAGTTCAATTCTTGACTATTTCTTGAAATTTTTGTATTTGTATGACTTTTACAACTAGGCCCACTTGTTAAATTCATTAGTTTTTGATTTTATGAAAGAAGTTGAAAGTTGATATGAAAATGTGCTGGAATTATATGATGATTTATCATGAAATTAGAGCTTTAAATTGTTCATATGCTGATTTTATTGAAAGAATTGAATAGAAAGTGAATGTTTGGGACCTAATAGTAAAAGAGTTTGAAGATAGAGTTATATGTGGAAATTCTGGATTTCAATAGTTGAGTAACAACTTATAATGTCTAGGTAAAGTATTAATTGAGAAAATTAGATTAATTGAGGGGTTAATTGAGAAAGGACCGAATTGTATAAACTGTGAAATTTGGGGCAAAATGGAAATCAACATTTTGCACTAAAGCAGTTTTGGACAGCAGCAGAAGTGTAACTTTGAAAAATCACCAAAACTTGTAGAGATTGAATTAGAGGATGAATAAAATATGAAACTAAAGCTTGTTGAGTCTAGTTTCTTATAAAAGAAATGGTGTGAGCAATGGAATTGTAAATCATGAGATATAATAGATTTTGTGAGACAAGGTCAGAATGAATTCGGGTTCCCCTGTTCTGACTTTGGAAAATCATTAAAAATCGGACAAAAATTATTATGAGTTATAATTTATATAGTTAGAATCCTTAATGAGTATATTTTTATAAGAAACAAACAAAAACATCATCCAAATTCTTTACAATGAGATAATTAATTTTTAGTGAAGAGTGGTCGGAACTGTCAGACAGTGAAACAGGGGAAACTTTAAAGAATAAACTGTACTATTTGGTCGAACCAAAAATTCTGAAAATTTTATGATATGAAGATATGTGAGTCTAGTTTCAGGAAAAATTAATGGATCTTAATTTGGAGCTCTGTAGCTCCGGATAAAAATAATTTAGTGACTCTGACTCGGATAAACAATTTTGAATATACATGTGAGTGAATAGTGAAATTATAGCTAATGTTGTTTAAGTGTGTTATACACATTAAGGATGTGGAATGGAGAGGAGGAGGAGGAAAATTGGGAAATATATGAATGATTTGTGTATAATTGGTCATATGCTTGATTTTAATTGATAAACGATGAAATATGAATTATACTTATATTTGTGCATTATTGGTCATGGCATGTGTGAAAATAAAGTTTCATAGTATGTGTGTATGGTATATTCAATATATGATGTGGCATGAAATAATGTCATGAATGGTTTATGAATTAACACATGTTGGTAAGCCTGATATATGAATAAATGATCAAATTGAGCGGAACGCCGGATTTGAGTACTTCTGATCAAGTGATAAAGTGATAAGTGGTAGCATTAGCTACACTTATCTGATCAAGTGAGAAAGTGATAAGTGGTAGCATTAGCTACACTTATCTGATCAAGTGAAAAAGTGATAAGTGTCACACTTATCTGATCAAGTGATAAGTGTTAGCTTTAGCTACACTTATCTGATCAAGTGAAAAAGTGATAAGTGCTATACTTATCTGATCAAGTGACAAAGTGATAAGTGTTAGCCTTAGCTACACTTATCTGATCAAGTGAGAAAGTGATAAGTGGTAGCCTTAGCTACTCTTATCTGATCAAGTGACAAAGTGATAAGTGGTAGCCTAGCTACACTTATCTGATCAGGGACAAGTGATAAGTGATCATATGTAAGACCATAGTTATACTATGGCAAAGTGAAAGTGAAGTACTCAATTTTCCGTAACTGTTCCCTAATTTGATTAAGGATGGTAAGTGACAAATGGGCCCAAAAGAATTAAAGTAAATGGATAAGTGGTAGTGTACTTATATTAGGACGATGTTGTTATTCAAGCTAAAATGATATTTTCGTTGCAAAATTGAGAATTTCATAAATGTGTTATTGAATGGTATAATCAATAAACATTGAGTTAAATGGTAAATACGTATTAGTGTTGAACTTGATGTCATTGAATTGTACGTGAACTAAATGGAAATTGCTAGTGATATGATCTAAATCGTGAGCATGAGAAATTGCGAATTGAGGGAAATGGAAATGAAGTATTGAATTGCATGAGTATGTATCGGGTCTCGTAAGCCCTAATTATTATGATTATAACATTTTGAGGATATACTGTGAAAAGTTATAGAAGCATGTTAATTATTTTGAAAGTTTTAATTTAAATGAAATTTTATAACTCGGTTAAATACGTTTACAAGTGCATGTGTTTTGGTAATGCCTCGTACCCTATTCCGGTATTGAATACGGGTAAGGGGTGTTACACAATTTGTGTATATTGTATAAAAATAAAATTTACATTTATTCCTAAAAATATTTATATTATTTTTGCACATTGTACAATATATTAAAAAATAATTAATTCTTGATCATATTTAATACTATTTTCCTTCACTCCTCTTCTCATATTTAATACCATTTTATTTTATTTTATTTTCTTGTGATGTGAGTCATCCCTATAGATCTTATTTGATTAAATAAAATTTAAATACAACATGGAAATTAGGGATAGTAACATAGGTTGATGTTATCAAATTTATTATTGTTTCACAATTGGCACGTTTTACTTCACTACTCATCTTGTTTTGTTATGAACTTTATCTACACTCTGGCGCACTTTATTTTAATTTAACTTTTATTAGTTATTTTTAATATTTTATTTTTTAAAAAGTCAAACGAATATTTAAACATTAAAAATATGGATCTTTTTATATTACATTATTATGATTTTAACTTTTAATACAGGTATAAAAATATATAAGGGTAAAATGATAACTTCATATAGTGGAGTAGGGTAGAGCGGGATAAACAATTATCATAACCACTTCATACTTATTATCCAAAAGAAAAAAAAAATTCACCCTGTCCCATCTCATATCCACTTTTCAAGAGAAAAAAAATAATTTCAATTCGAAGTGGATAAGTTTGAAATCCATCAAGTTATTCGAGTTTTACCATCTCTAATAAAAATGACAAAAACAACACAACATATTCATTAAACACAATTAATAGAAGAGTAATTGTTTGAAATATAGTGGAGTTTTTAAACATATTTTTAACTTTTATATGTACAATCCACTCGTAAATCTAAAAATTCCACTACTTACATATAAATAATTTAGGATGATATAATGAAGATTGGAATTGTGGTGGAGGGATATGAAAAAGATGATGATATATAGAATAAAGTAATGTGGGTGATTATGATTTAATGATGTGAAGAATCTTTAATTTCCTTTTTGTAAATGTTTTGTCCACTTTCTATCTATCTTATTGCTCCTACTATTTCGTTTTGTACATAATGAATGATTAATATACATTTATAGGGAAAGCACACTGATGAAATCCATTCAATTTGGGTTGGCTGGACTTCCATATATAATTTTTCTTTTTGCATTTTGGATTCAATCAAACATGCCTTTTTTTGCAAATGTAATGTATGAAATGGCGATAAGATGTACATAACTTGTGAAGTTCTCCTTTACCAACATCACTTTCCTTTATTTTTAATTTTTGCTAAATTTGATTCGGCGGTCCAAGCCTAAAATAGAAATTTCTCTATTTAAGTTTTTTTAAAGTTTTAAATTAGTAAAAATAAAACTACACTTTGACTCTCATTAAAAATGATAATTTTTTTTTAAATTCTTTCAAAATTATAAATATATAAAATTTTCAAATGATAATTTTACATTTTCACTATCTATCATAAAAATTAAAATTTAATGCTTATATTCTTAAATAAATTTTCTATCTTCACCCCTAATATGTTATTTAATCTATCGTCAAAATTTAAAGCTTGCTTACGTTAATTCATATAATTCTATAAGATTTAATAGATTCAGAGTATAAATTTTACAAGTACACGCATCAATCAAAGAAAGTAAGAAAGAGAAAACATAAACTGGATTTGATTAGGGTTTCTAGAAAAATATAAGCTTGTCACAACGGTTTGAATAGAATGCCAACAAATCAATATTATTGTGGAACTTGTCCAGTGCCACACATTTAAGGATGTTGTTAACCTTGAGATATGAACAAGTTAAACGCATCGAAGTCATGAATTCCGTATTCTGTAAAATTTGAATATGTAAAGACAACAACTTCACTGTTTAATTATGTTTTTATTTTTTTACTTATTTCAAAAATAAACTTTTAAATGCCATACGAAAAATTATTACCATGTTCATTAATAGGCAAAACATTTTATTAGCATATTAAAAATAAACATTTTGTCCGCTGCTAATAAAAAATATCTGTAAGTTTAATAATAAAAAAATCTACAAATGTTATAAGGATATTACTATTTTATTATATCTTAAAGTCACGTAATGTTATTTCATACTTGCTCGTGAAGACTTTTAACTGTACTAATGATAGGAGGAGGGGATAAATATTTTTTTTAATAATATAAGACATCACACATATAATAAAAATAATTACTTGATTTATTAAAAATTAAGGTTAATATATAAAAGTTATATATTCGAGTTATGGTCTTTAAATTATACATTCGTAACTTTATGATATTTCATTGTCATAAAATAGAGAGCTACCTTCTACGTGTTAATTTAGAAGATTAAAACTACAATGTTTGAATATTTCAAGATATCAATGGATTTAAGTACACTTTCACATTTAGTTTTTTGTTCTTAATAATTTGACATAACAAATATTGATTTATTATATTTTAATATCAGAATTTATTTTACGGCTCTAACATTATCCCCGATTTATTTTTCTCGATGACTTAAAAATTAAAATTGTAAATTTGTACATTTAGATGTGGATTGCTTTTCCTCAATTAAATGCAAAATTTGAAAATTATTTGGTGACCAATTAGTTAACCTAAAAATAAAAATTTTTAAAATTTTAAAATAGTCATTGATCAAAAAAGATAAAATTAAATAACTAATAGATTATTTTGTAATTTTTTTATAATAGAGTGATAAAAAATACAAATAGTTGGTTGAGGGTTAAATTAAAAAAATTATAATTGGGTTACTGCTAATATAGTTTATCATAACCTTTTTCTAGGTAAAAAATGCTATTTATTTTAAAATTTTAATTTGTGAGTTGGTTAAGGCTGAAATCTTGGACTCATCTATAACAAAAATGTTAATTTTGTAATACAACTATTTGACTGAAGTTAAGTATCATAAATGAAGCAATATTAGTTAAATTAAAAATTATCGTAAATTAAGATAACATATTTTTATCTAAAAATTACAAATTACTCGTATTTCCACTAGAAAAAGGATTTATATTTTCAAAGTTTCTTTAAATCTCGAATTTGTTTAATTTTTTCAGTTTTCGTATAAAACAAACATTTAATAAAATAAATTTAGGTTTATTTCAACTGGTTTACCTAATTATTTTAGATAGAAAATTGAAGCAGTTAGAACTCAAATTTCAATGCTTACGCTTTTTATAGTATTTTTTTATTATGTTGTAAAATTTAAATTAATTTAATATTTTTATCATATCCATCTAAACACTGTAATATTAATAGTTAAAAATAATTTATTTTAAATTTAATATAACATGAAATATAATGGTTGAATTATTCAAATATTAATCATAAAAAAATTATAAAAATATTTAAAATCTGATGTAAATAAATATTTCTTTAAATTAAAATATGTTTATTGGTTTCATAGTATAGAAGATAACCAAATATAGCATTATTCTGAGCTCTAAAAAAGAAACACTTAAAAATGAAAATTTCATAGAAGATTCCAAAAACTTTTGTCCCCAAAACCACGAGAAATGGCATTAAATTGGCCAAGTACAATATTCTTTATAAAAAAAAAAGTTTAAGACGAGAAATTGCGTCGTAAATAAATCATTACCTAATTTATCGTTAACATATCTTGAGATTTAGACAGGTGCGTAGAATGCGCGAGATGGGGCCCAAAATTTTAAAAGTATGAACAGTTGAGAGACCGCTTAATTATATTTTATATTTATTTTTATGGTTGCTTGACTCGTTCTATGAAAATGAAATATTCAGTTTCAAATGTGAACATGTTTTAATTATTTTTATAAATGTGATATCTTATTTATTTTCCAATCTGTTTTCTTCTCATTTTATTTATTCACTTCTTTATTCTCTCACAACAGTACTTTTACATTATATAAATTAGATCTACCTTTAATCTATTTAAAATTTAATTTTTAGTATAAAATTATTTTAAAATAATAGAATTAATTGTAATATTTTAGATTGGTCTCGAATTTTAAATCATTAAAATATTTATCGTATCAATCAAGTCTTGTTTTCAATTTAGTCATTAACTTCGGTGTTGAATATTGTTAATGGGTAAAAATAAGTATTCTATAAAAATAAAAATAAGTGAGAGAAAATGAGGAAAAATTATTTTTAAACCCTCCAATTTTTCTATCTCCATAGAAATATTCAATACCCATTCTTTAAAAAAATATAGAAAAAATTAAACATAATTATTGGTTCTCTATTTTTACCTCTTTTATTTCTTGACCTAGCTTTTTTGTTATTGGAAAAGAGAAAATTCAGAATATAATTTATTTTTATAATTTGTGTTTTGAAAAAAATAATTGAAATGAATTAAAATTTTAGATTGAGTCTGAAAAAGAAAATTTTGTGGTAAAAATTATATTTTTGGCTAAAAATGACATCAGAGCCTATTTTACAAGCCTTTGTAATATCAATTTTCAATATTATTTGGGGGCATGTAACTTGACTTGAAGATATTATTAATTTAGTTTTTAGAAACATTGAGAAAGCATGTAATGATCTAACTTTGTTTTGTTTTGTTTTTAATTTTCTACTGGATTCCATTGAATGATGATTTTTTTTATTTCCCATACATATTAGTTCTTCAACAAAAATATTTTCAAGATTTTATATTTCTAGAATTTTTATATAGAAATTTTTTATTTTTAATAATTTTGAGTTTTTTAAATTATTTTTTATATAGAATAGGAGTAAATTTGATAGAATACAAAAAAAATTGAGGACTTAAATTATTATTATTATACCAACTAAAAAAGTGTCATTTAATAGTTGGGTGATAAAAAAAACAATTTCAAAAATTTTAGTGGTTAAATTGTAATTTTTTTAGTTAAGTGATTAAAATGAAAATTTACCTCTAATTTAGTGACTAATGATGTAGTTTACTCTTATTTTAAATACTAGGGTTGTTGGCAGTATAAAGAAGAGGCGGCTCATGATAGGTAGCATGCTAGGCCAGGCCCATTGCTCTGCCTTTAAAATTAATACTATTAAGTTATTAGCTCTTATGAATGGGTTTCGGACATTTGAAATTTAAACATACTCGTATTATATATATATATATATATATGACTCCGATATAGTAGTTTAAATTGCTGCTTTTATATGGAATATTATTAAGTATTCTGAAAGTAAAAGTTTTATTAGTAATAATAACTTCCTTTTTATAACAACATTTCATTGTAAAATCCGTTGTTTATGTTTTATTTTTATTGTTTATATATCAATAACAATCATTTAGTATATATAAAATAATAACAACTTATTATTTCAAATTTTAGTAAATTTAATTATATCAAGTGAAATAAAAATAAATTTTAGCTAATATATCGTTTCAATAAAATATTTAAATTTTATATAAAATATAAATAAAATAAATTATACTACTATGAAACAAGCCTTAAGGCCTTACTTACATGACATATGTCCAATATCAAATTTTTTTTACGGCTAAATTCCAGTTTCTAATCCCTCTTTTATTGTTGAGATTATGTATGAAAGGTTTTATATTTCGATTAAATTTAAAATTTAAAATTTAATCTTTATATTTTATTTTTTTGACTTAGTACCTCAATTTTTGTAATGTCTTTAGTTAGTCTAAATACTTTATTCTAATTAAAATGCTGATGTGGAATTTTAAAATTGTTGACACCAATAAAATTTTCTATTAAATTCAGGTTCATTACAATGTTAGTTTTTTTTGTTACATGGATACCAAGTGAGTGTTTTTTTTTAAATGCCACGCCAACAAATTTAATAGAAGAATTTTAACACTATTAATAAATGAACTTAAATTTTCATGTTCGAAAAGTCGAGAGACTAAATCCCTACAAATAAAAATATGGAGATTAAATTTCAAATAGTGTAACCTTTAAAATTTTACTTTATAACTTAACAAGAATGTTGTTATATAAGTGTATAACAATCACATTTTATAGTAAAAAAAGAGGTTGTCATAAAGAAGATTAATTGTAATTAAAATGATGATAAATAAATAAATAAATGAGATATTTGTGATGATTAATTCGCGTAAACTTTTAGCTTGCATGTATCTAATAATAATATAGTTTAAAATTTCAATTCGAATATTGTAGTGTTGGTTTTTTAGTACTTTTACTTTTTTTGATGTATATTTTAATCACTTCTCCCTTGCTTTAAACCTTTATAAAATCTAAAATGTTAATTAAAAATATCAAATGTCATTTCATAAAATAAAGCGTAAAAATGATTTACCCCTAACTTTATTCAAAGGTCTTTTAGAGCGATTATATTGCTTGCAACAACTATATCACTGTCATACCAAATATTATAGCTTGAATCGGAAAAAGTAAAGGTCCAAATATTATTTTTAACAATGATTTTATGTAAGTAAATTTTATATTTTTATTACATAAAAATAAAATTTAACTTTGAATAAACTTGGAAAAAAGAGTTAGTTTGGGTTACAATACAAAAACAAAGGCTTAACTATAAGAAAAGTGAAGAACTTTTGTTTTTTGGTTTTGAATATATTTCATAAATTTGTAAATTTGCTAAACACTATTTTTATGCATGATGTGTACTACTGACAAAATAATTCGACTTTGACAGGTTTCAATCCAATTTGATTTTTTTTGGGGTTTGAAAATCAGGTTTTAAAGTAAATGGAGGTCAAATTCTCTCCTCCTCGACTTAAACTTGTACAATACTTTGTAATATTTTAATTATCTATTTTTTTTAATTTTATATGATTTTATAACAAGTATTTTATTTAATATTGCAAATATAAAAACATTAAACATGTAATGTTTCAAGGCAGGATTGGGTCTGGTGATTTTTTTCAGAATTGGATTTGAGTGTTACAAAAAACTGCGTCGCCCATATTATTCTGATGTCATCCTTAATTATGGCTATCCAACTTTTTAGAATTGAGTAAGTTTAATTATTTGTTTTTAATTTGGTTTAATCCGTTTAAGCGACTTTGTAGAAAATTGTACCGTAAGTTCTAAGCTCATACCACAATTTTTTGCGTTTTTTATGAAAAATTTGAGTATTGATATAAATTAAAAATTCTAATAAACTTGACAAATTTTTTTTTTGCAATTTTTCTCCACCTTTACATGATCCTCCACGAGGGCTCTTTTATTTGTTGGCATAAAAAATCCCAAGGAGAAAAGAAATCATGGGATCAAGGGGAAAAATATCAATACTTTTAGTTCACATGGATAGAGTATGAAAGTAGGGGCTCCGTGAACCTCTTCATTCTTCATTTTCAAAAGTCTAATCAATAGGGGCATGTGAATATGTTCGACAGTGTGCGCACAAAATGAAGCAATCAATCTTTTTTAATTACAAAGGGTTAAATTTAAGATTTAAAAATTATATTAAATAAATTAATTAAGTTTTAATTCGACCTATAATAATTTGAAAATATAATTACACTGTTTTTTTTATTTTAAAGAGAATATTTTTTTTGAAAAATGCATAAAAAATAAAATAATGTTTTGATATAATTATATAATGCAGGTTTGAGCAGAAGATAAATAATGTAGAAATCATTGGACGAAGATATGCCTACTATTATGGTAGCCTGGGTGTCCTATTTTATTTTACAAAGTTAGGATTCTCATCATAATGCCAGTAATTATGTTATTCACCATAATTTGGTAAAGTAGAAGGGTGTTTTTGGTAGCTTGCTCCAATGCAACGGTTGCAAGAGTCAAATCAGCACAACTGCAAAGGGTCTGGTTATCAAACTCCAACCTAAATCATTATTTCATCTAATCTTTTCTATTTTAAGATTTAATATTAAGAAGCAGTCAGATGTTTTAAATATCTAATAACTTTTATATGATAACTTTTTGATTTTTTAAATAGAAAATTTAAATTATTTTTATATCATAAGATATTAACATTAATTATAGATTAAATTTAAAAAAGGATTTAATTGGATTTCAAATAACGATAATTTTTGGACTTGGATATATTTTCAATTTTATTTGCTCAGGCCTAATCATCATCATCATCATCATCATCATTATTATTTATATACACTCCTGTCTATGCAGTCGTCCACTAGATTTTATATGCCTTGAATCTGGACTCTGGAGGCACTGACATTGAGATATCTGAGTCGTATAGTGGTATTGGAAGGGCATGGACTGGTTTTCTTGGCTTTCAAAAACAGGCCTTGAGCCATCCCTGGTTTACGAGTACGGCCTTTCATTTTCCCACAACGAGCTTGAAGAAGAAGACATAGTATACTTGGACCATGAGTTTCTCCAAAGCATGGGCATATCGATAGCTAAACACAGGCTGGAAATTCTCAAGCTTGCAGGGAAAACCAAAGGAAATCAGACGAGTGGTTGGAGACCAGTAGTGCGGAGGCTCATGTCGGCAATCAAGAGAACAAAAAGGAGTAAATGGTGGAGAGAGAAGCGTCGGCTCTTCTTGTTGTTAATCAAAGGAGTAAATGGAAAGGTGGCGCAATGTGGAAGAGAAAGAAGAGGGTGGGGATGGGTGCAGAAGGGCGGCTGCTGCTCACCAATGGGACTCATCTTCCACCAATCACAATGGTGCTGAAGTACCAGAAGAAAGAGAAAAGGGAAAAGGGAAAAGGGAAGTTGGTTAGATGGTGCTGAAGAGATGAAGTGGGATGCAATGTTCCAGGATTTGAAACCAACTTGATCAAATTACTTGGTTTATTCATCAATTACGATGACAAATATTAGTGGTAAATATGGTTGTTCCTTAATTTCATAAACACTTCTCATGATCCCATGTACAATCTGAATGATGAGAGATGAGTTTTTTTAGTTTCGTTCCACCACTTTTTACGTTTTTTCTTTTTCTTTTGCGTTTAGAACATAGGAGGATTGGCATTTTTAATATTTACTGGTAGGACTTGTGAAAGCCAGGCTTTGGCTGCACATCCAAAGTAGCCGAGCCTCTTTCAGTATAAAACTGTCTCCTCTGCCTTTTTATTTATTATTATAAATGTCTTAGAGGAAATGAAGAAAAAGAAGAGACCAGGAAAGGCTATAAAAGAACCATTTTTCAGTTGTGCAATTGGGAATTTGCATTGCAAAGTAGAAAGCTGTGTACTATTATTATAAAATTAAAATGATTGTTTGTGGGGTGAAAACTTAAAGAAGTAATAACCCAATCTTGTACTAGAGTATATAAATCCGAGAATTCTACAAGGAAATGTGTTCCTTTCTTTTCCCATAAATTAGTGGGGAAACTATTATAATGACTGTATAATCTAATGCATACCGCGGACATCAAGAAACATTCAATAGAACAATGACGACCAGGCTCATTGTGCATCATCAAAGTGTATTAACGATGAATTTGGGTGGATTCTGATCTCCAAAAGACTTTTCTACATTGCTAACGCACAAAACCAATCTCCAAATCACCCAACCTCATTTATATATTGACAAAAACAACCTTTTGAAATTACAACTACTCATACCACTATGATCAGAGAGAGTAAAACAACTTGCTCATCAGCAACTCACTCCAAAAACTGTGAATAAAAAAAAAATCAAAGTTAAGGACATATTTTATTTGTTTTTTCTTCTTATCCTTTTAATTTGGCAATAAAATTATCGCCATTATTGTTTTACCTCACTGGATATGTACTATCCACTAAATTATACCAAAAAGAAACTAATTTTATTGTATAATATAGAAATAATATAAATATTGATATACAAATTTATCAAAATTTGTATAATTTTAAATTATTTATATAGTTATAATTTTATAATCTCATTATTAATAAATGTTGGGTGCAGTGATAAGACAATTGTATTTTTAAAAAGAGTGTAGGTTTCAACCATAGAGACTATATTGTTAGGAGGAACAATCCCGAACCAAGAACATAAACTGTAAAATAGACATAAAAAAAATACTAAAATAAGATTAGGTTTAGTTCAGATTATTCAACTTTTTCTTTTCCTTGATTTTTTGAATTGTTATTGTTATGATAATTGAGTTAATTTTAACTCTCACTTCTTCCCTACAAAATTTAAACATTGAGACTTTATTTTGACAAAATTTTTGAATATTATTTGATAAAGTTTCAAAAAAAATTTATAAATATTTTAAAATAATAAAAAATATTTTTATAGCACATTTAAAAGATTTTCATTATTATAAATACAAAAAATATAAAATTATAATTCGATTCAAGTACAAAACAAAAACCATCCAAGCACCACAGTTTTATTGATCACCCTAGTGTTAGCTCCCTTACAATGTCGAGGGTCAAGATACAATTGGCAAAAATTCATTTGCTTTGCTGTACCTTTTTCATCCGCTTACAACAGTGTCGGCAATCAATTTAAAAATTTTCATGAAACATAAAAATAAATCTATGACTAACCTATCATTTTGAGAAGGATTTCAAGGCAATTATACTAAACATATTCTAAACTCACGAGATCATTTTTTTTAAGAAAAAAAACAGAAAGGGTTATTTCCAGTACAATTTTAAAGTCCATTCATGCATTGACATCTTTCTGTATATTATGTATCATGTAAAGTCGCCAGTTACTTTATTAGCCAAAAAGTACAATAAATCACGTACTGATAAATAATCACAATTAGAGTTCTGCGTTTATGAAAACTTGCATGACAGTTCGTAGACAGAACTTACATAACAGTTGTAGGAAAGCAGGGAAGCCATAATAGCTACTCCAATACGCATAAACACAATTCGTTGTGGTTTTAACAGTTGACCGTAATGTTGCCTAGTGACATAAGTCAATGAACCAACCGTGGGAGTTTTCTCGAGTTGACAAAAAACAACACCAGAGGCTGCTTCCTTGATTGTCAAGATTTGCATCCTAAAACTGCTTATTTGGTCCTCATGACAGCAGCTGTCGCAAATTCTTGTCCTCAATAATTGACACAACTCCAGTTTACAATTCTGATTGAGTCGGCAAAGATGGCTATGCAGCCATCGAGCAATTCTCCCAAGTCCCATATTTTGAGCTAAAGCTGCCCCCACCACTCTGTTGTGCATGCTCAGAAATAATGGCTCGGGCACAAACATCCCATGTCCTTGCTATCTCACCAAGTGACATAGGCTGTGAAAGGGTCCGCAATAATATACTAAACTTCGACTTCGCTTTTACTGAAAGGTCTTCGTACTCCTTGCTGTGAAACAGACATAAGTGACCAAAATTTTTTGTAAGGAACATAACCCCTTAGACAAATGCTAATAATTTACCAAAACAGAATACCAATCTACGAGGGAGAAGAGGAAGTGATGGATGGGATTCAAGTGCAATGTTTACTTACCTGACTTCAACTGGGAACTTGTCTAATAGGACGGGGGAACAATTTGGATAATTTGTGGGGACTAGCAGACGCAAGGGCTGAATTGGTGACTGCATTGTAACAAAGCATAGATCATTCAGAGAAATCATAATACTTTGAGTTAATACATCAGTTTCTTTCCATGATTTGAAAAACTTACCATTTGGGCTGACATGTACTGTGATTTCAAGTTTGAACTAAGAGCCACAGCATTGAAGGAGCACTTGACAACAGTTCCTTCACCCCCTTCAGCAGCTGTTGCCACCGTACCTGGATCAACATCTTCATCACTGATATCAACAACTGTGTCTATAAGTTGTTGATTTATTTCCCTTATTTCTTCCAAAAGGGCATGGTTAGCCTGCAATAGGTCCCATAAAATGTTATATATCTAATTACATAAAGCAAATAGCACATTTCTATGTTACGAAACACCAGACTATACATCAATTACTAAATGTGAAAACTAACATGCCAAGGTCTATGTGGCAAAGTGACAGAACATCAGAAAGTAGAATGGCAGTCAGAGAAAAATATATTGCCTACACTCAGTGCACCACTGTACAATATAACTGCAGAAATTTTGTAGTCCTGATAGAAATCATAGCTTGATTCCCAATCATTGCAGATGTTATAAAAAGAAAGGTCAAACTGCACCCTAGAATTTAGCTGATAAGTTTCAAGGATTACAGATGAAAATGATAGAATCCATAACTAATATTTTCATTACAGGTTTAATAGACTGAACTCTGATGCTTCATCACTATGCTTGTTAATTCATGCTTATAAGGATTATATGCATTCTAAGAAAAGGAGGATGGTGTTAATGTAACAAAGTAATTACAACTACGAATCATGCCAAATAACGATCGTAGTTATTAATAGGTATATGTATGCAAACTCATTTGCAACCAACTTTTGTTAAAGCATTTATGATTAATAGGTACATCCTTTTCATAGTTCAGTGAACAATCTCCTCAAATTTCAACTATGTCCACCTTAAAGAAACTCATTCCTTGGGAACAGAATCAATGTTTTTTTCTGCTCAAGATTGGCGTCAACACTATTGATCAGTTCTCATGTACGAGTCAATGATGGTTTCCTCGAGATTTTCTTTCTCAAGGTTGGATATAGCTGTTTGTATCAAGTGAAATTTAGGATTGAAACATAGCAGGAAGACATTACAAAAACTGACCATGTAATGGAACACGTAATAGTCAACCAGCATGCAACTCAAAAGTTCTATAAGAGTTTCAGGAAACATGATATCCTCAAAATAATTGTGAACAGTGAAATGAGCCAATAAAGTAAAGAGATGATTGACCTGACACAAATACTTTGCGGAGAACTGCATGTCACCAACAATAGAGTTTAACAACCACTTTCATTTCAAATAGAGTGCTTGCTTTTTGACTGAACAAACTTTAACAACCTCGATTTTAAAGTTATTGAAATTAAATTTTCAAGATTTTTATCAAATTGATGTTTAATAGATTCTAATTCTTTCAATAGTAGTTATCTCTCCCCTTTCATCTGGAAGGAGAGGAAATTGACCCCCAGTAATTGATCATCATTCCTAGCCAGCAGGCAGGGGTCGAGTTCCTCCCTTGTTGAGAATCTATATGGTTAGTAATGAAATGATAATAACATTGAGAAAATATAGGCAACGAGTTACGTTCTAAAAAGACATTAGAACATAACTTTTGAAACATTCCAAAGTGAAAAGATGGATATTCAATACAGCATAGATGTAGAACATAGTAATTAAGTATCAGTGAGTGCTGGCAGAGGCTTCCCAAAAAGGAAATAAGCAGCAGACATATTCAAGAGCTGACATTTATAAAAAATGTACCATGAGCAAAGCATAATACCTCAATTCTTGGCTTCTTGACAGTAGATGTTGCCGTTGACTCCAAGTCAGATGTCTCCGAACCGGTTAACTGTTTGAAACTATCATTTATGCTACCCACAGATGATACAACATTTAGGGGCATGGCACTGGTGTGGCGCCTCATTTTCTTTGTCCCGCTCATTCCATCTTGAGTGATGAAATTTCTTGCTTGTAGACGACACTTTGTCATAGCAACCAGATCCTCACCGACTGCAGCTCTAGACCCATTACCTGGCGCTGACCCAGCTATCCTGTCAGTCATGCTGACAACTGAGCCAATATCACTTACAGAAGCACACAATGCAGTAGGCGACATGGATTTCACCTGAAATTGTAGTGCATTA
The DNA here is from genome assembly GCF_007990345.1 of Gossypium hirsutum. NCBI lineage: Eukaryota > Viridiplantae > Streptophyta > Magnoliopsida > Malvales > Malvaceae > Gossypium > Gossypium hirsutum. The sequence continues at coordinate 10,517,786 of NC_053441.1, read as the reverse complement.
AAAATCAAATAAATGCAATATCTCTTTAAAAGAACAAAAGGGATGGGAACTTCCAAGCTTCGCCAAAAAAGGGAAAAACACTAAGCACAAAAGAGAGGAATGAAGTGTCAACTGAGCTTTACTAACCGCCTTCATTAAACGTTCAAGAGGCTGCTCAGTAATGTTTGACTTGCTAGAAACAGTTGTCAAAACATTAGCATGAGTTCCATCAGTGAACTCTGCGAGCAGAGGTGAGGCTGATATCCCAGGAGTGCCAATTGCAAGTGATTGAGAACCTGCTTGAACACCAGTTCCTTGTTGGTGTCCAATATTTGCAGCATTTGAGAGAGAGGAAGTGCCTGGAGCAGGTTTTTCAGATTCCCCAGGCATAGGTGATGGAGCCAAGGGAGTTGAAGGTGAAGGAACAACAAAAGGTGAGTTTGCAGACTGCAAAGGGGTTCCAGTTTTTGAGATAGATGGTAGCAGACTCTGCTGATCAATCTGTGGGGAAGAATGCTGAGGCATCT